>NC_090654.1:294497428-294862428 GCF_040937935.1 Hyperolius riggenbachi | reverse complement strand
GAGCAATGTATGCAGTAGCAATTTTTGCATACAGCACATGTGCAGAAGGCTCCCGACATAGGAACCGCGCGGCCGGCCAGCTTTGGGGGGAGTCGCCCCTGCTTGCCGGAGGGACTTGGAAAGACAGCGCAAGCACAGGATGACTCCAGGGGGCTGCAAGAAGCCCGACGGTAAGTTAAACTGATTTTTTGTTTTTTTTGTTTTCCACTTTAGATTTTCTTCAAAGTTTTAGCTAAACTGAGAAGAATATGGATTTTTCCTTTTGAAATAATACCAGTTGCCTGATTCTACTGCTGATCCTGTGTCTCTAATACTTTTAGCCACAGCTCCTCGACAAGCATGCAGATCAGGTGCTCTGACTGAAGTCAGACTGGATTAGCTGCATGCTTGTTTCAGGTGTGTGATTCAGCCACTACTGCAGCTAAAGAGATCAGAAGGACTGCCAGGCAACTGGTGTTGTTTAACAGGAAACATCCATACCCCTCAGTTAAGGTTTAAAGAGATGGGGACAGGCCTAAAAGTATTACAAATATTTTTATATGAAAATCAGTATAATGACAAGTAACCATCTCCGTTGTGTTGGTTCACAGTAAGTATGATGTAGTACCGTCCGTGTTGTAGTGCAGTTTTCTGTATGATGTATTGATTGTGTGTGGTCCCGCCTGTGTTCCAGGATCAGTAATGACCTCCTCCTCTGGGAGCCCACCGCCCCATCCCCCGTAGAGACCTTTGAGAACCTGTCTTATGGAATTGGCCTCTCTGTCGCCAGCCAGCTAATTAACACCTTCACTAAAGACCTGAACAGCGGCTTCAAGTCAGCGCTGCATTTCGGTGAGTGCCGATCCCACTGCAGGGAATTCACTTATATCTCACCAGCCAATTCTCTTCTAATTCAGATCATATTGTGGGAGAGTGATGTGTCCTATGGCATGGAGACTGTGCATGTAAGGGGTGGGGGAATGTGAGAAATGGACAACATTAATGTATCTTCTGGCCGTCTCGCTGCGGCCAAATTTATCAAAACTTAGTTGATTGAATGAAATGAAGCCGGTGGCAATGTAACAGATGAAGCCGCCAGCTTTTGCTCTGCCTCTCTCTCCTCCCCAAATCCTCCCCCCCCCCCCCCCGCCTCTCTCTCTCTCTCTCTCTCTCTCTCTCTCGCACCTGGAAAGCAGAGCGGGGAGGCTGCAGACATTGCTTCTGCCAGCACCCGCTCTGCAGGAACAGCAGGATTCACTGCTGCGACGAACGACTCTCGGGGACATGCGTGTCCCCGCCAGCTGCCCATAGGAGAGAGAGAGAGGCGGGGGGAGGAGAGAGAGGCAGAGAAAAAGCCCGGCGGCTTCATCTGTTACATTGCCGCCGGCTTCATTTCGTTAAATTAACTAAGTTTTGATAAATGTGGCCGCAGCGAGACGGCCGGAAGATACATTAATGTTACAGAAATCGTTCCATTCCTCACATTGGCCGCAGCGCAGCGGCCACTTCGCACATTGGCCGGCCAGGACCCGAAGTCGCCGGCCAGAACTAGAAGTGGCCAAACTTCGGGTTCTGGACGTAACCTATATAACTTTTGGTGCCACTTCATGGACTTCGCCATTTCTGTACACAATGCTCCTGTGTGATGTGCCTGTGCTAGCGACTGACTCTTTCCATGCAGAGGATGACAGCGGCTCGGAGGAGGAGACCCTGCAGTATGACTACATCCTGGACTCCAACTATCACTGCCGCAGGAGGAAGAAGCTGGAGAGCCCCAATAAACACTCCCAGAGCTTCCTGTCCGTCCTGGTGAACATTAACCAAGGCCTGGTCTCCGTGTACACGGATGTCAAGGTAACCGCCCCCCTCTTATTATACATCCCATACTGGGGGTCACAGGGGAAGCTGTGTCATCTCCACCGAATAATACAAAGTATATCCCGCCCCCCTCTTATTATACATCCCATACTGGGGGTCACAGGGGAAGCTGTGTCATCTCCACCGAATAATACAAAGTATATCCCGCCCCCCTCTTATTATACATCCCATACTGGGGGTCACAGGGGGAAGCTGTGTCATCTCCACCGAATAATACAAAGTATATCCCGCCCCCCTCTTATTATACATCCCATACTGGGGGTCACAGGGGGAAGCTGTGTCATCTCCACCGAATAATACAAAGTATATCCCGCCCCCCTCTTATTATACATCCCATACTGGGGGTCACAGGGGAAAGCTGTGTCATCTCCACCGAATAATACAAAGTATATCCCGCCCCCCTCTTATTATACATCCCATACTGGGGGTCACAGGGGGAAGCTGTGTCATCTCCACCGAATAATACAAAGTATATCCCGCCCCCCTCTTATTATACATCCCATACTGGGGGTCACAGGGGGAAGCTGTGTCATCTCCACCGAATAATACAAAGTATATCCCGCCCCCCTCTTATTATACATCCCATACTGGGGGCCACAGGGGAAAGCTGTGTCCTCTCCACCGAATAATACAAAGTATATCCCGCCCCCCTCTTATTATACATCCCATACTGGGGGCCACAGGGGAATGCTGTGTCCTCTCCACTGAATAATACAAAGTATATCCCGCCCCCCTCTTATTATACATCCCATACTGAGGGTCACAGGGGGAAGCTGTGTCATCTCCACCGAATAATACAAAGTATATCCCGCCCCCCTCTTATTATACATCCCATACTGGGGGTCACAGGGGGAAGCTGTGTCCTCTCCACCGAATTATACAAAGTATATCCCGCCCCCCTCTCATTATACATCCCATACCGGGGGTCACAGGGGGAAGCTGTGTCATCTCCACCGAATAATACAAAGTATATCCCGCCCCCCTCTTATTATACATCCCATACTGGGGGTCACAGGGGAAGCTGTGTCATCTCCACCGAATAATACAAAGTATATCCCGCCTCCCTCTTATTATACATCCCATACTGAGGGCCACAGGGGGAAACTGTGTCATCTCCACCGAATAAGACATAGGCCTCAATTCACTAAGATCATGCTGGAGATAAGGCAAGAGAAAACGTACCACCACACAGTGAGTTAGCTTATCTCTTCATTCCTTAAGTTACCTCCTCTGTAGTTTATCTCCTGTAGTTAAGTTACCTCCTGTAGTTATTTTCACACGTAGTTAATTAGAATTCTGGAGTTATTTTAAGGATTGAAGAGTTAACGTAAGGTAAAATGGCCTCAATTCACTAAACTTATCTCCTGTCTTTAATAACTCTTCTAGAGTTGTTACCATGGTGATAAGGCATGTAGTATTCAGGAAACATTTTACCTCAGGCAAACCTAAAGTTAACTCTTCTGTCTTTAAGTTAACTCTTCAATCCTTAAAATAACTCCAGAGTTAAAGACAGGCTGTTTATTAACTGCATGTGAAAATAACTACAGAGGAGGTAAAATAACTACAGAGGAGGTAAAATAACTACAGAGGAGGTAAAATAACTACAGAGGAGGTAAAATAACTACAGAGGAGGTAAAATAACTACAGAGGAGGTAAATTAACTACAGAGGAGGTAAATTAACTACAGAGGAGGTAAAATAACTACAGAAGAGGTAACGTAAGGAATGAAGAGATAAGATAACTCTCTCACTGTGTGGAGGTAAGTTTTCTCTTGCCTTATTATCTCCAGCATGATCTTAGTGAATTGAGGCCTATGTTTCCTGAATACTACATGTCTTGTCACCATGGTGATAACTATAGAAACGTTATTAAAGACAGGAGATAAGCTTAGTGAATTGAGGCCAAAGTATTTTTCACAAACTTTAAATTCCGGTCCACAGCCACATAGCGTGCCTTCGGATAACACCAAAACTCCGGCCCGTGGGCCAAATCTGGCCCTCAGAGCCATCAGATTTGGCCCTCCGGTGGTTTCGCCACCTTGCAATATATTTGGCCCACTCTAGACCACCATAGGCGCTACAGTATATTGGAGGGTAAGCCCTAGATCACCAGGGAAGCCGTATGGGGAGGAGGGCAGCACTAGACACCAGGGCACTGTATAGGAGAGGGAAGGGGACCACTAGACACCAGGAAATTGTATAGAGGAGGGAGAGAGGACCACTAGACACCCTGGGACTGTAGGGGATGGAGGGGGGGGGCTATTCAACACCAGGTAACTTTATAAGGGACAGAGGTGGTCACTAGACATTGAGGTTGCCCCACAACTAGGTCCCAGAGCTCAATTTTGGCCCACTTTGTATTTGAGTTTGACACCCCTGCAGTAGGATTATGTTGTCATTTAGCTCCAGCGGGTCCTAGCTCCCATAGACTAACACTAGGTGGCACGTTCCTGCCTTCATTAGTGTGAGGTCTAGGGCTGCTATAGGCCAAGCGAGAGTAGCAGCACCAGCCTGTAGGGGACGTGCACACCTGGGGTAGGAGGAGTCTGCATACAATCTACCTATAGAAACACAGGATGGAGAGTGATGAGCAATATAGGGTAGTGCTGAACTAGTCAGCACTAGCCTTATGTTTTGTTTTTATCATTTAAGATTTTGATTGTCTTAATAGAAACATGGTAGTGAGTTGGGATATGGGAACTGCTATGTTTATTTTTGGCTATACAGCTTATTCTCTTTAAAAATACTTTGAGTTACTGAGCCCGAGAATGGTTTAACCCCACTGGCTACATACTTGTTGCAGGTATGCGATTCATAAACTACTGAAGCCATAAGATAGGCATGATAGCCAAGCAACTGGCATCATTAATAAGGGATCGAAGAAGGCACCCTCCATATTTTGTGTAACAGTTTTCCTTTAAATGTTGAAGAGGCACCAAGCTCAGCAACAGAGTGAGCAAGTCAGGAAGCTGTGGTATAGTGACCTCTGCTGGTGCATAGGAGTGTTGCTAATGTTCTCACTTCAGTATTGCGGTCTGATGACTTTGTGTTTACATGTAGCTGATGACTTTGTGTTTACATGTAGCTGATGACTTTGTATTTACATGCAGCTGATGACTTTGTGTTTACATGTAGCTGATGACTTTGTGTTTACATGCAGCTGATGACTTTGTATTTACATGTAGCTGATGACTTTGTGTTTACATGCAGCAGCCGGATGGGAAGATAATGGAAGACAAACATGGGGAGTTCTGGCTGGAATTTCATACTGGATCCCTCTTTACTGTGACGAAGTATGAAGGATTTGAAGACAAACACTACTTGTGCCTGCACACCAGCAGCCTGAGCCTCTATCACCAGGGTATGCCTGCCCTTCCTTTACTATAGGCCTATACTGGGGTCCACCTACCACCCCTATCACCAGGGTATGCCTGCCCTTCCTTTACTATAGGCCTATACTCTGGTCCACCTACCACCTCTATCACCAGGGTATGCCTGCCCTTCCTTTACTATAGGCCTATACTGGGGTCCACCTACCACCCTGTCACCAGGGTATGCCTGCCCTTCCTTTACTGGTGCCCACCTACCACCCCTATCACCAGGGTATGCCTGCCCTTCCTTTTACTATAGGCCTATACTGGGGTCCACCTACCACCCCTGTCACCAGGGTATGCCTGCCCTTCTTTTACTATAGGCCTATACTGGGGTCCACCTACAACTTCTATCACCAGGGTATGCCTGCCCTTCCTTTACTATAGGCCTATACTGGGGTCCACCTACCACCTCTATCACCAGGGTATGCCTGCCCTTCCTTTACTATAGGCCTATCCTGGGGTCCAGAAGTCTAGGTGATGACTGCTTTTTGTGAGTTGCTGAACTATGCTGTTTGTAATCAGGGCCGCCTTCAGAAATTTCTGGGCTCTGTACTGGGAAAACCTACTGGGCCCCCCTCGTGCCAAATTACAATCGGCAGAAAACCACTCTTTAAATGCCTGAACCCACGTGCGCTCTTGTGTCCGCTTTTCATCATTCACCTGTAAGGCCTGGGGCACGCAAGAGAACTTTTTGGAACTATTTTGGAGTTTTCAGAATCACTAGCAAAAAAAGCTTTGCTAATGCCAGGCTACAGTGTTGAGCCCACTAGAGAGATTGCGCAGGACATGCAGCATTTTGTGAGCGTTTGTACACACACACACACACACACATATATATATATAAAATCGGGTGTGTGTGTATGTGTGTATGTGTGTGTATACAGTGTGTGTGTGTGTGTGTGTGTGTGTATGTGTGTATGTGCCACGATCACTCAAACGCCTTGACCGATTTGAACGAAACTCGGTACACAGATCCCTTACTACCTGGAATTGTATGTTCTGGGGGTCTCGCGTCCCCCCTGCACATGTGGGCGGAGCTACAAACGGCAAATCAGATTCTGCCCATTCCTGTCAATGGAAAAAATGTAAAAGGCTGCCATTCTCACAGTAATCAAGCCAGAGTCCCCACACTTGGCACAGTTGGTCACTTGGTGACTGAGGTTACAAATCCAGGAAAAGTGGGCGGAGCATAAAACAGCCAATCACATTTCAGCCATTCATTTTCAATGGGAAAATGTAAACTGCAGCCATTCTTACACTTTTAATGGCAGGGTTCTCAAACTTGCCACACTTGGTCACTGGGTGAATGAGATTAAGATTCAGGAAAGTGGGTGGAGCCTACAACAGTCAATCAAAAGTCACCTATTGATTTTTAAAGGGGAATATTGAAACTGCTGTTATTCTTACACTGTTAATGGCAGAGTGTAACGATTGGTGTCAGCACACAGAGTGTATCTGATTATTGGTGATCTGCAGTATTACCAATAATACAGATGTTATACCTGATTATATGGTGATCTGCAGAATCACCAATAATACAAGTATAGCTTGACACAAGACACCTAATATAATGTGAGTGTTTGGTGCATCAGTAAGAAAGGTTATCTCCCGAGGAGCGGGAGATACAGACACTACTGGAGCCAAGGATTCCCTGAAGAGCAGGGGATTGGACTGCGCTGCAGCCAGTGGACACCTGGGGTGCAGGTGACCTCTGACTGTGTAGACCCCAACCTCCTTAACCTGCTGAGCGGTCTGGACGAGCTCAGCTCGTCCAGTACCGCCGGAGCCTGCCGCTCAGGCCCTGCTGGGCTGATTTGGCTCAAATAAAAAGCAGCACACGCAGCCGGCACTTTGCCAGCCGCGTGTGCTACCTGATCGCCGCTGCAGCGCGGCGAACCGCCGCATGCAGCGGCGAAAGATGGTCCCCCCAGCCGCCTGAGCCCAGCGTAGCCGGAACAAAAAGTTCCGGCCAGCGCTAAGGGCTGGATCGGAGGCGGCTGACGTCAGGACGTCGGCTGACGTCCATGACGTCACTCCGCTCGTCGCCATGGCGACGAGGTAAGCGAAACACGGAAGGCCGCTCATTGCGAGCGGCCTTCCGTGTTACTTCTGGCTGCCGGAGGCGATCAGAAGAACGCATCCGGAGCGCCCTCTAGTGGGCTTTCATGCAGCCAACTTTCAGTTGGCTGCATGAAATAGTTTTTTTTAATTAAAAAAAAACCCTCCCGCAGCCTCCCTGGCGATCTTAATAGAACACCAGGGAGGTTAAGAGGAGGAGATGGATAATGTACTGCAGCCAGGAGTTCCCTGATGGATCGGGAATCAGACTGTACTGCAGCCAAGGATTCCCTGATGGGCTGGGAATGAGACTGTATTACAGCCAGTGGACTTGCAAAGGTAAAGTCCCCTGACTGCACTGTAAGAAGGACTTCCTGAAGAGCAGGAAGTCTTACAGCTAATGGACACCTATAGAGTTGGTGTCTCAAGGATGACAGAGTGACTGTTCACCCAAGGGACGGGTGACAGCCAGAAGGGTCATACAAGCCAGGTCGGCAACACACGAGCAGATAAGGTACAGAGACAGAAGGCTAATTCAGTGTCATTGTACAGGCAAGGTTGGCAACGGGTAGTCAGATATGCGAGTTACCGAATCAGAAAGCAGGAGAGAGGTCAGCAAAGCTAGAGATCATAACAAGTATCAATATAGCACAATCCTAGTCTGAGGTGTGAGGTCCTTAGTCTCGACACCCGGGAACTAGTCTGAAGTATAACACAGTAATATCCTAGACTTAGGTGTGAGGTCCTTGGTCTCAACACCCAGGAACTAGTCTGAAGTATAGCACAGTAATATCCTAGACTTAGGTGTGAGGTCCTTGGTCTCAACACCCGGGAACTAGTCTGAAGTATAGCACAGTAATATCCTAGACTTAGATGTGAGGTCCTTGGTCTCAACACCCGGGAACTAGTCTGAAGTATAGCACAGTAATATCCTAGACTTAGGTGTGAGGTCCTTGGTCTCAACACCCGGGAACTAGTCTGAAGTATAACACAGTAATATCCTAGACTTAGGTGTGAGGTCCTTGGTCTCAACACCCGGGAACTAGTCTGAAGTATAGCACAGTAATATCCTAGACTTAGGTGTGAGGTCCTTGGTCTCAACACCCGGGAACTAGTCTGAAGTATAGCACAGTAATATCCTAGACTTAGGTGTGAGGTCCTTGGTCTCAACACCCGGGAACTAGTCTGAAGTATAACACAGTAATATCCTAGACTTAGGTGTGAGGTCCTTGGTCTCAACACCCGGGAACTAGTCTGAAGTATAACACAGTAATATCCTAGACTTAGGTGTGAGGTCCTTGGTCTCAACACCCGGGAACTAGTCTGAAGTATAGCACAGTAATATCCTAGACTTAGGTGTGAAGTCCTTGGTCTCAACACCCGGGAACTAGTCTGAAGTATAACACAGTAATATCCTAGACTTAGGTGTGAGGTCCTTGGTCTCAACACCCGGGAACTAGTCTGAAGTATAACACAGTAATATCCTAGACTTAGGTGTGAGGTCCTTGGTCTCAACACCCGGGAACTAGTCTGAAGTATAACACAGTAATATCCTAGACTTAGGTGTGAGGTCCTTGGTCTCAACACCCGGGAACTAGTCTGAAGTATAACACAGTAATATCCTAGAGCAGAATCTGGCTAAGTGTGAATTCCCAGTTCCAACTGGTTCTAACACACTGTAGGATCTGACTGAGGTCTGAGTGCTCACACGTAAGTATTCGCAACGGCAGACAACCAGCAACTGACAAGCAAGTTCTATATATACTTACAGCGCTCCGCAGTGCCGCCCCAGCCACTCAGCCAATCAGGAGTCCAGCTGGGATCAGCTGATCGTACTGATCAGCTGATTCCCCTTCTGCTGGCATAAAGGTCCTGTCGCCTGGCGCGCGCGCGTGCGTAGCTCGTCATCTGTGTGCACTAGAAGGACCAGGCAAACCAGAGACATGTTGCTGCGCGGAAACAGCCGCCGGCTTGAACGCGGAGACAGCCGCCCTGCCGCTTGTCCGCGCGGCGGCATCTCCGCTATTCATTACACAGAGGCTTCAAACTTGCTACAGTCGTTCTTTGGGTGACTGGGGTCCAAATTCACTAAAGGGGCGGAGCCACAAACAGACAATCTGATTTCCTTGGTGGATAAACTGCTTCTATTCACACATTTTTGATGCCAGGAACCTGAAAGCTCACAAACTTGGTCATTGAGTGACTGTGTGTCCAGGTTACAAAAAGTGGGCGGAGCCAAAAACAAATTTCACTGGGAAAATATAAACTGCAGCCATTCTTACATTGGTAATGGTAGGGCTCTCAAACTTTGCACAGTTGGTTGTTGGGTGACTGGGATTAATATTCAGGAAATAAGTGGAGCCTACAACAGCCAATCAAAATTATCAAAATTCACCTGTTGATTTTTATGGCGAATATTTAATTTGTTGCCATTCTTACACTGTTAATAGCAGATGCCTCAAACCTGCTACAGATAGTCACAGGGTAACTGGGGTTCAAATTCAGAAAGGGGCGGAGCCACAAACAACCAATCAAATTTGCTTAATTTCAATGGGAATATACAAAGTATTGATACCAAGGACCCCAAAGCTGATAAACTTGATAATTGAGTGACTGTATGTCAAGGTTAGAAAAAGTGGGCGGCGCCAACAACTTCATTTTTTTTTTTTACATGGGAAAATATAAACTGCAACCATTCTTACACTGTTAATGGCAGGGTTCCCAAACTTTGCCCAAATGGTCACTGGGTGACTGAGATTAATATTCAGGGTAGTGGGTGGAGCCTAGAATAGCCAATCCAAATTCACCTGTCATCTGTGCAGTGTGTGTGTCATCTGGGCCGCTACATGCCCCTTTCTGATTGGCTGCTCTGAGTTGTAGTGGTCCTGTCTGATTGGCTGCTCTGAGTTGTAGTGGTCCTGTCTGATTGGCTGCTCTGAGTTGTGGCTTCACTTTCTGATTGGCTGCTCTGAGTTGTGGCTGTCCTTTCTGATTGGCTGCTCTGAGTTGTGGCTTCCCTTTCTGATTGGCTGCTCTGAGTTGTGGCTTCCCTTTCTGATTGGCTGCTCTGAGTTGTGGCTTCCCTTTCTGATTGGCTGCTCTGAGTTGTGGCTTCCCTTTCTGATTGGCTCCTCTGAGTTGTGTGGTCCTCTCTGATTGGCTGCTCTGAGTTGTGTGGTCCTCTCTGATTGGCTGCTCTGAGGTGTGGCCTTCCTTTCTGATTGGCTGCTCTGAGTTGTGGCTGTCCTTTCTGATTGGCTGCTCTGAGGTGTGGCCTTCCTTTCTGATTGGCTGCTCTGAGTTGTGGCTTCCCTTTCTGATTGGCTGCTCTGAGGTGTGGCCTTCCTTTCTGATTGGCTGCTCTGAGTTGTGGCTTCCCTTTCTGATTGGCTGCTCTGAGTTGTGGCACATTGCTCATTGTCTTGGTATATAAACCCTGCTCTCGCTCTGTCTCTGTGCAGGGTGTGTGCAGCTACATGCAGGGGCTTCTACATGCCTCTTCCTGATTGGTTGTTATCAGCTGTGGCATATTTCTCTTTGTAACGCCTGCTCTCTCTCTCACACTCTCTGTGCAGGAATGCTGGACGGTGGTTCCTCTTCTAACCTCGGACTCCCCAGCCTGCCTCGGCCTCACTGGTTAGAGGCCACCATCTACCCTTCTGGAGAGGACGGAGCCAATCACCGGGCTGCCAGCAATGGGGTGGGAGTGGACAGTGTCAGCATGCTGACCATGGCTGTAAAGATTCAGTCTGATAAATGTGACGGCAACACAAAGGTGAGTGCATTGTTCCCCGTTTCCCATAGGAGCGGCGTCCGCAGGCAGATCTGTCACTGGGAGTGGGGGCGGGGTATGATATGCTAATTACTGCAGCTCCAAAACTGACCAAACAAATACCAGCAGCTGCTGCAGCTGATTGGTCAGTGTCCAAGCTGCATAAATTATCAGCATCTCATTGGCTGTCCCTAAAGAAGCGTGTTAAAGAGGAACTCTAGTGAAAATAGCGTAATGCATAAACTTGCTTACTCTTACAATATCCATTTATAAGTGATTTAGTCAGTGTTTGCCCTTTGTGAAATACATTCTGAAACTTATCTCAGGGGGAATTCATCTCCCAGCGCAGGAAGATTGCCTGGCAGTCGCACCATTACTTGATTTCCCCCGCAATTCAGTAAGGGTCCTTTTACACTTAGAGACACTAAAGCGAGAAAAAAAAAATATATGATATAATGATTTGTATGTGTAGTACAGCTAAGAAATAAAACATTAGGAGCAGAGACATAAGTCTAATATTGTTTCCAGTACAGGAAGAGTTAAGAAACTCCAGTGGTTATCTATGCAAAAGAGCCATTGAGCTCCACAACTTTCAAAGTCGCAGAGAGCTCTGTCTTCTGAAGCTTATTAGCTCAACTGTCAGTCATTGTATCTTCTTTTTCTCTCCAGAGGATAGTTCAAAAGTTCACTGGCCTGCTCTGTAAAAACATTTTGAATGCTGAGCAGGGTGTAAACTGCAAATACTAGAGACTGATACAATGTTATAAAAAACACTGTATATTATCCATACTACACAACCAAGTCATTATATTATATTATATTTTTTCACTTCAGTGTCTCT
This sequence comes from Hyperolius riggenbachi, assembly GCF_040937935.1. Lineage (NCBI taxonomy): Eukaryota > Metazoa > Chordata > Amphibia > Anura > Hyperoliidae > Hyperolius > Hyperolius riggenbachi. The sequence continues at coordinate 294,850,527 of NC_090654.1, read as the reverse complement.
AATGCATTAGTGAGCGTTAGTACCTGTTTGTACTCATTCTTTCCATAGCAGTGCATTGTGAAAAAGCTTTCAGTTACAACACGTATAGTGGGAACTGTGCCATAGGAAAACATGGACATTACTTTGAAAATCAGTTTTCTTTCAGTTTTAACTGAGAGCAACTGATTAAGTGCAAAAGGACCCAAAGTCCCCTCGCTCATTCCTTAGTAATATAAGTTGTGTCCTCAGTAAAGCGCCCCAGGTACTGTGTCACCACCATATAACTTTATCACCATAACTGTGCTTTGTAGAAGTGTTTTATACGGTTAAACTTTTTTTGAATTTCAGGAATTCCTCGTTGCAGTGGGACTCAGAGGGGCCACCTTACAGCACCGAGTTCTCCCATCAGAGCACACTTGGCATGAGCAGGTACGCAGCTCTTCTGCTAACAGGCGATTTCATTTAGCAGTGTTTATTATTAATACAGACCTAGAGGATGTTTATTGTCCGACAGGAATTCCCTGATAGAGATATTTAGCACCCTCTGTTTATGCTGGAATGGTTTCCCAGGATGCATCTCTGTCAGCAGCTTCCTGTAGGCATAATCATGTGACCACACCCCAAGGCTCCAGTTTGCCTGTGTATACGTTATTTACATTCGAAACAAAATAAGTTACGTTTGCAGCGTAGTATGTTTTCTGCTCCAGACAGTGCTGGGCATTCATTCGTGGAAAACGACTCTTCCGCTGGGCTTTTAAAGGATATTATCATGGGGGAATTAATCAAGACAAGTGCACAAAATAGTGGAACAGTTTGGCACCAGTTTTCTTTGCACTGGGTTTGAGAAGTCAGATCAATGGGGGACATTTATCAAGAGTGTCTGAGACAAAATATTAGTCGTTTTTTAGAAATCCGTGCAGGACTGTCTCAGTCAGACATCTTAAGAAATCACTACATAAATAGTGCAGATTCCTTCTTAAACTGCTAGGAATAGGCGGAGTTAGGAAGGTCTCTCAGGCAGTGCAGTGTGTGAGGGGAATTGCTGTTGCTGAGGTAACCAATACATCTGCTGTCAGCAGGCTCTGAGTGAGGGGGAGGAGCCCTTCACAAATCATGCCTAGCCTGCACTGCTGCACTATCTGGAGAATTGCTATGAAGCACTTCTTAATCTGCAGCAGTTTACGGATGGATTTGCACTTTTCTTAACTGTAGTGCAGCTCTAGAAATCCACGCTAAACTGCTGCTATTATGTAGGATTTGAGAAGTTTCTATCATACAGAACAGTTCCTCTGCTAGTTAGTAATGCTTTGATAAATCTGGCCCAGTGTGTTCTGTGCACATCCTTTGCAGGAAATTCAGAATAGCAGCTGTTTTGGAGAGCGATGTCTGATGATGTAAACATTTCTAAGTATAAAAAGGGAACCCGAAGTGAGAGGTATATGGAGGCTGACATGTTTGTTTCCTTTTAAGCAATACCAGTTGCCTGGCAGCCCTGCTGATCCTCTGCCTCTAATACTTTTAGCCAAAGACCCTGAACAAGCAGGTGTGTGATTCAGACACTTCTGCAGCCAAAGAGATCAGCAGTACAGCCAAGAAACTGGTATTGTTTAACAGCAAATACCGTCTTTCCCCGAAAATAAGACCGTGTCTTGTATTAATGGGGATGTCTTATATTTCTATTAGGAAGTGTCTCTCAGCAGAACATTTCCTGTTCCTTTGTACTGTGATGTTCATGGATTTGCAAGTATGCTACTGTACTGACCAGACACCTGCCCTGTCTCCCCTGCACACAGCTGATAACCTTGCTGTGTCCTGGGATGACAGGTTCAGTGCCCGACTGGCACTGCACCACTGTGTCCCCACTTACTGCCTGCCTCTTCCTCCTCTTTACCTTCCGCTAGGGCTTATTTTCGGGGTAGGGCTTATATTTCAAGCAGTCTAAAAATTCCAGCTAGGGCTTATTTTCAGGGTAGGTCTTATTTTCAGGGAAAGAGGGTAAATATGGATACTTCCGTAAGTCTCACACCTCGTGTTTTTATCAATGTTATTATTTCAGCCTTTTCCCCCGCTTATAAATCTGGAAAGTATCGCTTTCTTTTTTGTTTTTTACCCGTCTCATGTACTGTATGTTTCCAAGTGTTCTCGATATTCTCCTGCTCAGGAATCCCTCAGTACATCAGCCCCTAAGGCCTCCTTCACACAAGCAGCTGGTCATGTGACCGGAACGCAGCGCACAATCGCACGTTATCTGCGTTGTGCTGCTGATCCCGTTCAGTACCGTGAATGGGTTGGGGTTGCATTTTGCTGACGATGCGTGCAGCAGTGCGTTATCGTATCACACTGCCGCGCAGCACTTAAAGTGTGCACATCGGACAGCGCAGTCTATGCAGCATTTTGTTGCGCGTCGCACACCTGCTATTTTGTTTGTTTCTACATGGGGCGGCTGTTGACAATTTCAAACATATATTCAAATACAAACGAGCGTGACATCATAAAAAAACGAGCGTGGAAATACATGTACGATTAGAGCACACAAGTGTGAACCTACCTTAAAGGCCTTTTCACACGCAGCCTAACGCTACAGCAATGAAAGTCTATGGGCCATTTCATACTATGTGCGGTGCTCCGGAAGTCCCGAATGTAGCGCGAGTGCGCACCTACGTTAACGGGTGACTTGGGCGACGGACCGGATGCCATGTAAGTCTATGGCGTCAAGTGTATTTTAAATCAACTGGCGCAAGTATTTGCATTGCACATAAGCATATTTTAGCAATATCCTTCCGCACTACAAAACGCTTGTGTACTCGCCCACTGTGACTGGTGACTGGGCCTCAGGCTGCAATCTGTGTACTCGCCCAGCATGACTGGTGACTGGCCCTCAGGCTGCAATCTGTGTACTCGCCCAGCGTGACTGGTGACTGGGCCTCAGGCTGCAATCTGTGTACTCGCCCAGCGTGACTGGTGACTGGACCTCAGGCTGCAATCTGTGTACTCGCCCAGCGTGACTGGTGACTGGCCCTCAGGCTGTCATCTGTGTACTCGCCCAGCGTGACTGGTGACTGGCCCTCAGGCTGTCATCTGTGTACTCGCCCACTGTGACTGGGGACTGGGCCTCAGGCTGCAATCTGTGTACTCGCCCAGCGTGACTGGTGACTGGACCTCAGGCTGCAATCTGTGTACTCGCCCAGCGTGACTGGTGACTGGGCCTCAGGCTGCAATCTGTGTACTCGCCCAGCGTGACTGGTGACTGGGCCTCAGGCTGCAATCTGTGTACTCGCCCACTGTGACTGGTGACTGGGCCTCAGGCTGCAATCTGTGTACTCGCCCAGCATGACTGGTGACTGGCCCTCAGGCTGCAATCTGTGTACTCGCCCAGCGTGACTGGTGACTGGGCCTCAGGCTGCAATCTGTGTACTCGCCCAGCGTGACTGGTGACTGGCCCTCAGGCTGTCATCTGTGTACTCGCCCACTGTGACTGGGGACTGGGCCTCAGGCTGCAATCTGTGTACTCGCCCAGCGTGACTGGTGACTGGACCTCAGGCTGCAATCTGTGTACTCGCCCAGCGTGACTGGTGACTGGACCTCAGGCTGCAATCTGTGTTCTCGCCCAGCGTGACTGGTGACTGGGCCTCAGGCTGCAATCTGTGTACTCGCCCACTGTGACTGGTGACTGGGCCTCAGGCTGCAATCTGTGTACTCGCCCAGCATGACTGGTGACTGGCCCTCAGGCTGCAATCTGTGTACTCGCCCAGCGTGACTGGTGACTGGGCCTCAGGCTGCAATCTGTGTACTCGCCCAGCGTGACTGGTGACTGGACCTCAGGCTGCAATCTGTGTACTCGCCCAGCGTGACTGGTGACTGGCCCTCAGGCTGTCATCTGTGTACTCGCCCAGCGTGACTGGTGACTGGCCCTCAGGCTGTCATCTGTGTACTCGCCCACTGTGACTGGGGACTGGGCCTCAGGCTGCAATCTGTGTACTCGCCCAGCGTGACTGGTGACTGGACCTCAGGCTGCAATCTGTGTACTCGCCCAGCGTGACTGGTGACTGGGCCTCAGGCTGCAATCTGTGTACTCGCCCAGCGTGACTGGTGACTGGGCCTCAGGCTGCAATCTGTGTACTCGCCCAGCGTGACTGGTGACTGGACCTCAGGCTGCAATCTGTGTACTCGCCCAGCGTGACTGGGGACTGGACCTCAGGCTGCAATCTGTGTACTCGCCCACTGTGACTGGTGACTGGGCCTCAGGCTGCAATCTGTGTACTCGCCCACTGTGACTGGTGACTGGCCCTCAGGCTGTCATCTGTGTACTCGCCCAGGGTGACTGGTGACTGGACCTCAGGCTGCAATCTGTGTACTCGCCCACTGTGACTGGTGACTGGGCCTCAGGCTGCAATCTGTGTACTCGCCCAGCGTGACTGGTGACTGGGCCTCAGGCTGCAATCTGTGTACTCGCCCACTGTGACTGGGGACTGGGCCTCAGGCTGCAATCTGTGTACTCGCCCAGCGTGACTGGTGACTGGGCCTCAGGCTGCAATCTGTGTACTCGCCCACTGTGACTGGTGACTGGGCCTCAGGCTGCAATCTGTGTACTCGCCCAGCGTGACTGGTGACTGGGCCTCAGGCTGCAATCTGTGTACTCGCCCACTGTGACTGGTGACTGGCCCTCAGGCTGTCATCTGTGTACTCGCCCAGCGTGACTGGTGACTGGGCCTCAGGCTGCAATCTGTGTACTCGCCCAGCGTGACTGGTGACTGGGCCTCAGGCTGCAATCTGTGTACTCGCCCACTGTGACTGGTGACTGGGCCTCAGGCTGCAATCTGTGTACTCGCCCAGCGTGACTGGTGACTGGGCCTCAGGCTGCAATCTGTGTACTCGCCCAGCGTGACTGGTGACTGGCCCTCAGGCTGCAATCTGTGTACTCGCCCAGCGTGACTGGTGACTGGGCCTCAGGCTGCAATCTGTGTACTCGCCCAGCGTGACTGGTGACTGGGCCTCAGGCTGCAATCTGTGTACTCGCCCACTGTGACTGGGCCTCAGGCTGCAATCTGTGTACTCGCCCAGCGTGACTGGTGACTGGACCTCAGGCTGCAATCTGTGTACTCGCCCAGCGTGACTGGTGACTGGCCCTCAGGCTGCAATCTGTGTACTCGCCCAGCGTGACTGGTGACTGGACCTCAGGCTGCAATCTGTGTACTCGCCCAGCGTGACTGGGGACTGGACCTCAGGCTGCAATCTGTGTACTCGCCCACTGTGACTGGTGACTGGGCCTCAGGCTGCAATCTGTGTACTCGCCCACTGTGACTGGTGACTGGCCCTCAGGCTGTCATCTGTGTACTCGCCCAGGGTGACTGGTGACTGGACCTCAGGCTTCAATCTGTGTACTCGCCCACTGTGACTGGTGACTGGGCCTCAGGCTGCAATCTGTGTACTCGCCCAGCGTGACTGGTGACTGGGCCTCAGGCTGCAATCTGTGTACTCGCCCACTGTGACTGGGGACTGGGCCTCAGGCTGCAATCTGTGTACTCGCCCAGCGTGACTGGTGACTGGGCCTCAGGCTGCAATCTGTGTACTCGCCCACTGTGACTGGTGACTGGGCCTCAGGCTGCAATCTGTGTACTCGCCCAGCGTGACTGGTGACTGGGCCTCAGGCTGCAATCTGTGTACTCGCCCACTGTGACTGGTGACTGGCCCTCAGGCTGTCATCTGTGTACTCGCCCAGCGTGACTGGTGACTGGGCCTCAAGCTGCAATCTGTGTACTCGCCCAGCGTGACTGGTGACTGGGCCTCAGGCTGCAATCTGTGTACTCGCCCACTGTGACTGGTGACTGGGCCTCAGGCTGCAATCTGTGTACTCGCCCAGCGTGACTGGTGACTGGGCCTCAGGCTGCAATCTGTGTACTCGCCCAGCGTGACTGGTGACTGGCCCTCAGGCTGCAATCTGTGTACTCGCCCAGCGTGACTGGTGACTGGGCCTCAGGCTGCAATCTGTGTACTCGCCCAGCGCGACTGGTGACTGGGCCTCAGGCTGCAATCTGTGTACTCGCCCACTGTGACTGGGCCTCAGGCTGCAATCTGTGTACTCGCCCACTGTGACTGGGCCTCAGGCTGCAATCTGTGTACTCGCCCAGCGTGACTGGTGACTGGACCTCAGGCTGCAATCTGTGTTCTCGCCCAGCGTGACTGGTGACTGGGCCTCAGGCTGCAATCTGTGTACTCGCCCACTGTGACTGGTGACTGGGCCTCAGGCTGCAATCTGTGTACTCGCCCAGCGTGACTGGTGACTGGCCCTCAGGCTGTCATCTGTGTACTCACCCAGCGTGACTGGTGACTGGACCTCAGGCTGCAATCTGTGTACTCGCCCAGCGTGACTGGTGACTGGACCTCAGGCTGCAATCTGTGTACTCGCCCAGCGTGACTGGTGACTGGCCCTCAGGCTGCAATCTGTGTACTCGCCCAGCGTGACTGGTGACTGGGCCTCAGGCTGCAATCTGTGTACTCGCCCAGCGTGACTGGTGACTGGGCCTCAGGCTGCCATCTGTGTACTCGCCCAGCGTGACTGGTGACTGGACCTCAGGCTGCAATCTGTGTACTCGCCCAGCGTGACTGGGCCTCAGGCTGCAATCTGTGTACTCGCCCAGCGTGACTGGTGACTGGACCTCAGGCTGCAATCTGTGTACTCGCCCAGCGTGACTGGTGACTGGGCCTCAGGCTGCAATCTGTGTACTCGCCCACTGTGACTGGTGACTGGGCCTCAGGCTGCAATCTGTGTACTCGCCCAGCGTGACTGGTGACTGGCCCTCAGGCTGTCATCTGTGTACTCGCCCAGCGTGACTGGTGACTGGGCCTCAGGCTGCAATCTGTGTACTCGCCCAGCGTGACTGGTGACTGGACCTCAGGCTGCAATCTGTGTACTCGCCCAGCGTGACTGGTGACTGGACCTCAGGCTGCAATCTGTGTACTCGCCCAGCGTGACTGGTGACTGGGCCTCAGGCTTCCATCTGTGTACTCGCCCACTGTGACTGGGGACTAGGCCTCAGGCTGCAATCTGTGTACTCGCCCAGCGTGACTGGTGACTGGACCTCAGGCTGCAATCTGTGTACTCGCCCAGCGTGACTGGTGACTGGGCCTCAGGCTGCAATCTGTGTACTCGCCCAGCGTGACTGGTGACTGGACCTCAGGCTGCAATCTGTGTACTCGCCCAGCGTGACTGGTGACTGGGCCTCAGGCTGCAATCTGTGTACTCGCCCAGCGTGACTGGTGACTGGGCCTCAGGCTGCAATCTGTGTACTCGCCCAGCGTGACTGGTGACTGGACCTCAGGCTGCAATCTGTGTACTCGCCCAGCGTGACTGGTGACTGGGCCTCAGGCTGCAATCTGTGTACTCGCCCAGCGTGACTGGTGACTGGGCCTCAGGCTGCAATCTGTGTACTCGCCCAGCGTGACTGGTGACTGGCCCTCAGGCTGCAATCTGTGTACTCGCCCAGCGTGACTGGTGACTGGCCCTCAGGCTGCAATTTGTGTACTCGCCCAGCGTGACTGGTGACTGGGCCTCAGGCTGCAATCTGTGTACTCGCCCAGCGTGACTGGTGACTGGGCCTCAGGCTGCAATCTGTGTACTCGCCCACTGTGACTGGGCCTCAGGCTGCAATCTGTGTACTCGCCCAGCGTGACTGGTGACTGGACCTCAGGCTGCAATCTGTGTACTCGCCCAGCGTGACTGGTGACTGGGCCTCAGGCTGCAATCTGTGTACTCGCCCACTGTGACTGGTGACTGGGCCTCAGGCTGCAATCTGTGTACTCGCCCAGCGTGACTGGTGACTGGCCCTCAGGCTGTCATCTGTGTACTCGCCCAGCGTGACTGGTGACTGGACCTCAGGCTGCAATCTGTGTACTCGCCCAGCGTGACTGGTGACTGGACCTCAGGCTGCAATCTGTGTACTCGCCCAGCGTGACTGGTGACTGGCCCTCAGGCTGCAATCTGTGTACTCGCCCAGCGTGACTGGTGACTGGGCCTCAGGCTGCCATCTGTGTACTCGCCCAGCGTGACTGGTGACTGGACCTCAGGCTGCAATCTGTGTACTCGCCCAGCGTGACTGGGCCTCAGGCTGCAATCTGTGTACTCGCCCAGCGTGACTGGTGACTGGGCCTCAGGCTGCAATCTGTGTACTCGCCCAGGGTGACTGGTGACTGGACCTCAGGCTGCAATCTTTGTACTCGCCCAGCGTGACTGGCCCTCAGGCTGCAATCTGTGTACTCGCCCAGCGTGACTGGTGACTGGCCCTCAGGCTGCACTCTGTGTACTCGCCCAGCGTGACTGGTGACTGGGCCTCAGGCTGCAATCTGTGTACTCGCCCAGCGTGACTGGTGACTGGGCCTCAGGCTGCAATCTGTGTACTCGCCCACTGTGACTGGACCTCAGGCTGCAATCTGTGTACTCGCCCAGCGTGACTGGTGACTGGGCCTCAGGCTGCAATCTGTGTACTCGCCCACTGTGACTGGTGACTGGGCCTCAGGCTGCAATCTGTGTACTCGCCCAGCGTGACTGGTGACTGGCCCTCAGGCTGTCATCTGTGTACTCGCCCAGCGTGACTGGTGACTGGACCTCAGGCTGCAATCTGTGTACTCGCCCAGCGTGACTGGTGACTGGCCCTCAGGCTGCAATCTGTGTACTCGCCCAGCGTGACTGGTGACTGGGCCTCAGGCTGCCATCTGTGTAGTCGCCCAGCGTGACTGGTGACTGGACCTCAGGCTGCAATCTGTGTACTCGCCCAGCGTGACTGGTGACTGGGCCTCAGGCTGCAATCTGTGTACTCGCCCACTGTGACTGGTGACTGGGCCTCAGGCTGCAATCTGTGTACTCGCCCAGCGTGACTGGTGACTGGCCCTCAGGCTGTCATCTGTGTACTCGCCCAGCGTGACTGGTGACTGGACCTCAGGCTGCAATCTGTGTACTCGCTCAGCGTGACTGGTGACTGGACCTCAGGCTGCAATCTGTGTACTCGCCCAGCGTGACTGGTGACTGGCCCTCAGGCTGCAATCTGTGTACTCGCCCAGCGTGACTGGTGACTGGGCCTCAGGCTGCCATCTGTGTACTCGCCCACTGTGACTGGGGACTGGGCCTCAGGCTGCAATCTGTGTACTCGCCCACTGTGACTGGTGACTGGACCTCAGGCTGCAATCTGTGTACTCGCCCAGCGTGACTGGTGACTGGGCCTCAGGCTGCAATCTGTGTACTCGCCCAGCGTGACTGGTGACTGGACCTCAGGCTGCAATCTGTGTACTCGCCCAGCGTGACTGGTGACTGGGCCTCAGGCTGCAATCTGTGTACTCGCCCAGCGTGACTGGTGACTGGACCTCAGGCTGCAATCTGTGTACTCGCCCAGCGTGACTGGTGACTGGGCCTCAGGCTGCAATCTGTGTACTCGCCCAGCGTGACTGGTGACTGGACCTCAGGCTGCAATCTGTGTGCTCGCCCAGCGTGACTGGTGACTGGCCCTCAGGCTGCAATCTGTGTACTCGCCCAGCGTGACTGGTGACTGGACCTCAGGCTGCAATCTGTGTACTCGCCCAGCGTGACTGGGGACTGGACCTCAGGCTGCAATCTGTGTACTCGCCCACTGTGACTGGTGACTGGCCCTCAGGCTGTCATCTGTGTACTCGCCCAGCATGACTGGTGACTGGGCCTCAGGCTGCAATCTGTGTACTCGCCCAGCGTGACTGGTGACTGGACCTCAGGCTGCAATCTGTGTACTCGCCCAGCGTGACTGGTGACTGGGCCTCAGGCTGCAATCTGTGTACTCGCCCAGCGTGACTGGTGACTGGGCCTCAGGCTGCAATCTGTGTACTCGCCCAGCGTGACTGGTGACTGGACCTCAGGCTGCAATCTGTGTACTCGCCCAGCGTGACTGGTGACTGGGCCTCAGGCTGCAATCTGTGTACTCGCCCAGCGTGACTGGTGACTGGACCTCAGGCTGCAATCTGTGTGCTCGCCCAGCGTGACTGGTGACTGGCCCTCAGGCTGCAATCTGTGTACTCGCCCAGCGTGACTGGTGACTGGACCTCAGGCTGCAATCTGTGTACTCGCCCACTGTGACTGGTGACTGGCCCTCAGGCTGTCATCTGTGTACTCGCCCAGGGTGACTGGTGACTGGACCTCAGGCTGCAATCTGTGTACTCGCCCACTGTGACTGGTGACTGGGCCTCAGGCTGCAATCTGTGTACTCGCCCACTGTGACTGGTGACTGGCCCTCAGGCTGTCATCTGTGTACTCGCCCAGGGTGACTGGTGACTGGACCTCAGGCTGCAATCTGTGTACTCGCCCACTGTGACTGGTGACTGGGCCTCAGGCTGCAATCTGTGTACTCGCCCAGCGTGACTGGTGACTGGGCCTCAGGCTGCAATCTGTGTACTCGCCCACTGTGACTGGGGACTGGGCCTCAGGCTGCAATCTGTGTACTCGCCCAGCGTGACTGGTGACTGGGCCTCAGGCTGCAATCTGTGTACTCGCCCACTGTGACTGGTGACTGGGCCTCAGGCTGCAATCTGTGTACTCGCCCAGCGTGACTGGTGACTGGGCCTCAGGCTGCAATCTGTGTACTCGCCCACTGTGACTGGTGACTGGCCCTCAGGCTGTCATCTGTGTACTCGCCCAGCGTGACTGGTGACTGGGCCTCAGGCTGCAATCTGTGTACTCGCCCAGCGTGACTGGTGACTGGGCCTCAGGCTGCAATCTGTGTACTCGCCCAGCGTGACTGGTGACTGGGCCTCAGGCTGCAATCTGTGTACTCGCCCAGCGTGACTGGTGACTGGGCCTCAGGCTGCAATCTGTGTACTCGCCCACTGTGACTGGTGACTGGCCCTCAGGCTGTCATCTGTGTACTCGCCCAGCGTGACTGGTGACTGGACCTCAGGCTGCAATCTGTGTACTCGCCCAGCGTGACTGGTGACTGGGCCTCAGGCTGCAATCTGTGTACTCGCCCACTGTGACTGGTGACTGGACCTCAGGCTGCAATCTGTGTACTCGCCCACTGTGACTGGTGACTGGCCCTCAGGCTGTCATCTGTCTCTTCCTGACTTTTATCTTTCTCCTGAATAGCATTTTCCTGTTGACATTCCTACATTATTATTATTATTATTATTATTATTATTATTATTATTATTAATAATGTGTTTCCCCTTCCTATCCTGTAGATATTGCAGTTCCTGAACATCAGTGATGAGCCAGTGTTAGGCTACAGCCCTCCGGCCTCCACCACCACGTTCCACGTCCACCTGTGGAGCTGTGCCCTAGATTACAGGTAGGAGCGGCTGCCCTTTTGTGTCTTTTCTCACCCTCCTTCTGTTCTGTATTGTGTCAGGATTGTTATATGTGACTCCCAATACAGCATACAGACAACATCCGCTGCAAACTGTCCAGAAGCAATGAGATCTGTCAGATCTGTACTGCCTGCTGAACAGCCTGAGACACACTGCAGAGCCAGCCTGGCGGTATGGACGAGCTCAGCTCGTCCATCACCGCCGGAGGCTGCCGCTCAGGCCCTGCTGGGCCGATTTTCTTCAAATAAAGAGCAGCACACGCAGCCGGCACTTTGCCAGCCGCGTGTGCTGCCTGATCGAAAGAGGGTCCCCCCAGCCGCCTGAGCCCAGCGTAGCCGGAACAAAAAGTTCCGGCCAGCGCTAAGGGCTGGATCGGAGGCGGCTGACGTCAGGACGTCGGCTGACGTCCATGACGTCACTCCGCTCGTCGCTATGGCGACGATCTAAGCAAAACAAGGAAGGCCGCTCATTGCGGCCTTCCTTGTTTATTCTGGGCGCCGGAGGCGATCGGAAGAACGCCTCCGGAGCGCCCTCTAGTGGGCTTTCATGCAGCCAACTTTCAGTTGGCTGCATGAAATAGTTTTTTTTTTATTAAAAAAAAACCCTCCCGCAGCCTCCCTGGCGATCTTATCAGAACGCCAGGGTGGTTAATTCACTAAAGAAATGTTCGGTAAAACATACAGGGTCAGTAAAATAATGCATTTGGGGTTTTGGACTTTTTTTTTCCAAATCCACTCATTCATACCTAAAACCTGGATGACAATTTACTAAGAGTTATGCCTCATGCAGTATTTCATTCTGTATTTGCTGCATTTATTGCAGTGCAGGGAAATGGATGAAAGATGTGATGCAGGCAGCATTGACTGAAAAGTAAAGAGCAAGTCCAGGCTGCATAAAATTATCCTACAATTTGTATTCGCTCAAAACCATTAGTGTCTTATTCATTATTTTGAATTACTGCATCATAATATTGTGAAATTAGGGAAATCTATTTGTATTAAGGATTTTTATTTTCCTGAATAGCGTGATTAGTTTTCTCTTTTCTCTGCTGTATTTCCCCCCTTTATAACCTCCATTGTTAGTGACAGCTGCAGGCTGGAGGCACCGAAGAGCTCACATTTTGTGAATTTACATTTATTGAGGTATTTACTGCACAAGTTGGTCATTTATCTCACTTGACGGTAATTTTTTTTCTATGCGGGAACAGCCTTGGTGAATTGACATACACTATTGTCCTTCACATCAGTAGCGCAGAATGGCCGTGTGATCAGAACGCAACACGCAGGATCGCACGCTATATGTGCTGCTGATCCCATTCACGGCAGATCGGGTTAGCACTGCGCTTGGCCAAAAAAATGCACACAGCAGGGCGATAACGCATCTCCCTGCTGCGCAGCGCATATGATGGGAACAGCAGAAGGGCTGTCTGTGCACGGCTACCGTTCTTATGTCACACACTATACCTGCAGCCGAAATGTGCATGGAAGCGAGTATGTTATGAATGAGGCCTAAGGCTGAATGTGGTAACACTTAGTGAATTGAAGCTTCTAGGTAAATTACAACATGTAAGCAGTATGCTGGTTGCTAAGAGAACTAGAATCTGTTCTACAGTAACTCTGTCTACTTACCCTGTATTGTTATTGGATATGATATACATGTCTCCTATTGATATGATATATGTGTCTCTTATTGCACAGACCTCTCTTCCTGCCGATAAGGGCTCTGCTGACAGTGGAGACGTTCAGCATTTCCTGCAGTGCTGCGCTAGACAAGTCTTCATCTAGTTTACGGTAATCCCGACCAGCCTGCTTTTCCACTGCTTCGCCAGTAGGTGGCGCCATTATCACATATATCAGACAGCCAATGTTTGTATCACCTTGTGTGTCTGTTGTGTCATTATACAGGATTATATTGGATGAAGCTGCGCTGCATTTATCGGACAAGTGTAATGCGGTATCCGTCAATCTACACCGCGGTAAGAAGAATTTCTACAAGCTCTGCCTTCCTTCCCCTCTGCATGACATAAATGGAGGATATCTGCAGTTACAATATTCTTTAGAGAAATATCTGGTGGAGGATTCACCTGATCAATAATAGGAATAGATTACTGATTTTGCAAGGTGGTATTTCAAGGCAGGGGCAGAGTTATCAGGACAGCCTGTCATCAGTGTTTTACCGCAGCTGAACTCTGGTCCCCTACTGGTCGTGTCCTTACCTCTCCCTCTAGATTGTAAGCCTTTGGGCAGGGTCCTCTTCCTTGTGTTTCCTACCTGATCACGCACCTCCATTACTGTGCACCCATCCTATGCATCTGAGTGAACTTAACTTGCCTAATCTCCATGTCTGTCATATTGCTGTATGTCACCCCTAAATATTGTCTGTAACCTTAAAGGGAACCTGTACTGAGTAAAATTATTTAAAATAAACACATGAGGTAACTTCAAATGAACATTACATAGTTACCTTGCCATCAGTTCCTCTCAGAAGCTCACCATTTTCTTCTGACAATGATCCCTTCCAGTTCTGACAACATTTTGTCAGAACTGAAATATATCAGTTGCTGTCAGTTATATATCAGTTGCTGTCAGTTACAGCTGAGAGGAGAACTGATGTGTCCATGTTTCCCTATGGCTCAAGTGGGCGATATTACAGTTTAACAGTGTGCTGACCAGGAAGCTGTTATGGGGTAATGGCCATTTTCAAAATGGAGGACGGAGAATTCCATGGATCACAGTGGACAAACGGGACACAGGAAAGGAGAAAGAGATTGAGGAGTAGACTACACAGGAGGTAAGTATGACTTGTGTATGCTTATTTTGACTTTTAATTTTCAGTACAGGTTTTCTTTAATGTCCAGCGCTGCGTAATATGTTGGCGCTTTATAAATACAACAAATAAATAAGCTAACATCTGGAAATATGCCTGAAGAAGGGGACTAGATCCCAAAAAGCTTGCATCATTTAACTTTATCAGTTAGCCATTAAAAGGTATTACTTTTACAAGACTTAGTTTTTTTATGTCCACTGATCCTGACAACTGAATGAGCAGAGCTTAATGAAGAGAGAGTCCCGGGAGGTCCAGGGGCCGAGAACATGTAAAGAGAACAAGCAGGAACCAATAGTGCACCAAACAGTTTACTATTCAGAGTAAAGGGGTACTCCCACTGTTTGACTTGCCATTATGTTGCAACCACCATATGTGCATCCTGGAGACTCTGAGAATCTCCTACCCAATCACTACAGCCGCTTGACACTTTGTTTGGCCTGAAGAAGAATTGGGCGTTACCTGCGAAACGCGTAGTCCTATCCTTTGTTTGGAGCAATCAACTTATCAGTCCTATAAGTTCAGTTGATTCATGAGGAGTGGCAGGCCCCCTGTTGCCCCTCCTTTTAAACAGTTTCAAGGCATTTTATTTCCTATTGGGTAACTAAACCCCCCCCCCCCCCCCCCCCAAGTTTGTGCAGCTCCTGAAATGTGGCTCCAGGATGCTGTGTAATCTCAGTGCCTTATTTATTGCGCTGTTTACCGAACACAAGCCATAGGTGCTACTAGGCTTCATTTACTTTTGTAGATTTTGCTGCTCTTGCCTCTTTCCCCTGCTACTTCTCTGCCAACTATAAAGGGTTTTGTTTGTTTCTGTTTGTGTTTTTCTTTTTACCTGTAGTAACACATTCATAGGTTTACTGCTCGTGTGTACAATGTATTGAGTATTGGGTTCTCTGATCTGTTGATCTCATATGCATTATCTGCCCTTTCCAGATTACGTCCGCGTCCTGGATGTGGGCCTGCTAGAGCTGACCATACTGGCTGTGAAGCATGGAGAGGAGGTGAGATTATAAGACAGATATTATAACTCTGTTTATTTTCACTTTTTTGCAAAAAATTTTCTCACAAAACTATTGTATTTATGAAAATAATGCTGATGACTTTCCTGGAGTCCCATTTTCATATTTTTAATTTAAGAGCTAAAGAATTGAAAGCCTAAACATACGGGCGTCTACTCCCACTTCGGGTGTATTCAGCTCCCATACGGAGTAATGATGACTTGTTGGAGTGCTTTCCTCTTCCCTGCTGTCAGGAGTGTCAGAGCCACATACAAGTCTCTCGTGGCCTCTTATTGGGGGTCAGGGAGAAATGCCCACAGTGCACCTCTGCTCAAGGATCAGGGATTGCGAGAGGAAACACTTGCATAAAAAAATGAGAACACTGGCTAATTGTATGTAGGACACACCCATACATGCTTGTTAATCTCATCATGCCACACAGGGACGTAGCTACGGGAGCAGCCGCTGTGACTACACTTTTGTGCCTAATATGAGCCTCCAGGCCATGAGGGTCACCAGGGAAGGCAGAGGAAAGAGTGTAACATTTGAGGGCCCACAAAAGTTTTTCCTGGGGGGGCCCCCATCATTCGTAGTTATGCCACTAATGCTATATGTCACTTCAGAAACTCTTAAATGTGAACCAATCGGAGTCCTCCTTAGGGAGGGACGATTCCCGTTGGTCTATCTATTGCCACCAATGGTAGCCTGATGCGTCTGCTGGGGCCTCGGGATCATTATAGCGGTGTTTCCAGCATGCAGGGACCTGAATGGATGGCGGCAGGTGAGTATCTTGCAAAGCACAGCCTAGTAAGAGTGGACGCCGTCCCTTCTCATAGGCTAGCAGTGATCCAACTGGAGTCTGGTCCATCCTATTACTTTCTATGATCGGTTTGCTTCTGGTCCATTCCGCCATGCTTAGCAGAAGGGTTTTTATTGCAGTGTGAAAGGAGTCTTGACTGTAGTAAGGTTGACACGCCCGGTGTGGTGGGAGGACACATGGGAGGTTAGATAGTCCACGGTTTTCTGTTCTCTTTTTAATTTTTTTACTTTTAATCCTCACATAAGAGACGTAACTTTCTGTTTTTTTACAAAGTTGTATCCTACTTTTGTCTTTTCTATCTGTATTTCAGTCCAAGCCGCGCTTCGAGATGTACTGCTCCAGCGACGTCATCCACATCCGGACGTGTTCAGACTCCTGCGCTGCGCTGATGAACCTCATCCAGTACATCGCCAACTATGGAGACCTGCACCCTCCATCCCGGGCACAGACCTCTCCCGGGCCCAACAAGGCCAAAAAGGTAGCAAAGGGCGAATCGGGCAAAAACGGCGCTGGAAATGTAGGCTCAGCTGGCGCCGCCATAGGTCGTTATGGGAATTACAGCTATAGCGCCCATCAGTCAGTAATTTGTGCGACGTCAAAAGATGCCCAAATTAGGATAAAAACTGCGTAATTCAGCTGCTAGCGATAGCTGGAAGCTGAATTATGTAATTCACCAGAGGGACCTGGAGGGGGAATAGTAATTAAAGCCACATGAAATTTTGCAGGAGCGGGGTGAGCCATTTTTCAGGTTTGCCCTGCACCCAAATTTCCCAGCACCTTAATTACATGTATGCAGCAAAGGCAGAAACACTTTTGAGGTCAATGATGACCTGTCATGTCAGCAAAGCTGCGCACCTCCACTAGGAGAGCCTCTGGCTGCCACTCTGAGGACACTTCTCTAGATCAATGTTCAATCATGCAGTGCTGGTCACCAGAAAGCGGAACTGAAGTCAGTTTATTTACGGTACATTTCCTATCAGAGCACAGGTAATACGTACATCCAAAAAGGGCTCCGGGGATAACAGCTAGTAGAATATCGATAAATTACCAATATTCTACTATTGGGCTCTAGCTAATTCAGATATTTTATGATCATCTAACCTGACCCTCTTCTCTCTAAAACCTTCCCTCTATTGATGCCTAAACCTAACCTCCCCCCTCCCCCCGTGCTGCCCTGTCTTCCGCTGGTTTTTCTTACTTTTCCCATTGTCCTCCATTCAGAATTGAGCGGCGAACCGATAGGGTAGGAGATGGGACGTGTTGGAAATTATCACCTAAATGGCTCAGAATCGAGCCGTGAATTCCCAGCATCAGGGCAGAAGCAGCGCACTTATCTCAAACACTGATCTCTAGCACTGGGAGGCAGGTTAATAAGGGTACTAGTAACTGTTTCTTTAATTTCCTGGCTTATCAATCACACGAGTCTTCCAGCTGGCGAGAGAGCTTTACTGCACCTAGTGACAAATATAAAACATGCGTTATCCCTTCCCAGCGATGCTCCGTGAGTTTTCTTTTTAAATCTGTCTCCCTTGTAAATCCGTGCAGGAATCCTATTGTAAATGCATTTGTTGTGTTGCAGCCTGAACCATGTGCAGCCTCCAGCTCTCGAGGCCCCCTGCTGGCCGAGGCAGAACAGCAGATCCTGCGAGATCTAATGAGTGATGCCATGGAGGATATGGACATCAACCGGGATGCCAAACCAGTAAAACCCCAACTCAATGGTATGTCTGTAACATGTATTCTCTATATAAGGGGTATCGTAAAGTTCTTGTTATCACCCGGAAGTTATTATGGCATATTGATAGAGTAATAGACCGTATAATAGGACTCTCCAGTTTACAGCAGCTCCCAGTGGTGACAACTCCAGCACAGAGCCAAGAATGCAGAAAACAGAATCCCCAGAGCTTGCAATCCAAGAAGTCAACCACTGCTGGGAAAACCTGCAGCCACCCGGTGCTGGAGATAGCAACAGACCAGCCACCATCACTACGGCAACCAAAACACAGACCAGCAACCATCACCATGGCAACCCAAACACAGGATCAGTATCTTTGTCAAGATCCAAACAAACTTTTATTGTCACATTGGTGGAGTAAAATGATGTTCTCACAGTACGGGGCTCTGACGAGGACCCAGCTGCCATAAAACACGTTCCCCAGAAAACAGACTGTGCATACGATTTGCTGACACGTGTTTTATTGCATACTTTTGTTACGCTTGATATTACAGCAGCTGGGTCCTTGTCGTAGCTGCCACTCTGAGTATTGTGTCATTGTACTCAACCTGTGTCACTATAAACGTTTGTTTGGATCTTGCAAAAGATTGCCGTGGTGATGGTTGCCGGTCTGTTGCCATCTCCAGCATTGGTTGGCTACAGGTTTTCCAGCAGTGGTTGACTTATTGGATTGCAAGCTATGGTATTTTGATGACTGTTTGTCATTGTCCTCATTGGTCGCCAAGTGCATGATGTTGAGAAAATCAGCTCTTTGTGTCCTCTAGTCACTTCTGGCATAAAAAGTGTGAGATGGAAAAGATTAAAGCGGGAGTGTCACCATAAAAATCAAATTTCAACAGCAACTGGTCTGAGTGTATTAAGTGATAAAGATGCTAATCCTGCATTCAAAACTTGCAAAACTTTTCCTGCTGTTATGGTTTGTAGTTATCACATACTTTAGGAGCACTGGCCCTAGTGCCAAACAGTTGAATGCTGGGAGGTCTTTTTATCTATAATATATTCCTCCGCTTCCATTTATTTCTCTGCCTAGCTTTCTTATCAGAAACACCCTCTGATCACTTGTGTTTACAAGCAAGGCTGAGGTGACTCAGCGATTGGAGGATAAGACAGTGCAGTTCCTAGTATACATCTCAGTGGTAGTGTCTGCAGACTCTGGGAGGAGGGCAGCTAATGACTACACAATGAGCAAGAGAAGGGAGGGGGGAAAGCAAGAGTCAGGGAGGATATGATGTCAGCATTAGCTTGGCAAGATGGCCACTGCCTAGAATTGGATTTTCTGCTTTTCCTGTATAAAATTCACAGGAATCATTACGTGGATAGCACAATACATCTGTTATGTACGGTAAGTAGAAGTAGTATTTATCTACTTATATATGTGGTTTTTATTTCTAGGTTAGCATGGGTGTCGCTTGTTCTTTAAGGATGGATCTTTAATATTCAAATTAATTGCTGACAACACATTTCATGGGTCTCTGCCCGCTTAGTCAGATCAATAAAACAGCTAAAATCAAGCCTACAATTACTAAGCTAACAATTAGGATGTAACATTGTGCATTGTACATATTCAACAAAAAACACAGTCCTAAGATGAATCTCCTTTTCCATATAATATAACCTAGAGGAAGAAGCATAGAAATAGTGTACACTGAGTTGTTGGTAAGGGGGGGAGGAATGTCCTCATAATCATCAGGATTGCAAATTGCTGAGGCCAAAGAAAGTGCATATTTAAAAGTGCATCCAGTGCATGATATGCGTTTAAAAGAAGTGTATAATGTAAAGATGGGCATAAAGTGTATACAGAGCATAGACCGTGTGACTGAAACATGCATAATATAGTATAAAGTGCTTACAGCGCATGGTATGCATATGTAAATACAGTGCGTGCCGTGCATCGTATGCATATTGATCAGTGCATAATATAAAGTGCCAGAGACCTCAGCAACTGATATTGATATTGTTTAAAGGGAACCAGAGACGAAGCACCCTTGTGTATTTTACCATATATATCAGTAAGAACATTAGAGAAAACACTTACCCTGCTCTCTGTTTCATCCTCACTGCTAAAAGTGTCTGTTATCAGCTGTGATAAGAATCCCGGACTGAGCATTCAGTCTGGCTTTGCAGGGAATAATTATAGCTGAGTCATTATAGCAGAGCCACAAGGGGGCAGGCTTGGGCTTGAAAAGACACCAGAGAAGACAGACTCAGCTATAATCTTTCCGTAGCAAAGCCAGACTGAGTGCTCAGTGGGGGATTCTTATCAGAGGTGATAACAGTCAGATTAAACAGAGAACAATGAAACAAAGAGCAGATTAGGTGTTTACTGTCATGTTCCCACTGATTTATAAGGTAAAATACAAGAGGGTGCTTCATCTCTGGTTCTCTTTAAAAGGAAACATGGCAGCCTCCACGTCCCTCTCCCTTCAGGTTCCTGTAAATAAATGCTCTGTGATTGTTTGGTAACATAGCTTGTCTTTCTCCTGGAAGGCATTGCAGAAGGCCGGTTTGAATCCCAGGATGCTCCTTGCTCTGACCTCTTCCTGTTTCCTGATGAAAGCGGCGCAGCCTCGGAAGAGTCCAGCCCCACCTTCATGATGGCCGCGCCCCATCTCATGAGTGACGCCATTCTGGACGGTCCGCTGGAAAGCGATGACTTCTGTATTCTGTACGCGCCAAAAGCCCCGGCATCGGTAAGAGTCTGATTCTGTTCTTTATAATGCTGCTGTTACATACTGTACACTTTGTCTGTAAGCTTCTTACACTGGGGTCAGTCAATGTTATTTATTTGTAAGTTTTCACATTTAGGAATTATTTGCATTAATGTCGGCAGCACACTACATAGCACTCTGTACAATACACAAGAGGCAGATTACAAATTAGCATAAATAAAAGTACAAACCAAGCCATAGGAAAGCAAATAGACCGGCCCAACTCAGCTTAGCGGCCCCCCATCCCCCCCGGTGCACTTTTGAATGATTCTTCATTTAGCTATAAGGTTTGCACATTAAAGTAAACCTGTAGGGATAAAAACAGCCCCTGTAGGGTACTTGCCTCAGGGCAGCACAGTGGTGTAGTGATTAGCGCTCTCGCCTTGCAGCGCTGGGTCCCCGGTTCGAATCCCAGCCAGGGTCCTATCTGCAAGGCGTTTGTATATTCTCCCCGTGTCTGCATGGGTTTCTTTCGGGCACTCCGGTTTCCTCCCACATCCCAAAAACATACTGATAAGTTAATTGGCTTCCCCCTAAAAATTGGCCCTAGATTACGATACATACACTACACAATACATACATAGACATAGGACTATGGGAGGGACTAGATTGTGAGCTCCTCTGAGGACAGTCAGTGACCAGACAATATATATACTCTGTACAGCGCTGTGGAAGCTGTCAGCGCTATATACATGTTTAAATAAATATATAATAATAAGTGAAGCCTCTGGATCCTGATGAGGCTTCCCACGTCCTCCTAAATATGCCCGATCCAGTGATGGGTAAAAACAACAATCCTAGTCGCCACTCTGCTCACGCGCACTAACAGATTCCCATTGGAAGCTACTAGTTAATTTTCTGCTGTATCCCGAGCTGGAATACACTAGTGTACATGACAAGACAAGACAAATAACATTTATATTGCGCTTTTCTCCTTGCGGACTCAAAGCGCCAGAGCAGAGCAGCAGCCACTAGGGTGCGCTCTATTGGCAGTAGCAGCATTAGGGAGACTTGCCAAAGGTCTCCTACTGAATTAGTGCTGGCTTACTGAACAGGCAGAGCCGAGATTCGAACCCTGGTCTCCTGTGTCAGAGGCAGAGCCCTTAACCATTACACCATCAGCCAACCATCACGCCGACAAGCAGCTGACAAGGAGATCCTTGGGGGGCCCCAGGGCTGGATCCCCTCTATTGTAGAGGATGGGGAAGACTCTTTAGGATCCAGAGGATTGTCCTACCTGAGGTAAGTACCTCCTAGGGGCACTTCTTCATTACAGATTTACCTTAAGCTTTGCCCAAATTTAGCCAGCTGCGTTATGAACGTTTGAGGACACATTGTTTCTTAAATAACTAAAAGGAATGTCTGGATTTTTAACCGATACTGCACCCGCTGTATTGTGTATCTATGCCCCTGCGGACTTTACTACAGCACCAAGGGTGTAGGTGCACTCATCAGGCTGTTTGCAGTGGTGTGTACAGGCGCAAGCCCGCAACCCTCCCCCCCCCCCCCCTCCCCCGTGGCAGGGTACTTATCAGTGTATGGAAGCATATGTTCCCAAAGCCAATCAAAGTGCTTACAGTCAATGAGTGCTGGCATCAGTGAGATGTCTGTGGTCATTCACAAAGTGAAAGTAAAAACATTGGTTTACACTACTTCCTGTGTTCTGTTGAGTACACAGGATAGTGTGGGGCCATCTAGTTGCCAAAAAGTAAAAATACACCTCTATTTATATATAAAATAAAAAAAAATCCCCCATTAATTTAACTCCTTATTTCCCCTGCCCCTATAATTACAGAAATAAAACACTTGTAAAAGAAAAAAAATAAAAGATGGCATTAAAAAAAAAAATAATCCATAAATCGTTATCATAGGGGCTCAGCTTTTTTATAATATGTATGTCATTAGGATATATCAATATTATTTTTGCAAATTAGGGCTTGTAATTATTGATAAAGTATAAAGAAACGTACAACAGAAAATACACCTTTATTTCCAAAGAAAATATTGTCGCCATACATTGTACTGGGGACATAATTTGAATGTTGTACTAACAGGGACAAATGGGCACATAAAGCGTGTGGGTTTTGCACATGAAACATGTGGGTTTTATCTAAAATAGTACATGTTGTTTTAGAACTATAATGGCTGAAATCAGGATTTTTATTTTATTTTATAATGCATATAAAATAAAATCATTTTTAGCAAAAAGTACCACCCAAAGACAGCGTAATTTGTGCCAAAAAAAAAAAAACTATATATAGATCATTTTGGTGTGATAAGTAGCCATACAGTTATTGGCAAATAAATGGGAGGAGCGTGATGTGTGAAAATTACTCTGGTTTTTAAGGGGAAATAACCTGTGGTGCTGAACTGGTTAATCATGTGTTTTTAACCTAATATTATTCTATGTTATCTGGTGTATTTTATTTGATTCTTCAGAATAAGGATGAGGAGCCAGTGGTGAGGAAGCTGGTGGAAGACGCCATCCTGATTAAAGAGGATTACTTCAGCTCTCCGGACAGGAAGGCGGACACCAGCAGGGCTTCGGTGCATTTCCCGGTGCCGGTCATCCGCTATGTGGTGAAGGAGGTGTCGCTGGTCTGGCACCTGTACGGGGGAAAGGACTTTGGTTATTCATCTACCTCCCCTGCTAAGCATTTCATGTGAGCATCTCTTGGGGGTTTATATTATTGGACCACCCAAAACCTGCAGCTACATTCCTGATATCTATCCTGTATAACCTGGCCCTAGCAGTGCCGAGCTGCTCACACTCACAGGTTCCGAGCTGCTCACACTCACAGGTTCCGAGCTGCTCACACTCACAGGTTCCGAGCTGCTCACACTCACAGGTTCCGAGCTGCTCACACTCACAGGTTCACCCATCTTATACTAAATCTGTCATTTAGAAAAGAGGCAAAAGTTAGATACTAGCCTTGTCAGAGGGATGCCTCTGGCTTCGCCCACACCCTCCTCAAGACCTCTGATCCATCGATGGGACACTCTCCGCACTGTGCAGGAAGCAGATTGGCACCATACTACTCCACAGACACGAGGGGTCCTGCACAGGACAGTCGTCCTCGCTCATGGACAGGAGCCCTTGTCAAAAAGTTCAAGGGGTCAGTGGGTGGTCCCAGCGCTGGATCCGTGTCGGCAAGGGGGGCGGGATAACCTATGGATAATCCCTCTTCTCTGGTAAGTACTTTTTTTTTTTCCCCTTCAGGTACCGGTATTTATTTATTTTTTTAGATTGTGAAATTGCTTTTGCCCCCAAATTGCAATGCACAAGTCCTGTGGGCGTGTCTTCATCTAGAGCAGGTCAGAGGAATGACCCTCCAGGTTTTTACACCATACGCTGAAAAACTGATGTGTGTTAACTGATCACTTGTTCCATAGTAGAGCATTGTGAAAAAGCTTCAGTTTTGCAAAGTTCAGTGTGAAAGGAGCCATAGGGAAACATGGACATTTCCTGCACATCAGTTGTCCTGTCCGTTATAACAGAAAGTAATGGACATACCTGACTATGATCGTATACTTCACCTCCTGTGATCCACTTACACACAAGGTATAATAATGCAGCAGCACTGGGAGTGGGAATTCTAGTGCATGAGAAAAGGTGAGTATAGGAGGAGGAGAGAGAAGGCTGGCCTCCTGCAATATCTCCTCGTGTGCCACACCCTCACACATCTCCTACATACGACTGATTGACACTAGCCCTAGTAGAACCAAGACTTTATTATGTAGAGGACAGAATACTTTGTGTGGTTTCTGTGAAAGACTACATACAGTATTACCGCAGTGATTTGTCATTTATGGAAATGCTGTACTGTGTTCCAGAAGTCCGCACAGCTCCCCTTCGAGTACACCCACCAGGAGGGCCGGCAGCCTGGTCCGAGGAGGCCGCGGGAGGAATCAGGACTTGTTAATGGAGATCCAGCTGACCAAGGTAACCCACTGAACAGTAATATCTGAAGGAAGATCTCATTATGCCTAATAAATATTTTTCATGCTGTCTTCTTGACCATTATCGGATGATGATCACACTCAATGTATGGCCAGTGCTTTATTGTTTTTTTGTGAAATGCTGTTCATGTCTGTCACTTGCTTTGCCAATCAAAAATATTGAACTGACATTGACAACTGGCACATGTTTTAAATGTTTTTTTTCTTTTTGGTTGCAATGTGATTTCATGATCTGTCTTCTAAATTCCATATGTCTTGCCTTAAAGTGGTCTGAAACTCTGACGTAACATTCAATAAAAATGTTTTTTTCTACTTTGTATTACTCATACAGTTATCAGATTTGCTTTTGTGCATAAGTAATATTGGCTGTTTACAAATTACACGTTTCCAAAGTGTAGGTTTTCCTACCCTGAAAGCTGCCATTGCATTTTATTATTTTTTATTATATCTGTTTTTTTTTATTATATATTAAAATCTTCTAATGGGTTATTCTGAACACTGTGTGTGCCTGTAGCAGAGACAGTTTCTCAGAGAGTGTTTGTTTACCTTCCAGTGTTGATACATTTGTGTTTAACAAGTAAAAAATATACTGTTATCTCCAGTTTGGATGCAAAAAGATACTGGTGTCTCCAGTCTGGATGCAAAAAGATACTGTTATCTCCAGTTTGGATGTGGATTTGAAGTTGAAGCAGGAGAAAGTGCTTTATTTAACCATTTCAGTGATGTTCTGCTAAAAAAAATTCTGGGATAGTAGCTTTCAAGCTGTGAGGAATCTTTTAGAGCAAAGTAGAAATGCTGGCTTTCAGACCACCTTAAAGTATGTTTAGAAAGGCCTTGACGTCCTTTGTCTCAGGCCTTCATTTCCCCCACTCTCCTCTTGGTCACTCTGGTTGGTATGGGAGATCGCTGATTGCTGCCCTGTTCTACAATATGGTGGTATATAATCTGTGTTGCTTACAACGGTCTCCTATTATCTCTCTATGGCTGGATAGTGTGCTGGTTAAGGCCTCTGCCTCTGACACAGGAGACCTGGGTTCATATCTCAACTGTTCCTGTTCAGTAAGCCAGCACCTATTCAGTGAGGAGACCTTAGGCAACACTCACTGCCTACAGAGCACCTCCTAGTGGCTGCAGCACTCTCCTAACACTGCTACTGCTTATAGAGCGCCCCCTAGTGACTGCAGCTCTGGCCTAACACTGCTACTGCCTATAGAGCACCCCCTAGTGGCTGCAGCTCTGGCCTAACACTACTACTACCTATAGAGCGCCCCCTAGTGGCTGCTGCTCTGGCCTAACACTGCTACTGCCTATAGAGCACCCCCTAGTGGCTGCAGCTCCGGCCTAACACTGCTACTGCCTATAGAGCGCCCCCTAGTGACTGCAGCTCCGGCCTAACACTGCTACTGCCTATAGAGCACCCCCTAGTGGCTGCAGCTCCGGCCTAACACTGCTACTGCCTATAGAGCACCCCCTAGTGGCTGCAGCTCTGGCCTAACACTGCTACTGCCTATAGAGCTCCCTCTAGTGGCTGCAGCACTGGCCTAACACTGCTACTGCCTATAGAGCACCCCCTAGTGGCTGCAGCCTCGGCCTAACACTGCTACTGCCTATAGAGCACCCCCTAGTGGCTGCAGCTCCGGCCTAACACTGCTACTGGCTATAGAGCGCCCCCTAGTGGCTGCAGCTCTGGCCTAACACTGCTCCTGCCTATAGAGCACCCCCTAGTGGCTGCAGCTCCGGCCTAACACTGCTACTGGCTATAGAGCGCCCCCTAGTGGCTGCAGCTCTGGCCTAACACTGCTACTGCCTATAGAGCTCCCCCTAGTGGCTGAGCTCTGGCCTAACACTGCTACTACCTATAGAGCGCCCCTAGTGACTGCAGCTCTGGCCTTACACTGCTACTGCCTATAGAGCGCCTCCTAGTGGCTGCAGCTCTGGCCTTACACTGCTACTGCCTATAGAGCGCCCCCTAGTGGCTGCAGCTCCGGCCTAACACTGCTACTGGCTATAGAGCGCTCCCTAGTGGCTGCAGCTCCGGCCTAACACTACTACTGCCTATAGAGTGCCCCCTAGTGGCTGCAGCTCTGGCCTTACACTGCTACTGCCTATAGAGCGCCCCCTAGTGGCTGCAGCTCCGGCCTAACACTGCTACTGCCTATAGAGCACCCCCTAGTGGCTGCAGCTCCGGCCTAACACTGCTACTGGCTATAGAGCGCCCCCTAGTGGCTGCAGCTCCAGCACTTTGAGTCCACCAGGAGAATAGCGTGATATAAAAGTTATTTGACTTGTACTGTGCCTTGTCTGTACGCAGGTGAAGTTCCAGCATGAAGTGTACCCTGAGGCTGAGCCGGTCTTTGCGCTGCCACTGACGGAACAGCCGGTGTCACGCCAGGTCTTCATTGTCCAGGATTTAGAGATCAGAGACCGTCTGGCTTCATCTCAGATGAATAAATTCCTCCATCTCTACAGCAGCAAAGAGATGCCAAGAAAAGCTCATTCCAACATGGTAAGCCCGCCTCTTACACTCCGTGACTCCAGCGTACCGTGACCTTCTCGGGTGAGCGATGTGAAGTCCGTCATTTCCTTCTAAGCAATGCAGCGCTCTACTTCTCATCTACAAAATATGTCATCAGGCCAAGAGCAGCCAAACCTTCTCCTACAGCAGCAGCATGTATGGAGAATCCAAGAGCTGAGACAGGAAGTAGGGCCCTGAGTTCCTGTGCTGAGGGGCGTGTCCTCATGAAAGCTGCTGCAGGGGGTGGGGCATTATCACTACTGCTCAGCTCAGGAAGCGGCATAGTTTGTGTGTGACCGCA
The DNA here is from genome assembly GCF_040937935.1 of Hyperolius riggenbachi. NCBI lineage: Eukaryota > Metazoa > Chordata > Amphibia > Anura > Hyperoliidae > Hyperolius > Hyperolius riggenbachi. The sequence continues at coordinate 294,823,369 of NC_090654.1, read as the reverse complement.
GCTTCTGCTATGAGGCCGATATGTGGAAATGTGTTTGGTTGTTACATAAAGTAAAAGTATTATTACTTCTGCAGCTGCTGGCAGTGCTTTGTGTCTGGCCTGCACATTGTGCAATGCTTCCTGTCACTTCCTCTGTTTGCAGAGTGCTGACCTTCACACCATGTGATGTTAACCCTTCACTTGCTGCTTCTTATTCCCAATGTACAAATCTGTGCTCTTCTCAGCAGAGATGGTCGGTGAGATGCAGATCATTCCGGCTTGCATGTAAACGTCATGCAAATTGTATGCTAAGAAGTAGGGCAAGCAGAATCCCTTCCTTCTGCAGCTCTGTACACAAGTACTCTGAAACGAACAACGGGTTGGCCAATGATTGTTTAAAAATAAAATGCAATTACAGTAAAAGACCGATTATCGACCAAGTACACCGATCCGTCCTGGTGGATCAGTTTGGACGGTAATCACTGTTAATTGTTTGTACCGCACAATGGCAAACTGTCGATCCATTCAAAATACTCACATGAAACTCACAGGAAATTTTGCATTTCCTGGTCTTATTTTTGCGCTTCCGCTAACGATCAGATCGGTAGTCCGTAATTATGCCATCACTGAATTCAAATGTGCGCTGACCTCATTTGCTCATCACTAACTGTCGGGGATTGCTTGCTTTCCGACTATTGTGGTTGCATGTTTATACGGAGCTTAAAGGACAACTGAAGTGAGCGGGATATGGAGGCTGCCATATTTATTTCCTGTTAAACAATACCAGTTGCCTGGCTGTCCTGCTGATCTCTTAGGTTACAGTAGTGTCTGAATCACACACCTGAAACAAGCATGCAGCTAATCTTGTCAGTTCTGACAGTAATGTCAGAAACACTGCAGGGCCAGTTTAAGGGGTCCCAGGGGAAACTTAAGCTGCCCCCCCCCCCCCCCCCCCCCCCCCATGGTCTCCCCACACTGCTCCCTGGGCCCCTGCACATGTAGCTGCAGATGAATCCCTCTCCCGCCCCAGGACTGCTCCATACATGCTGCGCTGTGTTGGTATGTGCGGGTGGGGGGAGTGGCTTGCAGGGGGGAAGCATAAACAATAGGATCGCCTGTCCCTAATCTGCTGGGCGGGTCACTGACAGGTTGGGGTTTAGGGGCCACTGTACACACACCTGACTATTAGTGTTGAGCCGAAATGTGCGTAATGTGGTGTTTCCGGGCGTGAATTTTACCGCTACGTCACAAATTCATAATCACTTGATTGCCATACAAACAGCAATTCGGAATTCCGTAAGCAAAATTTCCATCACATAAATTTTGCGTTTCGCGCAAATTCGTGTTTAACAGGAAATTTCGTAATTTAATGTTTTAATGTATTTTAATTACGAAAAAAATATATGTAATTTCGTTTTATAATAGTAATTATGCAAATTTAAGTAATGACTAAACTCAGGAAAGTCACTCATTGCAATTAATGATAATGGCCCCTGCACGTACTGTCGCTTTAAATGTATCAGGAGGCTCTCTGCAGCCATGGCAGGTGCTCTTTGCCAAGGTGCATGCAGCGGTCATGCTGAGGCACTTGGTTTTGGGCCTTGCAATATCTGATAATGCAAAGGTCCCTGGCTGCACGCGCTGTCACTCTAAATGTATCAGGGGGCTCTGGACACAACTTCGAGAACGGACAAATTTCTGAGCGAAACACGAAATTTCCGATTTAGTTTCCATTACAAAAATGATCGTAATTACGAAATTCTACATAAATGCGGAATTTTCCGTAATTTCACAAAATTACAAATTTTCGATTAAGGCCATAATCGTAATTTCGCAAATTACGTGAAATTTTGCGTAATCGTAATTAGGGCATAACGATCATCGCTACCGGCTGAGGCCGTCCTTCTCGTCCCCCTCAGCTGATTTTAGTCAGGCCCTGTGTAGGAATGAAGCCGCAGTGGCCAGCGGGGTCAGCAGAACAATGTACACAGTCAGAGCTTCCTTATTCTTCTGTGGATATTACTAGTACTGCTATTTATTTTATTTTTTCAGCTGACAATTAAAGCCTTACATGTCCGCCCCGAATCGGCCCAATCACCACAAGAATGTTGTCTTCGAGTGACCCTCATGCCGCTGCGCCTCAACATTGACCAGGTGAGATCAAATCCTGCTGATTAAAATGAGTTAGGGTAGTACCGGTTATTGCCAGCAGAGGGCAGCAGCATTGCCGTATCATTGCTAAATATACAGCACTTATCCCCAGAATGTGAGCGGAGCAGGGAAGGGAAATATTTATTTGAGCGGAACTGAAATAACCTAAAAAAAAATAAGAGATACGCTTACCTGGGGCTTCTGCCAGCCCTCTGCAGCCGAACTGTGCCCTCGCCGTCTCTGAACGATCCTCCGTTTCTTCACCGCCATCAACATCCACTGCGCCCTGGCCACGCGCATCCTTGTACGTGTTCCCATGGCCAGGAGGTCCTGCGCAGGCCCAGTACGAGAAAATCGAAGCGCGAGGCGTGGGCTGCATAGGTGCAGTGCACTTCAACTGCGTAAAGTGAACTGCGGCGGGGGAACAGAGGATCGTATGGTAACTTCATGGGCACCGGGAGGCTGCAGGGGGCTGGCAGAAGCACCAAATAAGTAAAACTCTTATTTTTATTTTATTTTTATTTTTTTTTAGGTTATTTCAGTACTGCTTTAAAGAAAATCTGTAACAAAATAAGTTCCCCTGGGGGTACTCACCTCGCGTGGGGGAAGCCTCCGGATCCTATTGCGGCTTCCCCGATCCTCCTCGGTCCCACGGCAGCGGAGAAAATCCTCCCGGAGCGGCGGCGATTTAAATATTTACCTTCCCGGCTCCAGCGCAGGCGCAGTATCGGCTCTCCGCTCGGAGATAGGCGGAAATAGCAGATCGCTGTCGGGCTGCTCTACTGTGCATGCGCAAGTCTCCTGCAAATCTCCTGCGCAGTAGAGCGGACCCGACAGAGATCAGCTATTTTTGCCTATCTCCGTGGGAAAAGCTACAACAGCGCCCCCCGCTGGAGCCAAAAAAAGGTAAATCTTGCAGAGCCTGACAAATTGTTGGCTGTGCGTTCCGGGGGCTGCAGCGAGACCGCCGTGGGACATAGGAGGAGGGGGGAAGCCTCGATAGGGTCCAGAGGCTTCCCACTACTGAGGTGAGTACCCCCCAGGGGAACTTTTTTGTTACAGAATCTCTATAAGGTGGTATTATACTCCAGAAAACTAATATTTTAGTAACTAGAACATTTGACATCAGTCCCACATATTCTCTCTGTGTACAAACCTTTATTTTCACTGCAGGGAGCAGGAGATGCAAGCCTTATCTGTAGCCATTGGCAAATGCCATCAATGCTGGTGAATAGGAAGAGCCAAGATCTGAACCCAGGTCTCCTGTTTCAGAGCCCTTTACCAGTACACCACCAGCCACTAATGTCTCTCTCCATCTCGCCTCTCTTGCAGGATGCCTTGTTCTTCTTGAAGGATTTTTTCACAAGCCTTTCTGCAGAAGTGGAGATATTGGTGACACCAGATCCTGAAGGTAATTATTTCCTAGAGGAATTAGTGATCCTGATGGGAGTGTTCAGGCTGGCCATAGCATAAACCATCATTACACGGCTGGGAGAATGTTTCTTGCTTGCCCCGTCCAGTAGCAGCTCGTCAGTCTGCCCTGTCTGATTGTTCACTCTATGATGGAGCTTGTGCTGGGAGAAGAACATCTCCATGTCTATATAAGCTGGGCGCTGGGTAAAATGTGTATAGATTCAGAATACAGCGATCTGAGAACTGGTTACACGCTGAATTTAACTGAAAATAGGACAAAGGCAAGATATGAAAAGCTGAAAACTCAAATCTTGTTTTATGATAATGAAATATGCATTTTTGAATTTGGGGCTGGCAACATGTTTGAAAAAATGGGCCAATGCTCCAAAACATCTGGTGGATAATATCTTTAAAATAATTGTAATCGGGTTAGTAACCGATTGGGATTCTATTTGTATTCCCTGTTAAGCAGTATGTGGGCAAATAGTTTGAGTATTTCATCAAATACAGTACAAAAGATTCAGAGAATCTGGAGAAATTCTCTGTGTGCGAGGGACAAGGCTGAACGCCAGTATTGGATGGCTGGGATGAAATATTTGGATGGGTTGTAAGATCTTCCTTTTTTGATGTAGAAGGATTGACACTATAGTGAAAAAGACGGATGATGGGAATACATGTTGTGGTGGCAGTGCTTAAAACGGACGCTGGGTGGCGCCACTAGTAGTAAAATATTGGTAATTTATCTATTATATGTTACAATGCAGTACCCGGCACCCATTTTCAATTGAACCCTCCCTTCTAAGTGCCAAAATTGAAACCAATACCCCCCACCACCACACACACCACCACTTAATGTCTAACATCCCCACCCCCAAATGCTAAAACTGAACCTCCTAACCACAGTGCCGAATCGACCACAATTTATAGCCGATTGGCTATGATCGGCTACAACCATTGACTCCTATGTGGTAACGTCTGGCTAATACCCGTCTTGTACCCCAATACACCATTTGGGCACTTGATTACTGTTTTTTAGCTGATCCCCGCACCCAGATGACCTGATCCGGGATTCCCTTACCTCTTGGTAAAGAGAAAGATGGGGGAGGTACTAAAGGACACCCGAGGTGAAAATAAACTAATGAAATAAACAATTGTATCTATCTTCCTTCTCCTAAAAATGACTTTTTAACATATTCCACAGTTTTATTTTATGTTTAAATTTACTTTTTAAGTTTTAACTATTTTATTGTTTTTGCTCAATGACACATTCATTGAAGTATGCCAGAGCTAAAATCGATGAAATATTAACCCTTTTTATATCTCTTTCCTGCTCTCAGAAGCCATTTTCTGCTAGGAAAGTGTTTTATAGTTGGAATTTCTTATCAGTGAGGGTCACACTGTAGTCACTTCCTGTCTGAGTCAGGACTGAGTCAGCCACTTACGTACCTGATATTTAACTCTTTCAGGCAGAGAATGAAAAAAAGGAACACAGCCTAGTTATTTGTGTGCTTGGCACTGTACATACACATGTCTATCTCATCATGTCACATGTCACCTCGGGTATCCTTTAAAGAGTATAAAAAATAATAGTTATGTTGGCGAATGTATCACCGCTGTCTCTTGCCTGTGTGTTTTCAGTGAGGAGGACGCCGGGGTCAGACGTCACATGCACTTTGCCAAAACATCTGAACGCTAAAGTTCGTATCCCGGTGATTTCGGTTGGCCAGAACCAGCCAGTGAAAAATGGCGAAGTGAATTTAATGGAATTCAGCGATGACCTGGACATAGCAATGGAGGACGCAGCTTTCAGCGACCAGCCTGTGTTTTTCCGGTATGTTTCTCTAGAGGGCGACAAGAATGAAAGCAGATTTCACTCCATGACTTTGAGGTTTTTTGTGATAACAGAGGGATACAGGGTGGTGCATGTAAAACCAGACCCAGCAGATGGGAAACATTAATCTTTTTCAATCATGTAGCTAGCCTAGCGCTAACTACATGATGCCCCCCTCCCTTCCGCATCCTTCCCACCCCTCCAAACGCCGCCGGCGCTGTAAGCAATAAGGAAATCCCGTTCTGAAACGGGATTTCCTTTAGGGCTTCCCCCGTCGCCATGGCGACGCACATCGTGACGTCGGCGACGTCGTGACGTCACAGGGAGACCCGATCCACCCCTCAGCGCTGCCTGGCACTGATTGGCCAGGCAGCGCACGGGGTCTCGCCTGGGGGGGCCCTGCATCGCGGCGGGCGGATCGGCGGCGGGCGGCGGCGATCAGGTGAGACACGCAGCAAGCAAAGTGCTTGCTGCGTGTTTAAAAAAAAATTATTCAAATCGGCCCAGCGGGGCCTGAGCGGCGACCTCTGGCGGTAATGGACATATTAAGTCGTCCATACCGCTAAGGAGGTTAAGCATATGGCAGCAAATACCAGAGACACAGACTGCAATAAAGGCGGACATGACACAGAGCAGGCAGGTAAATAGAGGACAGGCCTGGCCGGCATCTGCTTATATACACTGTAGTCATGGCTGCTGGGGCCGGTTTTACATGCGCCACACTGCTAAATAAGCTGCTGAGGGCCGATTCCACTTTGCTCGCAGTGGTTTTCTTTGCCTTGCGGAAGTGCTTTCACTGCATGCTCTGCTTTAAAGGATACCAGATGTCCAAATACCCCGAATATGCAGTGGGTAGGGGAGTAAGAGCGAATACTTACTTGTCTTCTGGATATACTGCGCCGCACATGTGCAGTATGTCCTTTCTGCTCCCCGGTGCTGCTACATCATTCTGCGTGACCACGGGAAGCAGAAAGGACATACTGCGCATGCTCTACACAGTATGTCCGGATTACAAGCCTGGAGAGTCGTCTGACTTGCAAGAAGACCAGGAAGGATTACAGAAGGGCGGCTGACTGAGCGGAACAGGAGGAGAGGTAAGTATTCGCTCTTACTCCCCTACCCACTGCATATTCGGGGGGTGGGGGGTTGGACATCTGGTATCCTTTAAATGAAACGGTGTAGTTGACCTTTAAAGTAATCTGATCTACATGCTTGTTGGGTGGTTTATGGCTAATGCATTAGAAGCAGAGCGTCAGCAGGGCTGCCAGGCAACAGGTATTGTTTTAAAAGAAAATAAATATGGCAGCCTCCATTACTTCAGGTTACCTTTAAAGTATTAGAGGTGCAGCGGCCAGGCAACTGGCATTGTTTATTAGAGAATGAAGATGGCAGCCTCCATATTCCCGTCACTTCAAATACCCTTTAAGGGCCTATTTCCACTAGCCGCAAATTGTGGCTGTTTGCAGCAAATGATTACAGAAGCGGAATTGCAGCCCATTGAAATCGACAGGCTGCATCCGAATCATGTGCTGTCCCCAAAATAGAGCAAGCTTCAGTTTTCTGGAGACCGCATGTAAATCCCTAGAGCTGTGCTATCGGCTATCGGGATCCGGCGGGGACTTCACAAAAGCATGCGCCTTATCCTGTCACTCTTCAGTCAGTGAGCATGCTTGTTCAGGGGCTATGGCTAATGCTGGGTACACACGTTGAGATTTCCCGCTCGATTCGCTGGATCGAACGAATCGATTCGATCATTTCAAACATGCTCGATTGGATTTTGATCGTTTTTTTATGTTAAGTATGCAAAATCAATGGCAGGAATGATCGAAATCCGATCGATGTTTGAAATAATCGAATTGAACCACAAATCGAGCGGGAAATCTCAACGTGTGTACCCAGCATAACGGTATTGAAGACAGGACAGCCAGGCAATCTGCAAGGGTTTTTCCCTTTATGCACCAGAGCAATTTTCACCTGTCAGCGCTCTTCCCATTCATTCGCCAATAACGTTATCACTACTTATCACACTGAAATGATATCTTGGTTTTTTTTTTCTCCACCAATTAGGCTTTCTTTGGGTGGTTCATTATGCTAAGAATTCTTTTATTTTAACTGCATTTTAAAGGGAATAAAAAGAAAAAAAAGGGAAAAAAATCATTATTTCTCAGTTTTTCCCCATTATAGTTTTAAATTAATACATTCTACTATAATTAAGACCTACACATTTTATTTGTCCCGATTATTGCGACGTTTAAAATATTTCCCTAGTACAATGTATGGCGCCAATATTTTATTTGGACATTAAGGTGTATTGTTTTCAGTTTTGCGTCCATCATTCATTATAATCCTATAATTTAAAAAAAATAATAATAATATAATCTCTTGACATACAATATTAAAAATGTTCAGTCCCAAAGGTAACTATTTACGTATTATTTTTTTACATTGACTATGGGAGAGTGTGGTGGGTAAGGGGTTAATTTTAAATGTATGTGTGGGTCTTTTTATTAAAAAAAAAAAAAAAAAAAAAAAAAAAAATGTAGGTGTAATTTTACCATTTGGCCACAAGATGTCTTCGCTGATTACAGTCCTGTATGTACTATTAGTACACTAACATGATGTAATGCGTGGGTGTGTTAATTTCGTTATTACAATGATCACAGGCATCTCATTGATGTCGGCGAACATTGACACGGGGACTTCGATCAATAAATAGGAACTGCGCTCCCATTCACTGATCTCCTCACTATCGATCATCATCAAGAACGTGCGCAGGAGTGAGCGGGGAGTGCACAGTCGCAACAGACGAGTATCTACGTCCCTGGGAGCTGTAGTGGTGTTTTGCAGGGACATAGATCCTCATCCCAGGGGAGGGTAAGTGCTTTAAAGGAAATAAATGTCAGCCTCCATATCTCTCTCACAGTGCTTTAATCTGTTGTTTTATTCTCATCCGGTGCTGTTGCAGCTAGTAATAGTAGAGGTAACTCTATTCCACAAGCATGTCTAGTAGTCCCCTCTGTGCCCTGACAACCTAAAGCAAGTCATTAGCTCTAGATCTACTCTCTCCAGTGCTCTGTGCCATTAAAAGACAACTGAAGTGAGAGGGATACGGAGGCTGCCATATTTATTTCCTTTAAAGAGTTAAGGGGCCCATACACTCAGCCGATTTTCTGACCGATCGATCCCGATTGATTGTTTGCAAATCGGTTGGCTAATCGACCGATCGATGGCCGATTTCGATCGATTTCGATGGATTTCTGTCGAACTGGCAAGGTGGAAAATTTAGGTCGATCTGATGAGATTGCTTATCAGTTTGCATTGGCCTTAATGGAAATCTGATGGCAAAAAAATGCCATCAGATCGAATTTCAATAGATTTCAAACTGAAATCTATTGGAATTCTATCCTGGTAAAAAATGTTCTAAAAACGCATCAGATAGATCATCAGATGCATTTCTTATCTATCTGCTGCCAATCTGACGAGTGTATGGGCACCTTAACTGTCAGGCTGCAGAAGCTAATTTAAACCTCTATTCTCCTGTGTTAAACAGTTTAGAAGGAAGCCAAAAAGGCAATACTGTAGTTAAAAATCTCTTACATTTGATGTGTGCTTATCAGCAAAGCTGTTAGACCCAAGCTCTTAAGAGGCCGAGAGCCGCATACCATACAGCAAAGCATTCTGGGGCCCTCCCCTTGGCTGCTAATGAGAAGTTACAGGATCAAGTTTCAGCAGCTTGTAACTCAGTCCAGCGCACAGCACTGATAAATCTCCCTGCAGAGTACACTGCAGGAGTCCGCTATTGTTCCTAGCCACATGGCTAATTAATATTCACTGCACACTAGTGTTATTCAGTATGAGCTTTTCTGTGGTCAGGAAGCAGGCAGGACATGACGACACATTTGGCTTCATAGGAGACAGACAAACATGAAACCTGCCATGAGCTGTCAGGAGCATCAATCTCTGCATATACTATATACAAATTCTGTGAAATCCAAACGTGGACAGTGAAATGCATATGTAATGTAAGTACAGCCAGTATTTAGCTACTGATATGTGTTTTTTTTTCTCTGAGACCTTATACCTAACAGCTCCTCTTTAAAAAATACCAGTTGCCTGGCAGCCCTGCTGGTCTATTAGGATGCAGTAGTGTCTGAATAACACCAGAAACAAGCCTGCAGCTAGTCTTGTCAGATCTGACAATAATGTCAGAAACACCTGATCTGCTGCATGCTTGTTCAGGGTCTATAGCTAAAAGTATTAGAGGCAGAGGATCAGCAGGATAGCCAAGTAACTGGTATTGCGTAAAAGAAAATAAATATGGCAGCCTCCACATAACTCTTGCTTCAGTTGTCCTTTAAGGTCTTGTAGTGAGGGTGTCCTGCTGCAGGAGGTTACCTTGTCTCCTACATCTCTATTAGGGTCTTGTACTGAGGGTGTCCTGCTGCAGGAGGTTACATTGTCTCCTACATCTCTATTAGGGCCTTGTACTGAGGGCGTCCTGCTGCAGGAGGTTACCTTGTCTCATACATCTCTATTAGGGCCTTGTACTGAGGGCGTCCTACTGCAGGGGGTTACCTTGTCTCCTACATCTCTATTAGGGTCTTGTACTGAGGGTGTCCTGCTACAGGAGGTTACCTTGTCTCCTACATCTCTATTAGGGCCTTGTACTGAGGGCGTCCTGCTGCAGGAGGTTACCTTGTCTCATACATCTCTATTAGGGCCTTGTACTGAGGGTGTCCTACTGCAGGGGGTTACCTTGTCTCCTACATCTCTATTAGGGTCTTGTACTGAGGGTGTCCTGCTACAGGAGGTTACCTTGTCTCCTACATCTCTATTAGGGTCTTGTACTGAGGGTGTCCTGCTGCAGGCGGTTACCTTGTCTCCTACATCTCTATTAGGGCCTTGTACTGAGGGTGTCCTGCTGCAGGGAGGTTACCTTGTCTCCTACATCTCTATTAGGGCCTTGTACTGAGGGCGTCCTACTGCAGGGGGTTACCTTGTCTCCTACATCTCTATTAGGGTCTTGTACTGAGGGTGTCCTGCTGCAGGAGGTTACCTTGTCTCCTACATCTCTATTAGGGTCTTGTACTGAGGGTGTCCTGCTGCAGGAGGTTACCTTGTCTCATACATCTCTATTAGGGTCTTGTACTGAGGGCGTCCTGCTGCAGGAGGTTACCTTGTCTCCTACATCTCTATTAGGGTCTTGTACTGAGGGTGTCCTGCTGCAGGGAGGTTACCTTGTCTCATACATCTCTTAGGGTCTTGTACTGAGGGCGTCCTACTGCAGGGGGTTACCTTGTCTCCTACATCTCTATTAGGGTCTTGTACTGAGGGTGTCCTGCTGCAGGGGGTTACCTTGTCTCATACATCTCTATTAGGGTCTTGTACTGAGGGCGTCCTGCTGCAGGAGGTTACCTTGTCTCCTACATCTCTATTAGGGTCTTGTACTGAGGGTGTCCTGCTGCAGGGGGTTACCTTGTCTCCTACATCTCTATTAGGTTCTTGTACTGAGGGGGTCCTGCTGCAGGGGGTTACCTTGTCTCCTACATCTCTATTAGGGCCTTGTACTGAGGGCATTAAGCTGCAGGAGGTTGCCTTGTCTCATACATCTCTATTAGGGTCTTGTACTGAGGGTGTCCTGCTGCAGGAGGTTGCCTTGTCTCCTACATCTCTATTAGGGCCTTGTACTGAGGGTGTCCTGCTGCAGGAGGTTACCTTGTCTCCTACATCTCTATTAGGGTCTTGTACTGAGGGCGTCCTGCTGCAGGGGTTACCTTGTCTCCTACATCTCTATTAGGGTCTTGTACTGAGGGCATCCTGCTGCAGGGGGGTTACCTTGTCTCCTACAACTCTATTAGGGTCTTGTACTGAGGGTGTCCTGCTACAGGAGGTTACCTTGTCTCCTACATCTCTATTAGGGCCTTGTACTGAGGGTGTCCTGCTGCAGGAGGTTACCTTGTCTCCTACATCTCTATTAGGGTCTTGTACTGAGGGCATTAAGCTGCAGGGAGGTTACCTTGTCTCATATATCTCTATTAGGGCCTTGTACTGAGGGCATCCTGCTGCAGGAGGTTACCTTGTCTCCTACATCTCTATTAGGGTCTTGTACTGAGGGTGTCCTGCTGCAGGAGGTTGCCTTGTCTCCTACATCTCTATTAGGGCCTTGTACTGAGGGTGTCCTGCTACAGGAGGTTACCTTGTCTCCTACATCTCTATTAGGGTCTTGTACTGAGGGTGTCCTGCTACAGTAGGCTACCTTGTCTCCTACATTTCTATTAGGGTCTTGTACTGAGGGTGTCCTGCTGCAGGAGGTTACCTTGTCTCCTACATCTCTATTAGGGCCTTGTACTGAGGGTGTCCTGCTGCAGGGGGTTACCTTGTCTCCTACATCTCTATTAGGGTCTTGTACTGAGGGTGTCCTGCTGCAGGAGGTTACCTTGTCTCCTACATCTCTATTAGGGCCTTGTACTGAGGGTGTCCTGCTGTAGGAGGTTACCTTGTCTCCTACATCTCTATTAGGGTCTTGTACTGAGGGTGTCCTGCTGCAGGAGGTTACCTTGTCTCCTACATCTCTATTAGGGCCTTGTACTGAGGGTGTCCTGCTGCAGGGGGTTACCTTGTCTCCTACATCTCTATTAGGGTCTTGTACTGAGGGTGTCCTGCTGCAGGAGGTTACCTTGTCTCCTACATCTCTATTAGGGCCTTGTACTGAGGGTATCCTGCTGCAGGAGGTTACCTTGTCTCCTACATCTCTATTAGGGTCTTGTACTGAGGGCATCCTGCTGCAGGGGGGTTACCTTGTCTCCTACATCTCTATTAGGGCCTTGTACTGAGGGTGTCCTGCTGCAGGAGGTTACCTTGTCTCCTACATCTCTATTAGGGTCTTGTACTGAGGGTGTCCTGCTGCAGGAGGGTACCTTGTCTCATACATCTCTATTAGGGCCTTGTACTGAGAGTGTCCTGCTGCAGGGGGTTACCTTGTCTCCTACATCTCTATTAGGGCCTTGTACTGAGGGTATCCTGCTGCAGGAGGTTACCTTGTCTCCTACATCTCTATTAGGGCCTTGTACTGAGGGCATCCTGCTGCAGGAGGTTACCTTGTCTCCTACATCTCTATTAGGGTCTTGTACTGAGGGCATCCTGCTACAGGAGGTTACCTTGTCTCCTACATCTCTATTAGGGTCTTGTACTGAGGGTGTCCTGCTGCATGGGGTTACCTTGTCTCCTACATCTCTATTAGGGTCTTGTACTGAGGGTGTCCTGCTGCAGGGGGTTACCTTGTCTCCTACATCTCTATTAGGGCCTTGTACTGAGGGTGTCCTGCTGCAGGAGGCTACCTTGTCTCCTACATTTCTATTAGGGTCTTGTACTGAGGGCGTCCTGCTGCAGGAGGTTACCTTGTCTCCTACATCTCTATTAGGGTCTTGTACTGAGGGCGTCCTGCTGCAGGAGGTTACCTTGTCTCATACATCTCTATTAGGGTCTTGTACTGAGGGCGTCCTGCTGCAGGGGGTTACCTTGTCTCCTACATCTCTATTAGGGTCTTGTACTGAGGGTGTCCTGCTGCAGGGGGTTACCTTGTCTCATACATCTCTATTAGGGTCTTGTACTGAGGGTGTCCTGCTGCAGGTGGTTACCTTGTCTCCTACATCTCTATTAGGGCCTTGTACTGAGGGTGTCCTGCTGCAGGAGGTTACCTTGTCTCCTACATCTCTATTAGGGTCTTGTACTGAGGGCGTCCTGCTGCAGGAGGTTACCTTGTCTCCTACATCTCTATTAGGGTCTTGTACTGAGGGTGTCCTGCTGCAGGAGGTTACCTTGTCTCCTACATCTCTATTAGGGCCTTGTACTGAGGGTGTCCTGCTACAGGAGGTTACCTTGTCTCCTACATCTCTATTAGGGCCTTGTACTGAGGGTGTCCTGCTGCAGGAGGTTACCTTGTCTCCTACATCTCTATTAGGGTCTTGTACTGAGGGCGTCCTGCTGCAGGAGGTTACCTTGTCTCCTACATCTCTATTAGGGCCTTGTACTGAGGGTGTCCTGCTGCAGGAGGTTACCTTGTCTCCTACATCTCTATTAGGGTCTTGTACTGAGGGCATTAAGCTGCAGGGAGGTTACCTTGTCTCCTACATCTCTATTAGGGCCTTGTTCTGAGGGTGTCCTGCTACAGAAGGTTACCTTGTCTCCTACATCTCTATTAGGGTCTTGTACTGAGGGTGTCCTGCTGCAGGAGGTTACCTTGTCTCCTACATCTCTATTAGGGTCTTGTACTGAGGGTGTCCTGCTGCAGGGGGTTACCTTGTCTCCTACATCTCTATTAGGGCCTTGTACTGAGGGTGTCCTGCTACAGGAGGTTACCTTGTCTCCTACATCTCTATTAGGGTCTTGTACTGAGGGCATTAAGCTGCAGGAGGTTGCCTTGTCTCCTACATCTCTATTAGGGCCTTGTACTGAGGGTGTCCTGCTGCAGGGGGTTACCTTGTCTCCTACATCTCTATTAGGGTCTTGTACTGAGGGTGTCCTGCTGCAGGAGGTTACCTTGTCTCATACATCTCTATTAGGGTCTTGTACTGAGGGCGTCCTGCTGCAGGAGGTTACCTTGTCTCCTACATCTCTATTAGGGTCTTGTACTGAGGGTGTCCTGCTGCAGGGGTTACCTTGTCTCCTACATCTCTATTAGGGTCTTGTACTGAGGGCGTCCTGCTGCAGGAGGTTACCTTGTCCCCTACATCTCTATTAGGGCCTTGTACTGAGGGCATCCTGCTACAGGGGGTTACCTTGTCTCATACATCTCTATTAGGGCCTTGCACTGAGGGCATCCTGCTGCAGGAGGTTACCTTGTCTCCTACATCTCTATTAGGGTCTTGTACTGAGGGTGTCCTGCTACAGGAGGTTACCTTGTCTCCTACATCTCTATTAGGGCCTTGTACTGAGGGCATCCTGCTACAGGGGGTTACCTTGTCTCCTACATCTCTATTAGGGTCTTGTACTGAGGGCGTCCTGCTGCAGGAGGTTACCTTGTCTCCTACATCTCTATTAGGGCCTTGTACTGAGGGTGTCCTACTGCAGGAGGTTACCTTGTCTCATACATCTCTATTAGGGACTTGTACTGAGGGTGTCCTGCTGCAGGAGGTTACCTTGTCTCCTACATCTCTATTAGGGCCTTGTACTGAGGGCGTCCTGCTGCAGGGGGTTACCTTGTCTCATACATCTCTATTAGGGTCTTGTACTGAGGGCGTCCTGCTGCAGGAGGTTACCTTGTCTCCTACATCTCTATTAGGGTCTTGTACTGAGGGCATCCTGCTGCAGGGGGTTACCTTGTCTCATACATCTCTATTAGGGCCTTGTACTGAGGGCATCCTGCTGCAGGAGGTTACCTTGTCTCATACATCTCTATTAGGGTCTTGTACTGAGGGCGTCCTGCTGCAGGAGGTTACCTTGTCTCATACATCTCTATTAGGGCCTTGTACTGAGGGTGTCCTGCTGCAGGAGGTTACCTTGTCTCCTACATCTCTATTAGGGTCTTGTACTGAGGGTGTCCTGCTACAGGAGGCTACCTTGTCTCCTACATCTCTATTAGGGCCTTGTACTGAGGGTGTCCTGCTGCAGGGGGGTTACCTTGTCTCCTACATCTCTATTAGGGTCTTGTACTGAGGGCATCCTGCTGCAGGGGGTTACCTTGTCTCCTACAACTCTATTAGGGTCTTGTACTGAGGGCGTCCTGCTGCAGGGGGTTACCTTGTCTCCTACATCTCTATTAGGGCCTTGTACTGAGGGTGTCCTGCTGCAGGAGGTTACATTGTCTCCTACATCTCTATTAGGGTCTTGTACTGAGGGTGCCCTGCTGCAGGGAGGTTACCTTGTCTCATACATCTCTATTAGGGCCTTGTACTGAGGGTTTCCTGCTGCAGGAGGTTACCTTGTCTCCTACATCTCTATTAGGGTCTTGTACTGAGGGCATTAAGCTGCAGGGAGGTTACCTTGTCTCATACATCTCTATTAGGGCCTTGTACTGAAGGCATCCTGCTGCAGGAGGTTACCTTGTCTCCTACATCTCTATTAGGGCCTTGTACTGAGGGTGTCCTGCTGCAGGAGGTTGCCTTGTCTCCTACATCTCTATTAGGGCCTTGTACTGAGGGTGTCCTGCTGCAGGAGGCTACCTTGTCTCCTACATTTCTATTAGGGTCTTGTACTGAGGGCGTCCTGCTGCAGGAGGTTACCTTGTCTCCTACATCTCTATTAGGGCCTTGTACTGAGGGTGTCCTGCTGCAGGAGGTTACCTTGTCTCCTACATCTCTATTAGGGTCTTGTACTGAGGGCGTCCTGCTGCAGGAGGTTACCTTGTCTCCTACATCTCTATTAGGGTCTTGTACTGAGGGCATTAAGCTGCAGGGAGGTTACCTTGTCTCATACATCTCTATTAGGGTCTTGTACTGAGGGTGTCCTACTGCAGGAGGTTACCTTGTCTCATACATCTCTATTAGGGTCTTGTACTGAGGGTGTCCTGCTGCAGGAGGTTACCTTGTCTCCTACATCTCTATTAGGGCCTTGTACTGAGGGTGTCCTGCTGCAGGAGGTTACCTTGTCTCCTACATCTCTATTAGGGTCTTGTACTGAGGGTGTCCTGCTGCAGGGGGTTACCTTGTCTCCTACATCTCTATTAGGGCCTTGTACTGAGGGTGTCCTGCTGCAGGAGGTTACATTGTCTCCTACATCTCTATTAGGGCCTTGTACTGAGGGTGTCCTGCTGCAGGAGGTTACCTTGTCTCCTACATCTCTATTAGGGCCTTGTACTGAGGGTGTCCTGCTGCAGGGGGTTACCTTGTCTCCTACATCTCTATTAGGGCCTTGTACTGAGGGTGTCCTGCTGCAGGAGGTTACATTGTCTCCTACATCTCTATTAGGGTCTTGTACTGAGGGTGCCCTGCTGCAGGGAGGTTACCTTGTCTCATACATCTCTATTAGGGCCTTGTACTGAGGGTTTCCTGCTGCAGGAGGTTACCTTGTCTCCTACATCTCTATTAGGGTCTTGTACTGAGGGCATTAAGCTGCAGGGAGGTTACCTTGTCTCATACATCTCTATTAGGGCCTTGTACTGAAGGCATCCTGCTGCAGGAGGTTACCTTGTCTCCTACATCTCTATTAGGGCCTTGTACTGAGGGTGTCCTGCTGCAGGAGGTTGCCTTGTCTCCTACATCTCTATTAGGGCCTTGTACTGAGGGTGTCCTGCTGCAGGAGGCTACCTTGTCTCCTACATTTCTATTAGGGTCTTGTACTGAGGGCGTCCTGCTGCAGGAGGTTACCTTGTCTCCTACATCTCTATTAGGGCCTTGTACTGAGGGTGTCCTGCTGCAGGAGGTTACCTTGTCTCCTACATCTCTATTAGGGTCTTGTACTGAGGGCGTCCTGCTGCAGGAGGTTACCTTGTCTCCTACATCTCTATTAGGGTCTTGTACTGAGGGCATTAAGCTGCAGGGAGGTTACCTTGTCTCATACATCTCTATTAGGGTCTTGTACTGAGGGTGTCCTACTGCAGGAGGTTACCTTGTCTCATACATCTCTATTAGGGTCTTGTACTGAGGGTGTCCTGCTGCAGGAGGTTACCTTGTCTCCTACATCTCTATTAGGGCCTTGTACTGAGGGTGTCCTGCTGCAGGAGGTTACCTTGTCTCCTACATCTCTATTAGGGTCTTGTACTGAGGGTGTCCTGCTGCAGGAGGTTACTTTGTCTCCTACATCTCTATTAGGGTCTTGTACTGAGGGTGTCCTGCTGCAGGGGGTTACCTTGTCTCCTACATCTCTATTAGGGTCTTGTACTGAGGGTGTCCTGCTGCAGGGGGTTACCTTGTCTCCTACATCTCTATTAGGGTCTTGTACTGAGGGTGTCCTGCTGCAGGGGGTTACCTTGTCTCCTACATCTCTATTAGGGCCTTGTACTGAGGGTGTCCTGCTGCAGGAGGTTACATTGTCTCCTACATCTCTATTAGGGCCTTGTACTGAGGGTGTCCTGCTGCAGGAGGTTACCTTGTCTCCTACATCTCTATTAGGGCCTTGTACTGAGGGTGCTCAGCTGCAGGAGGTTACCTTGTCTCCTACATCTCTATTAGGGCCTTGTACTGAGGGCGTCCTGCTGCAGGGGGTTACCTTGTCTCCTACATCTCTATTAGGGTCTTGTACTGAGGGTGTCCTGCTGCAGGAGGTTACCTTGTCTCCTACATCTCTATTAGGGTCTTGTACTGAGGGCGTCCTGCTGCAGGAGGTTACCTTGTCTCCTACATCTCTATTAGGGCCTTGTACTGAGGGCGTCCTGCTGCAGGAGGTTACCTTGTCTCATACATCTCTATTAGGGCCTTGTACTGAGGGTGTCCTGCTGCAGGGGGTTACCTTGTCTCCTACATCTCTATTAGGGCCTTGTACTGAGGGTGTCCTGCTGCAGGGGGTTACCTTGTCTCCTACATCTCTATTAGGGTCTTGTACTGAGGGTGTTCTGCTGCAGGGGGTTACCTTGTCTCCTACATCTCTATTAGGGCCTTGTACTGAGGGCGTCCTGCTGCAGGAGGTTACCTTGTCTCATACATCTCTATTAGGGCCTTGTACTGAGGGTGTCCTGCTGCAGGGGGTTACCTTGTCTCCTACATCTCTATTAGGGCCTTGTACTGAGGGTGTCCTGCTGCAGGAGGTTACCTTGTCTCCTACATCTCTATTAGGGTCTTGTACTGAGGGCATTCTGCTGCAGGAGGTTACCTTGTCTCATACATCTCTATTAGGGTCTTGTACTCAGGGCGTCCTGCTGCAGGAGGTTACCTTGTCTCCTACATCTCTATTAGGGTCTTGTACTGAGGGTGTCCTACTGCAGGAGGTTACCTTGTCTCCTACATCTCTATTAGGGTCTTGTACTGAGGGTGTCCTACTGCAGGAGGTTACCTTGTCTCATACATCTCTATTAGGGTCTTGTACTGAGGGTGTCCTACTGCAGGAGTTTACCTTGTCTCCTACATCTCTATTAGGGTCTTGTACTGAGGGTGTCCTGCTGCAGGAGGTTGCCTTGTCTCCTACATCTCTATTAGGGTCTTGTACTGAGGGTGTCCTGCTGCAGGGGGTTACCTTGTCTCCTACATCTCTATTAGGGCCTTGTACTGAGGGCGTCCTGCTACAGGAGGTTACCTTGTCTCCTACATCTCTATTAGGGCCTTGTACTGAGGGCATCCTGCTGCAGGGGGTTTTACTCAGGGGGTGCTCAGCTGCAGGAGGTTACCTTGTTCTTATCTCTACGCTGGTTGTTTTCTCATCACTGTTGTCATTCCTTGTTTGCGCAGAGAGTTCCGCTTCACGTCTGAAGTCCCGATAAGACTGGATTACCATGGAAAGCACGTCTCGATGGACCAGGTATGGGAGATATTCACTGTCAATGTTACCTGTACAAGTCAAGTAAGGAAAAGACAACATGATACTTTTATTTGCACAAATGATAATTTTTATAGGATTAGCTCTTGGTCGCGCCACTCCTTTCATCAGATCAAATGGGAATCTGTACTTTATTACATTGATAATAAATGGTGTTGAAGGCCCCTTCCCCTATTTTAGCAAAAATCAGTAACCCTTCGCACTCTCACATGCAAATATTCAAACAAATGCATTCACAGATTCACTCATCCAGGCACAACTGTTATCCCTACAGCTAAGCCAAAAGCCGGGGTCTTAGTTCACAGAAGAATGCATTCTTATGCTTAGTCACCTATACTGCGCAGAAGTACCCAGGTAAACATAGGTGTCCTAACTCTAGCCCTGTAACATGCATAGTGCAACTCTGGCCCTGTAACATGCATAGTGCAGACATGCAAACATTCATTGCATCCTACCTATCTAGGGATTAGGAGCACACATCCTGACGTCCTCTCCTGGGACAGACAGTGCATCTTACCAATCGCACAAGGGAGCTAACGTTATGTGTCCATGTGCACCATGCACATACACCAGCATAAGCTGTGTGCATGCTGACAAACACATACAGGGGAGGAGGGAGTGCACTGAATTAGACCCTAGCCACAGGGGTCAGTAACAAGAAAAAAATACATATATCCAGGCACATCACATCTAGTTAGGACATTAAATAAGTTAAGGAAAGGGAGGTGCTGAAGGGGGTGTGGCTAGAAAACAGCAAAAATCTATTAACCCCTCGCACTCACGCATGCAAATGTTCAAACAAATGCATTCACAGATTCACTCATCCAGGCACCACTGTTATCCCTACAGCTAAGTTAAAAGCCGGGGTTTCAGTTCACAGAAGAATGCATTCTTATGCTTAGTCACCTATACTGCGCAAAAGTACCCAGGTAAACATAGGTGTGCTAACTCTAGCCCTGTAACATGCATAGTGCAGACATGCAAACACATTAGTTGCATCAAACCTATCAATGGATTAGGAGCACACATCCTGACGTCCTCTCCTGGGACAGACAGTGCATCCCTTTCCTTAATAATTTATTTAATGTCCTAACTAGAGGCGATGTGCCTGGATATATGTGTGATTCTCCCCTATTTTAGGGTGGCTGCTCCCAATAGGCATACTGGGGTTACAGTTAGACACAATTAGACATAGTGGGCTTCTTGTAAACCAGTATTCTTCTTTATCCAATGTGCACCCTTCTGAAAACAGTGTCCCTTCTGTGTAGACTGACCACAGGGCCTTAATGGGCAGAGTTACCCTCCTATGTCGGAGTTTTGTTTACACAGGAGCAGCTCTTCACCCTAAAATCTTTGCACTCCTAAAGGGGCCCATACACCTAACGATTTTCCCGCCGATATACACCCGTTTCGATCACAGTGATCGAAACGGCTGTGAAATCGCCGAGCACACTGCTGACAGAATCGATCGTTCCCGTCGATTCCCATCTACCCATCCGTGCGGAAGATTTTTCTCGGTCCTCGGTGGGTCGGGAGTGCGTCGATAGCGGCGTTCGAATGCCCGGCGACCGACGCAATACAGCGGGTATACATTACCTGTTCCAGCCGGCGCGACTCCCCGCTGTCACCGCTGTCTTCTTCTCCGCTCCGCACCAGACCGTTCCTGCAGCTACACAGAACTTCCTGTCCCGGCCCCTGGACAGGAAGTTCAGTAGCTGCAGGAACGGTCTGGAGTGGAGCAGAGAAGACAGCGGGGACTCGCGCCAGCCGGATCAGGTAATGTATGCGGGGGGGGGGGGGTGGCTGCAGCGATTCACAATCTGTTTGCAGTAAAGGTGGCCATACGATCCCTCTCTGATCAGATTCGATCAGAGAGGGAACTATCTGTTGGTCGAATCTGATGGCAAATCGACCAGTGTATGGCCACCTTTAGTGTACACTGAATAACTAGTGTGGAGTAAAATCAAACTAAAAAATGTTTAAAAAGGGTGGTAATGGTGCACTTATTTCCCCAGAAGACTAAACACCCAGTTTTATCGGTAAAATTCAATTTATTCCAAGCTCCAACTGCAACACATTTCATGGGTCTAAGCCCGCTTCCTCAGGCCATGAAAAGAGCACTAGGAGGATCAAAACAAATCCACTAAACCAATATTCATGTAAAACATTATAAACCCTTATCAGATAAAGATTACACAGCATAAAATAGCAATGAACAATCCCGATGATCACCGTAACCATATAATAGCAAACACAGAGATGGCCGTAGTGATCTTATTCCTTCCACGATATGGTGGTAGGTAACTTCCCGCCTGCTGATACAGTGCTTGCCTATGTGGTAACCCACCTTTGTGAGTACCTGTCTTGTAATCACTCACGTTTATTCCTTGCCATAACCTACCGCACTATTGTGGGCTACCGATTTTTCTCAGTGTGTTTTGCAAACATTCTTAGTGTACACAACTGTCCCCACCATTGTTTCCCAACATTATCAGAGTGTGTGCCCCTTTATTAATGATTGTGTTGGCTAAATACCCCCTGTTGCTGGTAACTCCAGCTCGGGTACCCCTTGGTGCACATAGATTTGTGTTAGGAGTACTCCATAATTGTGTATAAATGCTTTCCAAACATTACTTGAGGCTTTTAATGAAATATAAATGATTATTAATGTGTCTTAAGGGCTGGGGCCAACTAGAGAGCTTTGAGGAATGTGTGTTGATTGCTGGTGATCGTTATGACAGAGGAACCCTATGAGGCTGGAGCCTGGCCATGCTGTGCCCATATACTATTATTATTATTGTATTTACATCGTATACACATCACACGTCGCTCCGTATAGTCCAGTCCCCGCTCACTACTTTGTGTTTGTTTCTCTAGGGCACATTTACTGGAATACTGATTGGCCTGGCCCAGCTGAACAACTCTGAGCTGAAGCTGAAGAGGCTGTGCTACCGTCACGGGTAATATATGGCACCTGGCATTCCCTGGCCTGTATGGGACACTGTAACCTGGATGACTGCAATCATTAGCTACATGAACGAAAGGCAAATTAGAAAGAAAGCATTCAGGCCGGGTTGACATATGGCTTGTGAAAAGTAGCGTTTTTTGGCATGTGTGTTGCGTTTTTTTTTGTGCACTTTTACTGCGTTTTTTGTCTGTTTGTGTTTGCAATTTTAATGCGTTTTGCATGCAATTCTATGCGTTTGCGGTTCACTAAATAAAAACGCATATGCGTTTTTCTATTGCGTTTTATGCAAATCACTAGGAAGGCAACAGGAAATGACAATTCATCACTAAACAATTTTTTAAGCAAAAATGCATATAAAAAGGCATGGAAAACGCATACCATTGCATTCCCGTTGACTTTTATTATGTGTATATTGGCAGCCATCCTGCATTGTATGTAACAGAACCAGCGTTTTGCGAAACGCATACTGTAAAACACGTTTTTTCCTGCAGCCCATAGACTTTCATTAGCGGCACAATCGCAGCGTTTCCCGCTATGCTAGCGTTTCTGCTAAGTGAGCACCCAGCATCAGACTTCGCATGCCTCAGGTGTACATCCCGGCCAGGACACTCTCTGCACAGAGTTTGTATGTTCTCTGTGTGTGGGCGGGATTCTTCCCGTAGTACCTGCGCCCTGTGGGTGGGGCTTCACCTTTGAGAACGATACCGTGCTGTTGGCTAAGGCTGCTTTCACACATGACCAAATTCATCTGCATTTGGCGCTTTCATGAATTCGCATTTGCCGCACATCTAGTGCAGGTCATTGGCATTCACATTTCGCTTGCTTGATTGAATTTCCAAATCTTCAGAAAAAAGATGGCTGACGTATTTTTTTTCTGCAACGGGCATGCAAATCTCATACAACGCAAGTCAATGGAAATGCAAGTGTTTGCATCCCAAACTTAAAAATGTGCATGTGAATGTAAAGTTAATTACAATTTCATGTAAATAAACTTCATTGGTATGCATGGAGAAATTGGAATGTGAAAATTCACATAAAAATGCAATCAAAATAAGATCACAATAAATCAGATGACAAAAAAATGCAAAATCGCAAATGACTAATAACGACCTCCTCAGCCGACAATCAGGTGTGTGCATGGCACCCGGCGCCCAACCCACCAGCGATCCACTCTACGGAACTACTCAACTCCAGCGACGCCCATCCCATTGTTTTGTGCTGCCCCCCTGCCTGCCGCATGACGTCACACATGCTCAGCTTGTCATCGTTAACCTCTCTCACACACGCCCCCTCCCACCCCACCCCGCATAGCAACACAGCCATGCAGTTCTTGATCCTGGACTGGTGACATCAGTTGGCAATGTGCACAAGCCTTTAGATGTATAGAGTCGGAGTTTACACAAGCCTGACATATTACTGCAGACACTGACACCGTACACCCCAGATTCAATGATCGAGCTCATTCTAGCTGCTGGGCTTACATTTTAAATGAGTCCAAAATCAAAGAGGGCAAATTTTGAAAGCAAGCAATATGCATAGTTTAAATGGACATAAATATGTCAGCCGCCATATGTCTTTCACTTTCAGGTTCCTTTTAAGATTTCTCCTGTTTGTCATTTCCTCTTAGTGGAGTTGAGGTCTTACATTTGCTCACATCTACTTCCTGTGAGCTACAAAATCCAACTGGTCATGAAGACACGTGGTATTTTACATTAATGCAAGGATTCTGGGAAACGTAGTCCAGCATTTGTTCCTCCTACCTTGTGTTACATGGTGACCTAATTGACCCGCCCAGCAGCTGAATCCAAAGAGAGAAGGAAACGAGCTGTAGTGGATTGTCAGGCACATGTGGCAGGTACAGCATATTTTCTGGCCCGCACTTTGCTCCTATTCGCTGTTTATATTCTATTTGGCATCCTGATTGGTATTACAGTGTGCCTTGTTCAGTCTCAGGTTTAGCTGGTCTTATGGAAAGTGATGATAAATAATAATGATGTGCAGAGTGCTGTGAGGCATGGAAGCCGGGAGCCTGTTTACCTCTTGTAGAATATACTCTGGCTTATGTTACTTATTTCTATATTAATGACCAGACACCTGAAGTCCTTTCAAAGGGTTATATACACGGGGTTTATTTACATATATACAAGTTACAGCATATAAAATATATGATTACATAATTGCTGGCTCAGTGTACAGTACTACTAGGAGCATTATTAGTATAACCTTACAATCCATACACACCGCATTCGCTAGCTGTGCCCTGAATCCATTATCATCTCACGTCTATCAGCGTAGCAGGAGAGAGAGAGAGCTCTAGCAAAAGTTCCCTTGATATCTCCTCTGAAGACCCCTCCTCCATGGCTTAGATCACTAGTTGGGGTTAAGAGATAGACGTCATCAAATAGGAAAAGAGAGACTACCGGGCACCTTCCGTCCAAATCTGTTTATTGCAGTGCATTCAAGAACAGGTAGCTTGTCGAAGATACATGCATCATTCAACTCATCCGGTGGTGGTGTGATGAAGGTGGGGGGGTGCCGGGCACCAGATGGGGCTTGCGACGGCCGTTTAGATTCTCACAAGACGCTTGGTCACGCTGCACTCCAAGGAGCAGCGTGAGACGCGAAACTGCCGTCGCAAGCCCCATCTGGTGCCCGGCACCCCCCACCTCCATCACACCACCACCGGATGAGTTGAATGATGCATGTATCTTCGACAAGCTACCTGTTCTTGAATGCACTGCAATAAACAGATTTGGATGGAAGATGCCCGGTATTCTCTCTTTTCCTATTTGATGACAACTACTTTACAGTCTTTCTTCATTCAAGACCGTTGTGCACATGTCCCAGCAGGCTATCCAGGAAGCGCCGGTAAACTGGTGAGAGTTGTTTCTTCCTATCACTCACACTGCTCCATTATCAAACCATAGGGAGTGCCACTCAGACTTTACTTTTTCTGGTTCAAAGTAAGAGATAGACGCCAGGACAGCCCTGGGGCAAACCCAGGCAAGCAGGTTTTTTGTGAGCTTGGAGTCCTCTGCTGAATCCTCCATTGCTGCTCCTCGGGGGCTGGGCATTGATGTCATTCCTACACAGCTATTGTGTGGATGTAAACAGTCATTTACAGTATGAAATACAGGCCGTTGTTTACCGCCCAAGGCTTATCAAAAGATTCCCTGTGTATAGCATACAAAGTTCAATCCATGTAGGCACCTCTGAAATAACTTTAAACTCCAACACCTCGTACCAGTTCACATTGCTCCCAGGAATGAGGATGGCTCAACAATGTGTTTCTCTTTCCTCGCAGATTGTTGGGTGTGGATAAACTTTTCTCTTACGCCATTAATGAATGGCTGGCGGACATTAAGAAGAACCAGCTGCCGGGGATTCTGGGAGGAGTGGGGCCCATGCATTCTCTGGTCCAGCTAGGTGAGTGGTTTATATGTGGATCATAGTGAGGAATTCTCAGTGGTTTGGAAATTAGTGGTTTTGTGATGAAATTTGCATAAAGCAACCACAGAAAGGTGCTATTTTAAAAAAAAAAAAAATCTAAGGGCCCGTTTCCACTGGAGCGGAAACGGCTCCGAATCCGCAGTTTCCCCGCAAGCAAATCGCACGGGGAAACTCTGGCATAGGAAACTATGGTGCCGCCAGCCAAATCTCTTACCATACCGACTCGGCCGACACTGGCCACAGATTTCGCACAGGAGGCTGCGAATCCCATAACCGTGCATGGCACGGCTTCTGGGATTCGCCTGCGATCCCGCATACCCGGAAGTGCCGCCGCGCGTCTCACTGACTCATGCGGCAACAAGTGGAAACGGGCCCTCTGACTACATGAGTTTATTGGGTGGAAAAAGGATGGGTGTGTTAGCCTGTGTGTGGTTTAAAGGGAACCAGAGACGAAGCACCCTTGTGTATTTTACCATATATATCAGTAAGAACATTACAGAAAACACTTACGATGCTCTCTGTTTCATCCTCGCTGCTAAAAGTGTCTGTTATCAGCTGTGATAAGAATCCCAGACTGAGCATTCAGTCTGATTTGCAAGGAATAATTATAGCTGAGTCATTATAGCAGAGCCACAAGGGGGCAGGCTTGGGCTTGAAAAGACACCAGAGAAGACAGACTCAGCTATAATCATTCAATAGCAAAGCTAGACTGAGTGCTCAGTCGGGGATTCTTATCAGAGGTGATAACAGTCAGATTAAACAGAGAACAATGAAACAAAGAGCAGATTAGGTGTTTACTGTCATGTCCCCACTGATTTATAAGGTAAAATACAAGAGGGTGCTTCGTCTCTGGTTCTCTTTAACATTTCAGCCCTTGGGTTGTTTTCACCTTATGCACAAGGAATTTTCACATTTCAGCGCTCCTCCCTTTCATTCCCCAATAACGTTATCACTACTTATCACAACAAAATGATCTATACCTAATTTGTTTTTTCGCCACCAATAAGGCTTTCTTTGGGTGGTACATTATGCTAAGTTTTTGTTTTTTTCTAAATGCATTTTAATGGGAATAATAAGAAAAAATGGAAAAAAAAATCATTATTTCTCAGTTTTTAGCAATTATAGTTTTAAAATGAAACATTTTATTTGCCCATTTATCCCGGTTATTGCAACATTTAAATTATATCCCTAGTAAAATGTATGGTGACAATATTTTTTTTTTGTAAATAAAGGAAATAAATAAATAATTTGGAAATACATTTTTTTTCAGGTTTACATCCATCACTAATCACAAGCTTATAATTTAATAATATACCCTCTTGACATACATTTTAAAAAAAAATTATTCCCTAATATTTGTTTATTTGTTTGGTTTAATTTTACTATTTGGCCACAAGATGTCCTCGCGCATTATTTTCTATTGCTTACAATAAGTACACAAACAGGAAGCAATGCGTGGCTGTGTTACTTCGGAAGTGAGGCAGGCATCTCATTGATGTCGGCGATCATGGGGACTTAGAGGGTAGAATAATTCATTAATCTATTATCGGCAGCGGGAACGAGCGAACTGGAGGGAGCACGGCGGCACCATCTGAGAATGATCACTGTTTTTGAACAAAAACAGTGATCATTCCCATTGTACAAGAACAGATTGGCTCAGGGGACTTCTGTCCCCTGCCACTAATCCCCCCTGCCTCCGGGACCATTGCGATGGTGCAGGCGGAAGCCTGTGATCGCGATAGTCCCGGAACCCTGCAAAGTGCTCTGACGTGAATCTTGCGTCCCTGCGGCTGTAGCCGCAGCATCCGCGGATGTGAGACTCCCGTCTGTGCAGCTAAAGTAGTTAAAGGATACATGTGACATGAGATAATTATCTGTGTGCTTGGCACTGTACATACACGTCTATGTGGTGTTCATTTTTTTCTTTCTCAGCCTGAAAAAGTTAAACATCAGGTATGCAAGTGACAGTTTCTGTCCGGGTCAGAACTGGGTCAGACTATAGCATAACCCTCACTGATAAGTAATTACGGCCATAAAACACTTTTCTAACAGAAAATGGCTTCTGTGAGCAGGAAAAAGATAAAAAGGGCTATTAATTCATAGATTATAGCTCTGGCATACTTCAATGAACTTGTCATTGAGCAAAGACCATGAAACAGTAAAAACTTGATAAAATATATTATAGGAGGAGGAAGATAGATAAAAAATGTTATCTCATCAGTTTTTCACCTCGGATGTCCTTTAACTGTTCATTGTTACTACCTTTTCTTATCCCCACTAAATTCCAAAATGACCCAAATATGGGCTGCAGTGTTTTGCCTCCAGGTCAGAGAGAGCTGTGCATGAAAAGAAAAAAGCGGTCTGCTGTTTGTGATCAGTGCTGCTGTAACCTAGTCACTTCCTCTTTTGTTAGCAAACAATGGTCTGCTTGTTAATTGCTGCCTTTATCATATCATCTCTCCTCTTTCAGTTCAAGGTCTTAAGGATTTGGTGTGGCTGCCAATTGAGCAATACTGCAAAGATGGACGTATAGTACGGGGCTTCCAGAAAGGAGCTGCTTCCTTCGGTACCTCCACAGCAATGGCTGCCTTGGAACTCACCAATCGAGTTGTCCAAACTATTCAGGTATTCCCATCCCCACACTGCTATGTACTGTTGTGTTTCCAGCCTCACATAAGCATGTAAGCCTTTCACACTGAGTGGTATATTATTGAGAAAATGTACTATGCTATGTTTCGTAGTTCAGCCGTGTAACTGCTAAGCTGATATCTTGCATTGTGTTACCATACCTCACGACTTCTCTTCCATCTCTCGCTGTGTTGGCCAGGCTGCGGCAGAGACCGCCTATGACATGGTGTCTCCTGGGCCAAGCCCCATAGAGCTGAAGAGGGCTAAAAGATTTTCTCATCACCGATTGGTTCATCAGCCTGTCGATCTCAGAGAAGGCGTGGCCAAAGCCTACACTGTGGTTAAAGAGGTAAGGCAACTAGAGATGGTCTACCAGCATGTCACCTGAGTTATAGCAGGACTTGGTGAAGGTTAGTTATTCAGATATTGGGCGATTGCAACCACATGCAGCTCCCACAGTATTCTTTTGTTTAAGTCCCCTGGATAGCTTGGATTCTTATTAAACTCCTCCCTCCTTCCCTGCCCCTCCCTCTAGCCTCATAAGTTGTGGTTTACTGTCAGGTTACCACTGCTTTTAGTTGTAGGTTAGATGTAAATTGAGTCTGCAGCCTTCTCACATGTGTTTTCTGTTCCCTCAGGGAATAACGGACACCGCCCAAACAATCTACGAGACGGCAGCGCGGGAACACGAGAACAGAGGGGTAACGGGAGCCGTAGGAGGCGTTCTCCGACAAATCCCACCTGCCGTGGTTAAACCTCTCATCGTGGCGACTGAGGCTACCTCAAACGTCCTGGGCGGAATGCGCAACCAAATCCGTCCTGACGTGCGGGAGGAGGAGTCACAGAAATGGCGGTTAGAGGAAGGTTAATGCTTCTAGCGCATGGTGGGAGAGAACTGATCACTGCAGGATGGCATCCGCGGACCTTGGAGACATTGGGTTGGGTATCTTTTTTTTGTTTGTTTTGTTTTCTGGAATTCTTTTTTTTTTTTTTTATTTCTTGGCAAACTTGACTCAGGAATGGGCGATAATCTGGTTGAATGGAAGCCCGACCACACCTGTTTTTCTGCAGTCTCATTATTTATGGATTAATGAAATGCACGATGGAGATGAATGGGCGGAGTGTTACTTTATGAATCGTCTCAGCAGCTCAGTGTCTGTCTCATCCATCCTCCATCTTTTACGCCTGACCCCGGCGGCAAACCCTGAACTTAACAGCGGCTAATTCTGTAACCCGACCTACAGATAAGAACGCTATTCTCTCAATAGATCCCTAAGTAACTGCGGAATACTAAAACCTTTGCTTTGCACTTGGATAAGAACTTCAAGTCCATCCGTTCCTTATCGCAGCCATGTGGCAGAATCAGTCAGCCGCACCTCTGGCTCCGGATACAGAGTCTTGTGTTACATTAGTCTGTACATTTGTCAACTGTTTATAGTGTTAATAAAACTATTTGTGTTATGGTGGAAAAATAAATTCTGGGGGAATGTGTCATTTCAGAATGGTATTACTTTTAATGTAAAGTCATGCATCTTGGTCAATATAGAATAAATGGGATACAGTTGGGGACATCAAACTTGGAGAAGGACTTAGGAGTACTCATCGACAACAAGTTAAATAATCGTACTCAATGCCAAGCCGCTGCAGCTAAAGCTAATAAAATTTTGAGATGCATTAAAAGGGAAATAAAAACTCGAGATGCTAGCATAATATTGCCCCTGTTTAACTCTCTAGTAAGGCCACATCTGGAATATGGAATTCAGTTCTGGGCACCACATTACAAAAAAGATATTGCAGTTTTGGAGCAGGTGCAGAGACGAGCTACAAAATTGATACGTGGGATGGAAGGTCTCGCTTACCAAGAAAGGTTAGATAAACTGGGTTTATTTAGTCTAGAGAAAAGACGCCTTAGAGGGGATCTAATTAACAT
This sequence comes from Hyperolius riggenbachi, assembly GCF_040937935.1. NCBI lineage: Eukaryota > Metazoa > Chordata > Amphibia > Anura > Hyperoliidae > Hyperolius > Hyperolius riggenbachi. The sequence goes on along the minus strand of NC_090654.1, from coordinate 294,793,615 downwards.
GTATAAATACATCAGAGGGCAATATAATAGCTTGGCGGATGAGCTTTTTGTCCCTAGGCCTTCTCAAAGGACTAGAGGACGTTATCTGCGAATGGAGGAAAAACGTTTTAGCCATTTATTTAGGAAAGGGTTCTTTACAGTAAGAGTGGTTAAGATGTGGAATGCATTGCCACAGGAAGTCGTTATGGCAAATTTATTATCTGCGATTAGGGGGGCTTAGATGCTTTCCTTGCGTTGAAAGACATCCATGGCTATAATTACTACGCAATTTCCGGTGGTGGTGTTCCAGGGATTTTATCTGATTGCCATCTGGAGTTTGGAATTTTTTCCCTTTTATTGGTCCAAGCCTTCGAAGGTTTTCACCTATCTCTGGATCCACTAAAATTTGTGAGGGTTCAGGCTGGTGTCACTCAATGTTTATAAAGTACATATCAAAGTGCTTGATGTGGCTGGAGCAATTGATGCGTGTAACGCCAGTCTTGCACATGTGGCCGTCTTCAAGAGGTTTGACAAAAAACCTGTTTCAATGGCTGTAATGACACTGGCGTGGTGCTGAGCTGTACGCATGAAACGCCAGAATAAGAAAAGAAGTGTGATCTCATTGAGTTTGACCAGAAGAAAGGGGAGCTATGATTGTCCTGCTCAGGGACTGAGATTATAAAGGGGAAAGCAGGTGCTGAGGGGAGTGGTCAATTTACATACAAACAATCATTAACCCTCTGTGCTTATGACACAGCAAGCCGAAACACCAGCAGCAATAAACACAACTTGGTTACAAATCGTATTAGGTTACAGAAATGGAGGATATTCCCTTCCAAAAAGGATTGCATTCCACAGCATTCTGAAGTAGACCCTTTTACCAGCACTGAGGTTTCCTCTGTAGAAAGGGTCCCTACTCTACCTATACCAGTCAGAGCATGAAAGGTTTGCTTGCTTACTGACTGGCATAGGTAGAGTAGGGACCCTTTCACCAGCACTGAGGTTTCCTCTGTAGAAAGGGTCCCTACTCTACCTATACCAGTCAGAGCATGAAATGTTTGCTTGCTTGCTGACTGGCATAGGTAGAGTATGGACCCTTTCACCAGCACTGAGGTTTCCTCTGTAGAAAGGGTCCCTTCTTTACCTATACCAGTCAGAGCATGAAATGTTTGCTTGCTTGCTGACTGGCATAGGTAGAGTAGGGACCCTTTCACCAGCACTGAGGTTTCCTCTGTAGAAAGGGTCCCTACTCTACCTATACCAGTCAGAGCATGAAAGGTTTGCTTGCTTGCTGACTGGCATAGGTATAGTATGGACCCTTTCACCAGCACTGAGGTTTCATCTGTAGAAAGGGTCCCTACTCTTCCTATACCAGTCAGAGCATGAAAGGTTTGCTTGCTTACTGACTGGCATAGGTAGAGTAGGGACCCTTTCACCAGCACTGAGGTTTCCGCTGTAGAAAGGGTCCCTACTCTTCCTATACCAGTCAGAGCATGAAAGGTTTGCTTGCTTGCTGACTGGCATAGGTAGAGTAGGGACCCTTTCACCAGCACTGAGGTTTCCTCTGTAGAAAGGGTCCCTACTCTTCCTATACCAGTCAGAGCAGGAAAGGTTTGCTTGCTTGCTGACTGGCATAGGTAGAGTAGGGACCCTTTCACCAGCACTGAGGTTTCCTCTGTAGAAAGGGTCCCTACTCTACCTATACCAGTCAGAGCATGAAAGGTTTGCTTGCTTGCTGACTGGCATAGGTATAGTATGGACCCTTTCACCAGCACTGAGGTTTCCTCTGTAGAAAGGGTCCCTACTCTACCTATACCAGTCAGAGCATGAAAGGTTTGCTTGCTTGCTGACTGGCATAGGTAGAGTATGGACCCTTTCACCAGGACTGAGGTTTCCTCTGTAGAAAGGGTCCCTACTCTTCCTATACCAGTCAGAGCATGAAAGGTTTGCTTGCTTGCTGACTGGCATAGGTAGAGTAGGGACCCTTTCACCAGCACTGAGGTTTCCTCTGTAGAAAGGGTCCCTACTCTACCTATACCAGTCAGAGCATGAAAGGTTTGCTTGCTTGCTGACTGGCATAGGTATAGTATGGACCCTTTCACCAGCACTGAGGTTTCCTCTGTAGAAAGGGTCCCTTCTTTGCCTATACCAGTCAGAGCATGAAATGTTTGCTTGCTTGCTGACTGGCATAGGTACAGTATGGACCCTTTCACCAGCACTGAGGTTTCCTCTGTAGAAAGGGTCCCTTCTTTACCTATACCAGTCAGAGCATGAAAGGTTTGCTTGCTTGCTGACTGCTATAAGATAGAGTATGGACCCTTTCTACAGAGGAAACCTAAACATGCACTGCAGCAGCTGGGTCACTCAAAAACCCTTCCAGGACCTCAAACTGCAGCAGCTAAGGAGCACATGAGGGGACATGCAGGGCTACTGGGGGACACAGCCGGGCAGCAGTGGCATTACTGAGCACATCGTGCTGGTTCATGTGACTGAATGGACAGGTTTTTGCCTGCTTACTTTGATAAATGGGTACCTTGTTGCCCCGAAATGTTGGATTAAGCAGCTAAAAGTAAACTGTTTAATACTGCTGCTGTGCTTAGATCTAAATGTATTGAAGGGGCAGCGGGCAGCTCTGATTCGTGCACGACGCTTCAAAGATACTATTTAAGTCGTCGCATCCATGGCTCCGTAGCCCCTGATGAGTTACTATGGTAACGAAACGCGTTGGGCGGAGCTACGGAGCGGCGCTGCGCGTGTGACGTCACCGGACGCTGAGACTGTCTGATACACGCTTCTCCACTTACGAGCGGCGGTTTAGCGGGGGTGTGAGCCGGAGCAGCGTTCTCAGCGTGGCAGGTCACTTCAGAGCTACACGCTTTCCCTTTGCTATTACCACCTGCAAGTGTTTTATGGACTGTGTCCACATCTTTTATGTGATTTTAATTTTTAATAAACGCGGGAATACAACCCTTTACACTTTTACGCTATGTGAGGCGTTTCTTTTTGGAGGTGACATCTTTGAATAACAAGTGCCCAGCTGTGGTTGCCTGAGGTGGCTGGGGGGGTGGCCTATACCCTCATCGTGCTGACGGGCCCGTTTGGCCAGAATATCCGGTGAGTCTCTTCATATAGGGGGGATTTTTGTCTGAGCACACATCCCCTTGCATGCTGTATGGAATATATGCTGTTGCTTGCTGCATTGAAGGGACTGGACTGTGTTGAGCGCTGAACCCATTTATTTACAAACTTCTTCTCTGGCTTTACACAACAAGCAGGGATCGCTCCACCTGATTAACTTTACTGTCATCTTTTTAATTTATTATTTTTGTATTGCAACTGTACTTGTCCTGTGAACCCGATATATATATATATATATATATATATATATATATATTTGTCTAAAAGTAAACCTTCTTGCATGACTTTGGAGGTGCAGACTCTGCTTTGTACAACAAGTAAAGGCGACTCCTGCAGACACACAGTGCGGAGAATGAGGAAGGGGTTCCCAAAGAAGAATATTAAAAACTCCTAATAACTTAAAGAAGCCAGAAAAGTTTATAATCTCTGATTTATCTCAACCTTTACATTAATAAGTGTTCTCCTCCCCAAAAATTTTTCCTGCTGCGTGGCAGGATAAAGTAGCAGGAGGGGGCGTGACGGGGGAATAAAGGCCCGGCGCAACTCTGCTTCCAGCATTGGAAGAGAATGAGGAGGCGAGCCGATGACAGACGGGTGGTTACCAAAATTAGCTGAGTGGAGCTCCAGGCTAAAAAGCCTGTGGAGAACACTGCACTGCTAGTGAATGTGTAAGGAGTCTGGGGAAGACCCCTTTACAGGTGTTTGGATGGGGCGCTTATCTGACTATTTTGTTATCAGATCAAATGACAGCACCATTACTCCTTACCCATCGAGTGCCCCTCCACGCCATGCCAGGCGGTGTTCAGATTGCTGAGGGAGGTACTGTGGGCTCCTGTGGCATTTCTGTAAAATAGACACGGCATGGACTGCAATGTTACGTGCACGGGACAGCCGTTTGGACAGGGAGAGGATGGGGCCAGGAGGCTGGGCGGGTGTGTGCATGCTGGCATGTGGCGCCAGTGACAGACCTACAGCCTGTTTCTAAACTGGCGTAGGTCTACTAGTGTATATATACTAAACTTTCTCTCCCTTAGCCTGGACCCCATTGTCAATGTCTGCACATTTGTGGAATCCCATGTACAAATGTAAACAGGAGTTACAAGTAGATAGTCTCAGTACTGCACTTGGGGAGGGGAGGTGACTAGTGATGAGAAGATACACTCACAGTGGGAGGTGCGGGGTCCGGAAAGGTCTGAGTGAGTGACAGCATTGTCTGTATGCTTTGTGGTGCTACTATTGAATGACCTTCAAAATTTATATTATACCACCAAGCACCCCCTTCAGAACTTGCAGCTCTGGTCAAGTGTCTAAGTGCCTTCATGTGCTTCACTTTGCTTTATGATGGGGCCCAGAATCCCTCGGGCCCCATACGCTTCTCTCCCCTGTGATGCCCTACCGGCGGCCCTGGCTGACGGGCATAGAGTGCTGGTGACTAGAGTTCAGGGGGACCCCCATGCTTTGATTCTCTCTCTGCTTGTTACCAGGCGCTTTGGCAGGGGAAACTTGCATATGATTTGTTGTTTTTCTTTGGAGCTGAGCACACTCATCATTATGAAAAGATTGAGATCTGTGGTTACTGAGTCAGAAGGGTCAGGCAGGTCCATCGAACAACACATGATGTGCCGATTCTGATCTCACCAGCTCACATCGGTAAATTTCTCATTCACGTAATGAACCAAGCCTGAATGCGGGTTATTAATGCACTGCTCATAGCAGCCGTACGGAACATTCGTTGCATCGGATCCCCATCGTGTCATTATTACCTCCTTATATGGGGCAATATGGGTCATTACCTCCTTATATGGGGCAATATGGGTCATTACCTCCTTATATGGGGCAATATGGGTCATTACCTCCTTATATGGGGCAATATGGGTCATTACCTCCTTATATGGGCAATTGATGGCATCTACCAAACACAGGTCACAAGAGGAGCAAGACTTGGCTCTTCCTCATTGTTATCCATGTTATTTGGCAGGGTATCTTAAACACTTAACATCTTATCTGATCCACTTGTTTGTACTTCTGCAACAGTATCTCCCTAATTGGTCTTTGTATATTTATATGCATCTCTGTCATCAAACATTTTATATAACCGCTTAAAGCAGATTAGTATCGCTGCATTCTCTCTCTTACTCTTGTTTTCTCTGTCCAGTCCCTGTACTGTTGTACTGTATTACTCTATTCTGTCCTGTCCTGCCCTACCCTACTGTACTGGGTATTCTATGCCATCCTGACCTGATCTCTACTGTATTATTCTAGTCTGTCCCGCCCTGACCTATCTTCTGCTGTATTATTTTGTTTTCTCCTACCCTGCTCTATCCTCTACTTTACTATTCTATTTCATTCTGTCCTGTTCTATCCCCTCCTGTTCTGTCCCATTACCTCCTGTCCTCATCTTTCCTGTTTTCTCATATCCTCTCTTTTCCTTTCCTTCCTGTCCCACCTCTCCTGTCCTCACCTCTCCTGACCTCGCCTCTCCTTCCTGTCCTCTCATCTCCTGACCTAGCCTCTCCTTCTTGTCCTCTCATCTCCTGACCTTGCATCTCCTTCATGTTTCCTCCTCTCACCTCCTGACCTCGCCTCTCCTTCCTGTCCCCGCCTCTCATCTACTGTCCTCACCTCTCCTTCCTGTCCCCCGCCACTCCTCTCCTTCCTGTCCCCGCCTCTCCTGCCCTCACCTTCCTGTCCCCGCTTCTCCTCTCCTGACCTCGCCTCTCATTCCTGTCCTCACCTCTCCTATCCTCTCATCTCCTGTCCTCGCCTTTCCTTCCTGTCCCCACCTCTCATCTCCTGACTTTGCCTCTTCTTCCTGTCCCCTCCTCTCCTGTCCTCAACTCTCCTTCCTGTCCCTGCCTTTCCTATCCTCTCATCTCCTGTCCTTGCCTCCCCTTCCTGTCCCTTCCTCTCATCTCCTGTCCTTGTCTCTCCTTGTCCCCACCTCTTATCTCCTGACCTCACCTCTCCTTCCAGTCCCCGACTCTCCTCTCCTTCACCTGGTCACCATTATACAAACTTGTACACATGCTACAGTTTATTTATTTATTGTATTTATAAAGCGCCAACATATTACGCAGTTAGGCTCAGTTTCCACTTTTTGTAAGCTCCGCTCAGCGCAGGAAGTGAATCCTATTGTTAAAAAAAGAACCTGCTTCCACTCCTTAAAAGAAACAGATGTTTGCCCCATTGCATCCCGATCTGCTCCATTTTTTTGGATGAAGCGGATGCATTGCCATAGCCCTCAGTGCATGCCGGTGTGACGTGAAAAAGCCAGAACTGTCCTCTCTGCTCTGTGCCAAACGTATACGATACAGGTGGGAACTGAGTCTAAGGACTCGTTTACATCATACACTCTTCCGTGCACATTTGTAAGCGCGTATGGCCGTCTATGCAAGGATGGCATAGACGGCCCTTCTGCTGTTCACATCAAAGGCGCTATGCAGCAATACGATGCTCTATGATGCTCTTGCGTACCGCGGCATGCATTCTATCTGCAAGCGCAGAACTTACCCATCACTATCAATGGATGGGATCAGCAGTGCAGTGGGTAGCGGCGCAGATGGCATGCGATCGTACGCATTGCGTTCTGATTGCACAGCCATCTGCGCTGCATAAATGTGAACAAGGCCGTACTATGCAGTAAAACTGTTTACATTTGTTAATGCTGTTACTTTTTACTTACAAAAATAGAGATCTGTGATTTTGCCAAGACTGCCCAGACTTCCGAACATTTGCTTACAACAGCGTATTCTGTAAAACCATATCTCTGTACAGTGATGTAACATTGCATGCGGCAAATTCCCAGAACCCACCGTATCCAAAATAGTTATTTTGTGTGACCGCAGCTTCTGCTATGAGGCGAGATGTGGAAATGTTTGTTTATCCGGTTGTTACATAAAATAAAGCATTACTTCTGCAGCTGCTGGGGGTGCTCTGTGTCTGCCCTGCACATTGTGCAATGCTTCCTGAGACCTAAAAACAAATTATTTATTCACCACCTTGTATTACAATCAGATTAAAGCTGGATTCACACTGTGCGAATGTGTGCGAGTGTGAACTGCAATGGAGGCTGGAAAGTGAACCCGTCCTGAGGTGAGAGGGATATGGAAGCTGCCATATTTATTTCATTTTAAGCAATACAAGTTGCCTGGCAGTCCTGCTGATCCTCTGCCTCTATTACTTTTAGCCATATCCCCTGAACAAGCATGCAGCAGATCAGGTGTTTCTGACATTATTGTCAGATCTGACAAGACTAGCTGCATGCTTGTTTCTGGTGTTATTCAGATACTACTGCACCCAAATAGACCAGCAGGGCTGCCAGGCAACTAGTATTGCTTAACTGGAAATAAATATGGCAGCCTCCATATCACTCTCACCTCTGGCTCACTCTAACCACTTCAGGACCAAACAATTTTTCACATATCAGCACTGCACCCATTCATTCACCAATCACCAATAACTTTATTGCTACTAATCACAACTAAAATGATCTATATATTGTTTTGTTTTTTTCAGAACAAAATAGGCTTTTAGTGTGTGATAATTTTGTTTAGTAATTACCTTATTTTCAATGCATTTTAAAGGGAAAAAAACGAAAAACACACAATATTGTGTTTGGAAATAAAGGTGTCTTTTTTCTGCTTTTCGTTTTTCCCTCTCTCATTGTACACTATTGATGATTATAAGACCTTATTCGCAAAAATAATAGTAATCTACCCTCATGGCATACATATTTAAAAAGCCAAGTTCCTAAGGTAACAATATATGTTGTTTCTTTCGTATTCTGTAACTTTGTTTTCATTTTAAAAGTCTTTTATTTCGGTACAGAATATGCAAAAATGTAATTGCCTTTGATTCAGTTTGTGACTAAAAAGAATACACGAGACATGGGCCTCAACCCTAAAACTCTCTAAACTCTATTCTACTATTCTATTCACGGTTGAAATGTTACCACGTATGTCTCTTGTAGTTTTCCTAAAACTTTCTCAGATTTTATCATCATTTAGAAAATGACATTTTTTTATGTTGGATTGAGTTTGTCCGTACCTATTTTTTATGTGATGCGTGTCCAAGCTTTAAGAACCACCAAAATGTATTCTACAACTCGTCCCGGATAAAATGATATCACATGGGCCTCATTTAGTAACAAACTGGTGGTGCACTCTCCACAAATACACTGGATGTTTATAAACGTCCAGTTGTCATTAAGTGGTTAATACAAAGCTTGCATACAGTGAGTTAGGACTGCACAATACAGTGAACAGGCCAATAGAATTATATGGGCAACGAGTTGACATGCAGAATTATTCTGCAACGCAACAAACGTGGTGTCAAAGAGCCCTTAACCTCCCTAGCGTTCTGGACGAGCTCAGCTCGTCCAGAGATGCCGGAGGTCACCACTTTGGCCCTGGTGGGCCGATTTTAATAATTCTTTTTAAAACATGCAGCTAGCACTTTGCTAGCTGCGTGTAACTTCTGATCGCCGCCGCTACCCGCTGCGTAGTAGGGCCCCCCCAGACTCCGTGCACAGCCTGGCCAATCAGTGCCAGGCAGCGCTGAGGGGCGGATCGGGACTCCCTATGACGTCACTCCGTTAGTCACCATGGTGACGAGGGAAGCCATGAAGGAAATACCGTTCAGAATGGGATTTTCTGACGGGTATATGCGCCGGCGGCGATCGGAGGGGTGGGAGGGACGCCGCAGGGAGGGGGGCATCATGTAGCTAGCGCTAGGCTAGCTATCTGCTAAATAAATAAAAAAAATACAAAAAAACCTCAGAACGCCAGAGAGGTTAAAGGGTAAAATTACTTAAAGTAAGCACAGAGGTACAGTATGTTCATACTGGAGCAAAATACCTCTGTGCGTTGTCCATTCCTCTCTGTGCTTCCCTCAGCTAGCTTTGCCTTGGCCCAGTCCAGTCCCTGACACAGCAGTTATACAGTGGTCTGATACGGTGCCCCACACTGCCAGATAATGGCCTCAATTCACTAAGCAGTGTAGACTAGTCTACTGATGGTTTTTAGTCTACTCATGGTTTGGTCAGTTGCATCAAAGGGGAATTCACTATTGCCAAATGTTTTAGACCTGTCTTTAGACCTGGTCTAAACTATTTGGTAATTAGGTGGGTAAAGCAGGGGCAATGATCAAAAGATGCAATTCACAAACAAGTAGCTATGAGTCTGACTGACATCCTTCTCCTCTATTGAGCTCTCCTCTGCATACAATACAACTCCTGCATAATTAATTCAAAAGGTTCCATCCTCACATCTAAAATACCTTACAGAATTACTTTACCGACCAGCAGGGGCGCCTCTAGCCTTCTTGTCACTCCAGGCAAGAAATCCTGTGGCGCCCCCCCCCCCCCCCCATAAAAATAAAACAAAAATCATATACATTATAGAACACTTCACACATGATATAAGCCATCAGAGAAGGATAACTATGAAACGGGGCCCTGGGCAAGATAACACTTTGCCCTCCACTGATGGTCACCTGGCTCATTTAGTTAGATTTGGTGGGGGCTAGCAACCACCAGGCCCCTAAACTCTCTCTAGACCCTAGGCAGCTGCCTAAGTTTACCTTGTGGATGATCAGCATTGTATGCCATACAGCACATGCTGCCAGTATGCACCTCAAATAAATACAACACCCACACTACAAGTTCCAATGTCAGTCACATTGCAAGATTGGATTATCAAGCAAGACATTCTTCCTTTCAGAATAATTTTTCACAAACATTATGAGATATGCAGATATGTTACCACCTGTGAGGGTAGGACTGGAGTGGGTATATCATGACATTGAAGGGCTGATATGGTAAGGTGGTTTAAGGCACAGTGCACAGCGAGCGGTTTTAGCAGCGATCTGCCAACCGCATCTGTCTGTGAAAACGCTTGGCTAATGTATTTCAATGGGATGATGCACACCAGCGGTTTGAGGTTTTTAGCAAACTGCAAACGTGCCTCCTGCTGCACATTCTGCAGTTTGCAGAAGCGATTCTGCCTCAATGTAAAGTATAGGAAAAATGCTAACCGCTCTGAAAAAACGCTAGATCAGAGCAGTTTTCCAGGCGTTTTTGCTACAGAAGCTGTTCAGTAACAGCTTTTACTGTAACAAGATTTGTAATCTGCTTCACATAAACGCTCAGCATGTTTAGAAAATGTCTCTAAACATGCCTAGAATCGCTCTGAAATCTGCTCCAAAAACTGCTAGCGTTTTGAGGATCTGCTAGCGGTTTTGGTGTGCACTGGGCCTAATGGTTTGATTCATAATCCATTCTGGAGATAAGCACAGTGTGTTTGTAGTGTAAGTGATACAAGAGAAGAGAAGTAGAATGGAGGGAGGAAGGGTAGTAGAGGGTCAGAATTGATGACATGGATGAGCAGATATCTATGAGTAGAATAGAGGCTCAGTGGGTAGCACTACTGCATTTTAGTGCTGAGTCCTAGGCTTGAACCTTGGCCAGGGCAAAATCTGCATGGAGTTTCTGTCTTCAGACACTTCAGACATTTCCTGCATCCTAAAAAACATACTAATAAGTCAACTGGTTTACCCCAAAACAATCCTATATTGAAAATATTAGACTATAACTGTGGTAGGGATTAGATTGTGAGCTCCTCTGAGGACAGTCAGTGACATGACTCTGTAAAGTGCTGCAGGAGATGTCAGTGCTATATAAATACATAATAATAATATGGTAGGACATTATTCTATAACTACGGTAGGGTTAGATTGTGAGCTACTCTGAGGACAGTCAGTGACATGACTATGTACTCTGTAATGTGCTGCAGAAGATGTCAATGCTATATAAATACATAATAATAATATGGTAGGACATTAGACTATGACTATGGTAGGATTAGATTGTGAGCTCCTCTGAGGACAGTCAGTGACATGACTATGTACTCTGTAATGTGCTGCAGAAGATGTCAATGCTATATAAATACATAATAATAATATGGTAGGACATTAGACTATGACTATGGTAGGATTAGATTGTGAGCTCCTCTGAGGACAGTCAGTGACATGACTATGTACTCTGTAATGTGCTGCAGGAGATGTCAGTGCTATATAAATACATAATAATAATATGGTAGGACATTATTCTATAACTACGGTAGGGTTAGATTGTGAGCTACTCTGAGGACAGTCAGTGACATGACTATGTATTCTGTAAAGTACTGCAGGAGATGTCAGTGCTATATAAATACATAATAATAATATTGGAGGACATTAGTCTATGACTATGGTAGGATTAGAGTGTGAGCTCCTCTGAGGACAGTCAGTGACATGACTATGTACTCTGTAATGTGCTGCAGAAGATGTCAATGCTATATAAATACATAATAATAATATGGTAGGACATTAGACTATGACTGTGGTAGGATTAGACTGTGAGCTCCTCTGAGGACAGTCAGTGACATGACTATGTACTCTGTAAAGTGCTGCAGAAGATGTCAGTGCCATATGAATACATAACAATAATATGGTAGGACATTACAGTTTGACTATAGTAGGGATTAAATTGTAAGCTCCAGTGAGCAGTCAGTGCAGGGCCGGGCCGAGGCAGAGGCTGAAGAGGCTCCAGCCTCAGGGCGCAGTGTAGGAGGGGGCGCACAATTCATTCAGCTGTCATTCCCAATTGTGTTTGAAGCACAAATAAATAAGAAAAGGACATACATAGCAGTGACTGCAAGCCAGATAACTAGAGATTAAGGTGTTGGGGAGGTTGGGGGCCCTGGGGCACCTATTAGTCTAATAGCAATCAGTGTGTGACGGCTGGGGTGGGAGGGATGGAGGGGCGCACTTTGCAGTCTCAGCCTTGGGTGCTGAAGGACCTTGTCCTGGCTCTGAGTCAGTGACATGACTATGTACTCTGTAAAGTGCTGAAGATGTCAGTGCTACATAAATACACAATAATAGTTCCAAATGCTACTGGCTCCTCTGAAGAGTGCTCAGACTAGTGTACATAGTTGTGCACATTGTTCCCCAAGTAGCAGTTGTTTGGTCAGAGAGACAGTGGGAGAGGGAGCATGAGCAGAGGGTGAGGGCGAGCAAAGTTAAGCTCCACACTCACCACAGTGACTGCAACAACACAGGAAGATGGATCCAGCGAGGTGTCCCCTCATGACAAGCGTCCAGCGATTCATCTTCCTGCCAGCGGGTATGCGAGATGTCACGTGACATTACAGGACGGGCGCGAACGAGAAGTCAAGCGACCGCAGTACTTTACGGGGTGTCGTCAAGGATCTTAAAGATCCGGTCCTCAGTGACGGTCACTTTTCACCACACAACGCTAAGGGATGTCACGACATCGTGTAAATGACTACTTGTCGCTCAAAAAAAAAAAATGAATGGACATCGGGAAAATCGTTGGAAAAATCGTGAGGTGGGTACATAGCATTAGAGAGAGGGCAAACAGACAGCATTAATGGAAATACATTATTATGCCATCTTCAATTATAAGTAGTGATGGATGTAATTACACACATTGCTTACATGTCCATTATCATTGTTTGAGCTTTAGATGCTGCCCTCCTATTCACTCTCTCACAATGAAAGACAAAACCTGCAACCCCCACTGTGTCCATTACACACTTCAAACACTGTCCTTGGGAACTCAGGGAGAAGTGCAGGCTGTGTGTGTCCCAGTCAGAGGGAGAGAGCATCAGATGATCCTACCGCTCCATAGCTAGTCATGGCTGGCGATCCTCCTGACATCTAGACATGCAGGACATTCTAGCAGAGCACACAGGCTGTCTGCAGAGTTTACTGTTTGTTTGTTTGTCTTGCTCGCTCTGCAGACTCAGTAACATTTGGGGGTAGGGCGCTGTCACCTCTGTACACTGAATAGTGAGGGACTGTCTCCAATCTTTCTATGAATCCTTATTAGATGCATTCCTAAAAACACTTGTGAGAGTAGAACAGAGTAACCAGGCAGCTCAGGGTGACCCAAACTACTAGGAATGTATAGGGGGATAAAAGGAACCAAAAAGCCCTCCTACTAAAAAAGCAAAGCTAGGTGTAATTGCTTTCTTAAAACAGAGAGTAGAAAACTTTCTCTACATACCCTTAAACAGCAGTCAGTCACTCAGGCTCAGAAAGGTGGGGGCAGAGAACAGTTATAAACCAGACACCTTCTTCTTAGGGAGTATCTATAAATCTGAACTCTGAATGATTCTTTATCCCTGACTTAGCAGAAGGCTATTTGTGAAAAGAGCAGAGTAACCAAGCAGCGCAGGGTGACCCAAGCTTCTAGGAATGTATAGGGAGATAAAAGTTACCAAAATGCCCTCCTACTAAAAAAGCAAAGCTTGGTGTAATTTGCCTTCTTAAAACAGAAGGAAATCTTTATCTCTCCAGTCCCTTACAACAGTCTTTCAGGACAGGAATTTTTATTTCCCCTTGGACTGACAGTAATTTATTGCGTCTTCCCCATCAAAGGTAGGTTAGGGCGCCCCTGCCGACCAGAAATCAGCTGGTCTAATCTCTGTCAGAGAAAGTGGGTGTGGTTACTCCTTTCTTGCCTTTGTGAATTGTGTCATTACTGAATGTTAGACCAGGTCTAAAACATTACACCAACCATCAGTAGACAAAAAAACCATCTGTAGACCATGCTAAACTGCTTAGTGAACTCAGGCCAACGTTTCTGGTGGGCTGTGAGGGGAGGGGGTGTGAAGATGCAAATGAAGCAATGTTTGAACCTCACTGGATCTCACCGGCTGTGCTACTGCCTGTTCCCTCCCTCTTTGAGAGGCAGCAGGGGCTGATATTGGCCTATTAGGGTCAGGATTTTGCAGCCTACCTACATTTCAAGAAGAAAAACAACTCCTGAAGTTGGTGAGATAAACATGTTGGGGTGGAAGAGGCCTCCAGTGTCATCCATCCCTAGACAGAGATGAGGGCTTTCAGCACCGCTGCTCGTCAACATGCACTGTTGTTTTACCTTCGCTGGCTATTTCAGAGAAAACCCACAACTTCAGCCAGTTCAGGGTGAAGAGAGGGGTGAACAGAGGCGCCAACAGGGTAAAAATATAGAAAAAGTGTAAAACATGGAGGTGGCCTCTTACCATCTCCAACGGACACGACAAAGAGCACCTGTTAACGTATAACAAAAAGTTTGTATTCCTACACTCCACAATTATTTGCTTCAACTTCAGCCAAACACTTAATATGAATATTTCCCGCTGATAATAAAAGCCTGAAGCCTGGCACATACATCCAAATTTGATTGGCCAATTTGACCACGCCCATATAGTATAGAGAGCTTACCTACGCGATCTGTCCATATTAGCTCAAAATCTGTTGCCTTTCCCACAGCATGGAGACGGTAACATTGGACAGTGATTGGCCAATTGAATGTGTGTATGCAACCTTACATGTGTGCCCACAATCACCTAATGAATGATGTCTTCTAACCAGGTGAGATCAAATCCAGGAGAATAAAATTAATCAGAGCAGGACCATCCACTAGGCAACCTAGGCAGGTGCCTAGGGCCTAGTAAGTGTCAAAGGCGCCCACCAGCTACCATCTCTGGTGTTTCTCCACTTCACCTTCCCGAAAAAGTCCAAATTTACTACCTTGCCCAGGCCGCATAACATGAATCCATCTCTAAAATGAATTCCTGTAGTACTCTGGTATTGCCAGTAGAGGGCAGCAGCGCTGCAGTATTATTTCGTTCTACTAAATACAGCATCTATATTCAGCACTTGCAGTCAGGATGTGTGTAGGAGAATTGTTTATGGACTTACACTGTATGGATGATTTGTTTACTGAACTGGATTACCCGGATCCTGGAAGATCCCCCATCCTCCTCCTCCTCCCCCCATATTCACTCAGTGACCACAAACTGTATAACTGATAAATCAGTTCTGTGAGCCCCTCAAATAAATCAGACAGTAAACAGGACATGAGTGACCTTCCTAGAGATGAGCCGAAATTTTCGAAATTTCGAACTGCTTTTATTACGAATGCGAAATTTAACATTACGACCCAAATTCGTAATTAATTTTCAAATCGTAATTTAGAATTTCGTAATCGAAATTTCACTCCCGTAATGACGAATTTCGTGTCTCCAACCGAAATTTTACTTTTTCAGGTTTGTAAGGGTTTCTATCCCTCTAGATGACTAAAATGAATAGCCCAGCCAGCCAGCCAGCCAGCCTCCTCCTCCTCCTCCTCCTCTCTCTCTCTCTCTCTCTCTCCCCAGAGATTTCTAGTATTTCAAAACCATACTCACATTCATGACATGTCCAGGGATCAAACCCAGGCCAACCACATGGAAGACAGCTATGCTCACCACCATACCACCAAACACACACTAAATAAACTGCTAACCTAAATCTTACTTGTAGACAGTCATATGAGACACATGCTGGGTGCAGGGCTTTGTGATTGGACCATGCGATAGAGTGAGGTGCAAAAATGAAATCATGCCTAGCAGAGGATGGTTTCACAGTGCTAAATGCTAGGCTGGCTGTGGTGCAATTGGTTAGTGCGTCTGGCTGGTAACAGCAAGGTTACAGGTTCGATTCCATCCAGGCATGTCTTTTCCTTTTGCGTTCAACAGTTGTCCAAACAGAGCCAACAGAGCCCCAGATAGCCATGTAGAGTTAGGTCACAGCTAGCCTGGCTGTGGTGCAATTGGTTAGTGTGTCTGGCTGGTAACAGCAAGGTTACAGGTTCGATTCCATCCAGGCATGTCTTTTCCTTTTGAGTTCAACAGTTGTCCAAACACCGAGCACAAAGTTTTGCATGCGTAAAGTTTTACGCACGCAAAATACCCCATGGGGTTCAATGGCGCAGCGCGCGCACGCAAAAGGAAAAGACATGCCTGGATGGAATCAAACCTGTAACCTTGCTGTTACCAGCCAGACACACTAACCAATTGCACCACAGCCAGGCTAGCTGTGACCTAACTCTACATGGCTATCTGGGGCTCTGTTGGCTCTGTTTGGACAACTGTTGAACGCAAAAGGAAAAGACATGCCTGGATGGAATCGAACCTGTAACCTTGCTGTTACCAGCCAGACACACTAACCAATTGCACCACAGCCAGCCTAGCATTTAGCACTGTGAAACCATCCTCTGCTAGGCATGATTTCATTTTTGCACCTCACTCTATCGCATGGTCCAATCACAAAGCCCTGCACCCAGCATGTGTCTCATATGACTGTCTACAAGTAAGATTTAGGTTAGCAGTCTATTTAGTGTGTGTTTGGTGGTATGGTGGTGAGCATAGCTGTCTTCCATGTGGTTGGCCTGGGTTTGATCCCTGGACATGTCATGAATGTGAGTATGGTTTTGAAATACTAGAAATCTCTGGAGAGAGAGAGAGGGAGAGAGGGAGGGGAGGAGGAGGATATTCATTTTAGGCATCTAGAGGGATAGAAACCTTTGCAAACTTTAAAATACTAAATTTCGTAATTACGAAAATTTGCGTAATTTGCGAAAATTACGAAATTTCGATTACTGCTAAAATCGTAATTGTAGTAATTTCGCGAAATTTCGGAAATTCGTAATTAGGTCATTACGCTCATCTCTAGACCTTCCGCCTTCCATTCAGCTGTGACAGTTGTAAGCAGTGGTGATGTCATTTCCTGTATACCTACCATAAGTAATCTAGCAGGTGGGCAGGTGGGCAGGTGGTGGTTGTATTACAAACGTGCTGCAGTGTTTGCAGGCATTGACTCCGCGTTCTCATGCAAGTTACAGACATTCAATAGTGGCGCTGAGTCACACTCTACCATATGCTAGGTACACACCATACAATTTTCTGGCAGATTTACCTGCCAGATCGATTATTTCCAACATGTCCGATCTGAATTTCGATTGTTTCGACCGTTCACTTTGCGGAAATCGTTCAGAAAATTGATTGGAAAATTGATTGAAATTGGGATTGGACATGTTGGAGATAATCGATCTGGCAGGTGAATCTGTCAGAAAATTGTATGGTGTGTACGTAGCATTAGGCCAGTTCAGCTGCTGACCTCTGGCCAAGTTATGCTTCCTACCAGATAACCTGAAACACACCGCCTCTAGGTATGAATATTATATATTACCCCCCAGTCCCCCCCCCCCCCCCCCCCGCCCTCCCCCTTTAGATTGTAAGCGTGTTTGTTTCTTGCTTTGTACAGCCCCGCGCAATATGCTGTGCTTTATAAATCAATAATAATAATAGTGGGATGCAATGTTTATCTCATTTGAGGAGAAAAGCATTAAACACAGCATAAAACGAATGGGGAAAAAAACACATCCGTTTTCAAGATACTGGAAGGGTTAATACTTCAAACTTCCGCTTCACTTAAAGAGACACTGAAGTGGAAAAAAATGATGATATAACGATTTGTATGTGTAGTACAGCTAAGAAATAAAACATTAGGAGCAGAGAAACAAGTCTAATATTGTTTCCAGTACAGGAAGAGTTAAGAAACTCCAGTTGTTATTTATGCAAAAGAGCCATTGAGCTCCATGAATTTCAAAGTGGCAGAGAGCTCTGTCTTCTGAAGCTTGTTATCTCAACTGTCAGTCATTGTATTTTCTTTTTCTCTGCAGAGGACAGTTCAATAATTCACTAGCCTGCTCTGTGAATGCTGAGTAGTGTGTAAACTGCAAATATGACTGAATGCTGCAATGTTATAAAACACACTATATAACTGAAAATAAAAATATGAGAACATTTTCTTTGCTACTAATGTTCTAGTTATCTGTACTACACAACCAATTCATTATATCATCATTTTTCTCTTCGCTTCAGTGTCTCTTCAAAAGCTAATTATCAGATTGACTTGAGCTAAACTAATGCTAGGTACACACGATACAATTTTCTGACACATCTGCTGTCAGACTGATAATTTTCCAACATGTCCAATCTGATTTACAATTGATTTTTCAAATGATTTTTGAAAAGTGAACAGAAAATCAATAGAAAAATCGATAGAAAATCAGATCGGACATGGAGGAAATCATCGATCTGACAGTAAATCTGTCAGAAAATTGCATCGTGTGTACCTAGCATAAGCTGTGTAAATGCTGCAGAGGAGCTTCTGATTTCACCAGGGGGAGGCAGATAACTTTCTAGTTTGTTTGCTCAGCAATTACTTAATTACAAGACAATCTGACAATTTGTTCTGTTACCTGCAATGTTATCAGTTAGCTTTAAGGTACATACACACGTCGGATTTTCACAAACGACCCGACGTTTGGGAACGTCCGGTCATTTGGACGTCAAATCGGGCATGTGTACAGTCCGTTGTTCAGCTGATAAGACTGGACTTGACTAAACAAAAATGTACCCTATTGGAAAGGTAGAATAAAATTTAACTTTTAATAGAGTTACATTAAAACATTAACATATTTTCCTATTTGCTAGCTAATAGGTAAACTGTGAACGCAGCGGACTGGAGGAAACAAAGTTTTGGGTCACATGACCATCCTCCTAGTTCACGCTAATAAATACTGTGAACCCTACACCAAAAACTCGAGTTTGAGTTTTTGGTGTAGGGTTCACAGTATTTATTAGCGTGAACTAGGAGGATGGTCATGTGACCCAAAACTTTGTTTCCTCCAGTCCGCTGCGTTCACAGTTTACCTATTAGCTAGCAAATAGGAAAATATGTTAATTTTTTAATGTAACTCTATTAAAAGTTAAATTTTATTCTACCTTTCCAATAGGGTACATTTTTGTTTAGTAAATCTAAATCAGGTGTGTTCTCTTTTGTATCAAAGACTGGACTTGAGTCGGATCGGTCAAATCGTTCTTATCAGCTGAACGACAGACCGTACACACGATTGTCGTCCAAACGACAGGACGTTCCCAAACAATGGGTCTTTTCAAAAATACGACATGTGTACGAGCCTTTAGGGATGTGTAACTATACCTTCTAATGGCATAATAGTGTATCTATTGGACTTCCCTTCAGTACCAGGGGCATACACATACTGCGGTTTTCACAGCGACGCAGCATTAAAAAAAATCATAGATAATTACCTTAGGGGCTCAGCTTTTTTAATATGTATGTTATTAGTATATATCTCTATTACTTTTGCAAATGAAGGCTTGTAATTATTGATCTAGAAACGCAAATGGGAACAAAAATACACCTTTATTTCATAATAAAATATTGTCGCGATACATTGTACTAGGGACACATGGTCAAATAAAACATGTTATTTATCTCTCTACATTTTATTTTAAAACTATAATGCCTGAAAACAGAGAAATAAAGTTTTTTTTTTTCATTGTTTTTTATTATTCCCTTTAAAATGCAAAGAAAATGAAATATTTCTTAGCAAAAAGTACCACCCAAAGAAAGCCTAATTTGTGGCAAAAAAACAAAAACAAACAAAAACGATGTATAGATCATTTTGGTGTCATAGGTGGCGATAAAGTTATTGGCAATTGAATGGGAGGAGCGTGATGTGTGCAAAAATGGGAAACGTGTGGTGGGGAAGTGGTTCATGTTTTAGAGCAAGCATTTAATTTAGAGTTTTGTACCACTTCAATGAAGCATTTGAGAACCACAACTGGCTGAGCATCTGTATAACCGCCAGTCCAGCCAGTGATTTGAGCGCTTTTATTGAAATATATGAGATGGATCAGTCGTTGTTCAGCTACTGATGTCCAGGGAACTGCGCTACAGAATGACGCAGAGCCTCCTGTCTGAGCTGCCATAATCTGAGAGCTGGCTGCTGCGTTTGGTGAATCAGCGCAAAAGTATGTTTCTTTGTTGTGTAACTACTAAGGAAATATCAGCTTTTCCTTTCAACATCTGTTCCCAACTAAATACAGCTAGTGTGAAATCAGACACTGGATTTGTTTGGTTCTGTGGATACAAAACATGCAGCCAAAGCAACAAATACACCCCCCCCCCTCTGCCGCTGCTGCCTACAAGCCTGTCATCATTAGGCTCATCCATGTTCAGCAGCACCCCCATTCCATGTGCAGCCCCCTCCCATTCCATGTGCAGCCCCCTCCCATTACATGTGCAGCCCTCTCTTCCATGTATAACATCTATGTACAGCAGCCCCCTTCCATTCCATGTGTATCATCCATGTTCAGCAGCACCCCCATTCCATGTGCAGCCCCCTCCTCCATGTATAACATCTATGTACAGCAGCCCCTCCCATTCCATGTGCAGCCCCCTCCTCCATGTGTAACATCCATGTTCAGCAGCACCCCCATTCCATGTGCAGCCCCCTCCTCCATGTATAACATCTATGTACAGCAGCCCCTCCCATTCCATGTGCAGCCCCCTCTACCATGTGTAACAGCCATGTACAGCAGCCCCTCCCATTCCATGTGCAGCCCCATCCTCCATGTATAACATCTATGTACAGCAGCCCCTCCCATTCCATGTGCAGCCCCCTCTACCATGTGTAACAGCCATGTACAGCAGCCCCTCCCATTCCATGTGCATTACCCATGTACAGCAGCCCCTCCCATTCCATGTGCAGCCCCCTCTACCATGTGTAACAGCCATGTACAGCAGCCCCTCCCATTCCATGTGCAGCCCCTCCTCCATGTGTAACATCCATGTTCA
The DNA here is from genome assembly GCF_040937935.1 of Hyperolius riggenbachi. Lineage (NCBI taxonomy): Eukaryota > Metazoa > Chordata > Amphibia > Anura > Hyperoliidae > Hyperolius > Hyperolius riggenbachi. The sequence goes on along the minus strand of NC_090654.1, from coordinate 294,772,957 downwards.
GCAGCCCCTCCCATTCCATGTGCAGCCCCCTCTACCATGTGTAACAGCCATGTACAGCAGCCCCTCCCATTCCATGTGCAGCCCCCTCCTCCATGTGTAACAGCCATGTACAGCAGCCCCTCCCATTCCATGTGCAGCCCCCTCTACCATGTGTAACAGCCATGTACAGCAGCCCCTCCCATTCCATGTGCAGCCCCCTCCTCCATGTGTAACATCCATGTTCAGCAGCCCCTCCCATTCCATGTGCAGCCCCCTCCTCCATGTATAACATCTATGTACAGCAGCCCCTCCCATTCCATGTGCAGCCCCCTCTACCATGTGTAACAGCCATGTTCAGCAGCACCCCCCATTCCATGTACAGCAGCCCCCCCTTCCATGTGTAACAGCCATGTAAAGCAGCCCCCTCTTCCATGTGTAACATCCATGTACAGCAGCCCCCTCCCATTCTATGTACAGCTTCATTGGACAACGGCTTCGCTCTTCCATATGTTGCACCACCTCTGCAGCTTCCTCTTTAATGTCCTGCCAGCAGCCGCCCTAGGCCTGGGCCCCTGTGGCATTTCCAGAACTCTTGCCCTGACTGCACCCCTGCAGATGTACACAGGACTGCTGGTAGACATGAGCAAAGGTTTGTGTCCAAAACAATGAATGGTGGCAACGTGACCTTCTTCATTATAATTTCCCACTGGAGTTCAGTTTCAATTACATAATTACGCAGTGGTACAGGTAGGTACTTCTATGGCTAGAAGGAGCGAGCAGTGAGGCTTGTGTAATGGTGCTGCTCTTTAAGGATCCACCTCAGTGGCCGTGAAATCCAGGATAAACACAAGAAATAGAACGCATGCAGGGAACCAGTGGTAGGAAAGGCAGGTGGGCCTGGAGTAATCTCACCTTAGAAAGTTGCTGCCAATCCTGTACAGGACCAGGGGACCAGGCTTGGCAGTGTCCAGATTCTCCTCCGTAGGAAGGCAGGGCTGGAATCCATGATTGTATCTTTGCAGGTCTCTGCCTGGACTGTGTGCAAGTTCTGCACTATGCGGCCGCACCACAGACTATGGCAGGTCTCTGCCTGGACTGTGTGCAAGTTCTGCACGATGCGGCCGCACCACAGGCTATGGCAGGTCTCTGCCTGGACTGTGTGCAAGTTCTGCACGATGCGGTCGCACCACAGGCTATGACAGGTCTCTGCCTGGACTGTGTGTAAGTTCTGCACGATGCGGCCGCACCACAGGCTATGGCAGGTCTCTGCCTGGACTGTGTGCAAGTTCTGCACGATGCGGCCGCACCACAGACTATGGCAGGTCTCTGCCTAGACTGTGTGCAAGTTCTGCACGATGCGGCCGCACCACAGGCTATGGCAGGTCTCTGCCTGGACTGTGTGCAAGTTCTGCACGATGTGGCCGCACCACAGGCTATGGCAGGTCTCTGCCTGGACTGTGCAAGTTCTGCACTATGCGGCCGCACCACAGGCTATGACAGGTCTCTGACTGGACTGTCTGCAAGTTCTGCATGATGCAGCCGCACCACAGGCTATGGCAGGTCTCTGCCTGGACTGTGTGCAAGTTCTGCACGATGCAGCCGCACCACAGGCTATGGCAGGTCTCTGCCTGGACTGTGTGCAAGTTCTGCACGATGGGGTCGCACCACAGGCTATGGCAGGTCTCTGCCTGGACTGTGTGCAAGTTCTGCACGATGCGGCCGCACCACAGGCTATGGCAGGTCTCTGCCTGGGCTGTGTGCAAGTTCTGCACTATGCGGCCGCACCACAGGCTATGGCAGGTCTCTGCCTGGACTGTGTGCAAGTTCTGCACTATGCGGCCACACCACAGGCTATGGCAGGTCTCTGCCTGGACTGTGTGCAAGTTCTGCACTATGCGGCCGCACCACAGGCTATGGCAGGTCTCTGCCTGGACTGTGTGCAAGTTCTGCACTATGCGGCCACACCACAGGCTATGGCAGGTCTCTGCCTGGACTGTGTGCAAGTTCTGCACTATGCGGCCACACCACAGGCTATGGCAGGTCTCTGCCTGGACTGTGCGCAAGTTCTGCACGATGCGGCCGCACCACAGGCTATGGCAGGTCTCTGCCTGGACTGTGTGCAAGTTCTGCACGATGCAGCCGCACCACAGGCTATGGCAGGTCTCTGCCTGGACTGTGTGCAAGTTCTGCACGATGCAGCCGCACCACAGGCTATGGCAGGTCTCTGCCTGGACTGTGTGCAAGTTCTGCACTATGCAGCCACACCACAGGCTATGGCAGGTCTCTGCCTGGACTGTGTGCAAGTTCCGCACGATGCGGCCGCACCACAGGCTATGGCAGGTCTCTGCCTGGACTGTGTGCAAGTTCTGCACTATGCAGCCACACCACAGGCTATGGCAGGTCTCTGCCTGGACTGTGTGCAAGTTCTGCACGATGCGGCCGCACCACAGGCTATGGTAGGTCTCTGCCTGGACTGTGTGCAAGTTCTGCACGATGTGGCCGCACCACAGGCTATGGCAGGTCTCTGCCTGGACTGTGTGCAAGTTCTGCACGATGTGGCCGCACCACAGGCTATGGCAGGTCTCTGCCTGGACTGTGTGCAAGTTCTGCACGATGCGGCCGCACCACAGGCTATGGCAGGTCTCTGCCTGGACTGTGTGCAAGTTCTGCACGATGCGGCCGCATCACAGGCTATGGCAGGTCTCTGCCTGGACTGTGTGCAAGTTCTGCACGATGCGGCCGCACCGCAGGCTATGGCAGGTCTCTGCCTGGACTGTGTGCAAGTTCTGCACTATGCGGCCGCACCACAGGCTATGGCAGGTCTCTGCCTGTACTGTGTGCAAGTTCTGCACGATGCGGCCGCACCGCAGGCTATGGCAGGTCTCTGCCTGGACTGTGTGCAAGTTCTGCACGATGCGGCCGCACCACAGGCTATGGCAGGTCTCTGCCTGGACTGTGTGCAAGTTCTGCACTATGCGGCCGCACAACAGACTATGGCAGGTCTCTGCCTGGACTGTGTGTAAGTTCTGCACGATGCGGCCGCAGCACAGGCTATGGCAGGTCTCTGCCTGGACTGTGTGCAAGTTCTGCACGATGCGGCCGCACCACAGGCTATGGCAGGTCTCTGCCTGGACTGTGTGCAAGTTCTGCACTATGCGGCCGCACCACAGGCTATGGCAGGTCTCTGCCTGGACTGTGTGTAAGTTTCGCACTATGCAGCCACACCACAGGCTATGGCAGGTCTCTGCCTGGACTGTGTGCAAGTTCTGCACGATGCAGTCGCACCACAGGCTATGGCAGGTCTCTGCCTGTACTGTGTGCAAGTTCTGCACGATGCGGCCGCACCGCAGGCTATGACAGGTCTCTGCCTGGACTGTGTGCAAGTTCTGCACGATGCAGCCGCACCACAGGCTATGGCAGGTCTCTGCCTGGACTGTGTGCAAGTTCTGCACTATGCGGCCGCACAACAGACTATGGCAGGTCTCTGCCTGGACTGTGTGTAAGTTCTGCACGATGCGGCCGCAGCACAGGCTATGGCAGGTCTCTGCCTGGACTGTGTGCAAGTTCTGCACGATGCGGTCGCACCACAGGCTATGGCAGGTCTCTGCCTGGACTGTGTGCAAGTTCTGCACGATGCAGCCGCACCACAGGCTATGGCAGGTCTCTGCCTGGACTGTGTGCAAGTTCTGCACAATGCAGCCGCACCACAGGCTATGGCAGGTCTCTGCCTGGACTGTGTGCAAGTTCTGCACTATGCGGTCGCACCACAGGCTATGGCAGGTCTCTGCCTGGACTGTGTGCAAGTTCTGCACGATGCGGCCGCACCACAGGCTATGGCAGGTCTCTGCCTAGACTGTGTGCAAGTTCTGCACGATGCAGCCGCACCACAGGCTATGGCAGGTCTCTGCCTGGACTGTGTGCAAGTTCTGCACAATGCAGCCGCACCACAGGCTATGGCAGGTCTCTGCCTGGACTGTGTGCAAGTTCTGCACTATGCGGTCGCACCACAGGCTATGGCAGGTCTCTGCCTGGACTGTGTGCAAGTTCTGCACGATGCGGCCGCACCACAGGCTATGACAGGTCTCTGCCTGGACTGTGTGCAAGTTCTGCACAATGCAGCCGCACCACAGGCTATGGCAGGTCTCTGCCTGGACTGTGTGCAAGTTCTGCACAATGCAGCCGCACCACAGGCTATGGCAGGTCTCTGCCTGGACTGTGTGCAAGTTCTGCACAATGCAGCCGCACCACAGGCTATGGCAGGTCTCTGCCTGGACTGTGTGCAAGTTCTGCACAATGCAGCCGCACCACAGGCTATGGCAGGTCTCTGCCTGGACTGTGTGCAAGTTCTGCACAATGCAGCCGCACCACAGGCTATGGCAGGTCTCTGCTCTGCCTGGACTGTATGCAAGTTCTGCACGATGCGGCCGCACCACAGGCTATAGCAGGTCTCTGCCTGGACTGTGTGCAAGTTCTGCACGATGCGGCCGCACCACAGGCTATAGCAGGTCTCTGCCTGGACTGTGTGCAAGTTCTGCACGATGCGGCCGCACCACAGGCTATAGCAGGTCTCTGCCTGGACTGTGTGCAAGTTCTGCACAATGCAGCCGCACCACAGGCTATGGCAGGTCTCTGCTCTGCCTGGACTGTATGCAAGTTCTGCACGATGCGGCCGCACCACAGGCTATAGCAGGTCTCTGCCTGGACTGTGTGCAAGTTCTGCACGATGCGGCCGCACCACAGGCTATAGCAGGTCTCTGCCTGGACTGTGTGCAAGTTCTGCACGATGCGGCCACTCCTCAGGCTATGGCAGGTCTCTGCCTGGACTGTGTGCAAGTTCTGCACGATGTGGCCGCACCACAGGCTATGGCAGGTCTCTGCCTGGACTGTGTGCAAGTTCTGCACGATGCGGCCGCACCACAGGCTATAGCAGGTCTCTGCCTGGACTGTGTGCAAGTTCTGCACGATGCGGCCGCACCACAGGCTATGGCAGGTCTCTGCCTGGACTGTGCAAGTTCTGCACGATGCGGCCACACCACAGGCTATGGCAGGTCTCTGCCTGGACTGTGTGCAAGTTCTGCACGATGCGGCCGCACCACAGGCTATGGCAGGTCTCTGCCTGGACTGTGTGCAAGTTCTGCACGATGCAGTCGCACCACAGGCTATGGCAGGTCTCTGCCTGTACTGTGTGCAAGTTCTGCACGATGCGGCCGCACCGCAGGCTATGACAGGTCTCTGCCTGGACTGTGTGCAAGTTCTGCACGATGCGGCCGCACCACAGGCTATGGCAGGTCTCTGCCTGGACTGTGTGCAAGTTCTGCACTATGCGGCCGCACAACAGACTATGGCAGGTCTCTGCCTGGACTGTGTGTAAGTTCTGCACGATGCGGCCGCAGCACAGGCTATGGCAGGTCTCTGCCTGGACTGTGTGCAAGTTCTGCACGATGCGGTCGCACCACAGGCTATGGCAGGTCTCTGCCTGGACTGTGTGCAAGTTCTGCACTATGCGGCCGCACCACAGGCTATGGCAGGTCTCTGCCTGGACTGTGTGTAAGTTTCGCACTATGCAGCCACACCACAGGCTATGGCAGGTCTCTGCCTGGACTGTGTGCAGGTTCTGCACGATGCGGTCACACCACAGGCTATGGCAGGTTGCACTAGTGGAAAGTGTTATGCAGAAATGAGGACGTCCAAAACTCCCTGTTGCTCTGTGTGACTCAGGGCCGAGCCTGGGCGGGTGCTGCGGGTGCAAGGCACCCAGGCGCCTGCCTCTGAGAGGCGCCGCCCGGCCGCCGCTCTCCCCCTGTGGCCGCCGCTCGCTCGCTCCCTCCCTCCCTCTAGCCGCCGGCGCCGCGTCAGACCTCGATCAGGCGGGCGGGCGCTAGGACCTAGCACGCCGCACTGATATGCGGAAGTGACATCACTTCCGCATATAGAGCGGGTGCGCCTGGCGCCTTCTTACTGGTCGGGTCGCCCGCTGATTGAGGTCTGAAGCTGCTGCAAGGTGAGGAGGGAGCGGCGGCGGCAGAGGCAGCAGCGGCGGGAGGGGAGGATTGGGTGCGCTCCTGTCACTACCTAAACGGGGACCCTATACCCCCTGGCTACCTATCCTGGGCACATATTACCCCCTGGCTACCTATCCTGGGCACATATTACCCTCTGGCTACCTATCCTGGGCACATATTACCCCCTGGCTACCTATCCTGGGCACATATTACCCCCTGGCTACCTATCCTGGGCACATATTACCCCCTGGCTACCTATCCTGGGCACATATTACCCCCTGGCTACCTATCCTGGGCACATATTACCCCCTGGCTACCTATCCTGGGCACATATTACCCTCTGGCTACCTATCCTGGGCACATATTACCCCCTGGCTACCTATCCTGGGCACATATTACCCCCTGGCTACCTATCCTGGGTACATATTACCCCCTGGCTACCTATCCTGGGCACATATTACCCCCTGGCTACCTATCCTGGGCACATATTACCCCCTGGCTACCTATCCTGGGCACATATTACCCTCTGGCTACCTATCCTGGGCACATATTACCCCCTGGCTACCTATCCTGGGCACATATTACCCCCTGGCTACCTATCCTGGGCACATATTACCCCCTGGCTACCTATCCTGGGCACATATTACCCTCTGGCTACCTATCCTGGGCACATATTACCCCCTGGCTACCTATCCTGGGCACATATTACCCTCTGGCTACCTATCCTGGGCACATATTACCCCCTGGCTACCTATCCTGGGCACATATTACCCCCTGGCTACCTATCCTGGGCACATAATACCCCCTGGCTACCTATCCTGGGCACATATTACCCCCTGGCTACCTATCCTGGGCACATAATACCCCCTGGCTACCTATCCTGGGCACATAATACCCCCTGGCTACCTATCCTGGGCACATATACCCCCTGGCTACCTATCCTGGGCACATATACCCCCTGGCTACCTATCCTGGGCACATATACCCCCTGGCTACCTATCCTGGGCACATATACCCCCTGGCTACCTATCCTGGGCACATATACCCCCTGGCTACCTATCCTGGGCACATATACCCCCTGGCTACCTATCCTGGGCACATATACCCCCTGGCTACCTATCCTGGGCACATATACCCCCTGGCTACCTATCCTGGGCACATATACCCCCTGGCTACCTATCCTGGGCACATATACCCCCTGGCTACCTATCCTGGGCACATATACCCCCTGGCTACCTATCCTGGGCACATATACCCCCTGGCTACCTATCCTGGGCACATATTACCCCCTGGCTACCTATCCTGGGCACATATTACCCTCTGGCTACCTATCCTGGGCACATATTACCCCCTGGCTACCTATCCTGGGCACATATTACCCCCTGGCTACCTATCCTGGGCACATATTACCCCCTGGCTACCTATCCTGGGCACATATTACCCCCTGGCTACCTATCCTGGGCACATATTACCCCCTGGCTACCTATCCTGGGCACATATTACCCCCTGGCTACCTATCCTGGGCACATATTACCCCCTGGCTACCTATCCTGGGCACATATTACCCTCTGGCTACCTATCCTGGGCACATATTACCCCCTGGCTACCTATCCTGGGCACATATTACCCCCTGGCTACCTATCCTGGGCACATATTACCCCCTGGCTACCTATCCTGGGCACATATTACCCCCTGGCTACCTATCCTGGGCACATATTACCCCCTGGCTACCTATCCTGGGCACATATTACCCCCTGGCTACCTATCCTGGGCACATATTACCCTCTGGCTACCTATCCTGGGCACATATTACCCCCTGGCTACCTATCCTGGGCACATATTACCCCCTGGCTACCTATCCTGGGCACATAATACCCCCTGGCTACCTATCCTGGGCACATATTACCCCCTGGCTACCTATCCTGGGCACATAATACCCCCTGGCTACCTATCCTGGGCACATAATACCCCCTGGCTACCTATCCTGGGCACATATACCCCCTGGCTACCTATCCTGGGCACATATACCCCCTGGCTACCTATCCTGGGCACATATACCCCCTGGCTACCTATCCTGGGCACATATACCCCCTGGCTACCTATCCTGGGCACATATACCCCCTGGCTACCTATCCTGGGCACATATACCCCCTGGCTACCTATCCTGGGCACATATACCCCCTGGCTACCTATCCTGGGCACATATTACCCCCTGGCTACCTATCCTGGGCACATATTACCCTCTGGCTACCTATCCTGGGCACATATTACCCCCTGGCTACCTATCCTGGGCACATATTACCCCCTGGCTACCTATCCTGGGCACATATTACCCCCTGGCTACCTATCCTGGGCACATATTACCCCCTGGCTACCTATCCTGGGCACATATTACCCCCTGGCTACCTATCCTGGGCACATATTACCCCCTGGCTACCTATCCTGGGCACATATTACCCCCTGGCTACCTATCCTGGGCACATATTACCCCCTGGCTACCTATCCTGGGCACATATTACCCTCTGGCTACCTATCCTGGGCACATATTACCCCCTGGCTACCTATCCTGGGCACATATTACCCCCTGGCTACCTATCCTGGGTACATATTACCCCCTGGCTACCTATCCTGGGCACATATTACCCTCTGGCTACCTATCCTGGGCACATATTACCCCCTGGCTACCTATCCTGGGCACATATTACCCTCTGGCTACCTATCCTGGGCACATATTACCCCCTGGCTACCTATCCTGGGCACATATTACCCCCTGGCTACCTATCCTGGGCACATATTACCCCCTGGCTACCTATCCTGGGCACATATTACCCCCTGGCTACCTATCCTGGGCACATATTACCCCCTGGCTACCTATCCTGGGCACATATTACCCCCTGGCTACCTATCCTGGGCACATATTACCCCCTGGCTACCTATCCTGGGCACATATTACCCCCTGGCTACCTATCCTGGGCACATAATACCCCCTGGCTACCTATCCTGGGCACATATTACCCCCTGGCTACCTATCCTGGGCACATAATACCCCCTGGCTACCTATCCTGGGCACATATACCCCCTGGCTACCTATCCTGGGCACATATACCCCCTGGCTACCTATCCTGGGCACATATACCCCCTGGCTACCTATCCTGGGCACATATACCCCCTGGCTACCTATCCTGGGCACATATACCCCCTGGCTACCTATCCTGGGCACATATACCCCCTGGCTACCTATCCTGGGCACATATACCCCCTGGCTACCTATCCTGGGCACATATACCCCCTGGCTACCTATCCTGGGCACATATACCCCCTGGCTACCTATCCTGGGCACATATACCCCCTGGCTACCTATCCTGGGCACATATACCCCCTGGCTACCTATCCTGGGCACATATACCCCCTGGCTACCTATCCTGGGCACATATTACCCTCTGGCTACCTATCCTGGGCACATATTACCCCCTGGCTACCTATCCTGGGCACATATTACCCCCTGGCTACCTATCCTGGGCACATATTACCCCCTGGCTACCTATCCTGGGCACATATTACCCCCTGGCTACCTATCCTGGGCACATATTACCCCCTGGCTACCTATCCTGGGCACATATTACCCCCTGGCTACCTATCCTGGGCACATATTACCCCCTGGCTACCTATCCTGGGCACATATTACCCTCTGGCTACCTATCCTGGGCACATATTACCCCCTGGCTACCTATCCTGGGCACATATTACCCCCTGGCTACCTATCCTGGGCACATATTACCCCCTGGCTACCTATCCTGGGCACATATTACCCCCTGGCTACCTATCCTGGGTACATATTACCCCCTGGCTACCTATCCTGGGCACATATTACCCCCTGGCTACCTATCCTGGGCACATATTACCCCCTGGCTACCTATCCTGGGCACATATTACCCTCTGGCTACCTATCCTGGGCACATATTACCCCCTGGCTACCTATCCTGGGCACATATTACCCCCTGGCTACCTATCCTGGGCACATAATACCCCCTGGCTACCTATCCTGGGCACATATTACCCCCTGGCTACCTATCCTGGGCACATATTACCCCCTGGCTACCTATCCTGGGCACATAATACCCCCTGGCTACCTATCCTGGGCACATAATACCCCCTGGCTACCTATCCTGGGCACATAATACCCCCTGGCTACCTATCCTGGGCACATAATACCCCCTGGCTACCTATCCTGGGCACATAATACCCCCTGGCTACCTATCCTGGGCACATAATACCCCCTGGCTACCTATCCTGGGCACATAATACCCCCTGGCTACCTATCCTGGGCACATATACCCCCTGGCTACCTATCCTGGGCACATATACCCCCTGGCTACCTATCCTGGGCACATATACCCCCTGGCTACCTATCCTGGGCACATATACCCCCTGGCTACCTATCCTGGGCACATATACCCCCTGGCTACCTATCCTGGGCACATAATACCCCCTGGCTACCTATCCTGGGCACATATTACCCCCTGGCTACCTATCCTGGGCACATATTACCCCCTGGCTACCTATCCTGGGCACATATTACCCCCTGGCTACCTATCCTGGGCACATATTACCCCCTGGCTACCTATCCTGGGCACATAATACCCCCTGGCTACCTATCCTGGGCACATAATACCCCCTGGCTACCTATCCTGGGCACATAATACCCCCTGGCTACCTATCCTGGGCACATAATACCCCCTGGCTACCTATCCTGGGCACATAATACCCCCTGGCTACCTATCCTGGGCACATAATACCCCCTGGCTACCTATCCTGGGCACATATACCCCCTGGCTACCTATCCTGGGCACATATACCCCCTGGCTACCTATCCTGGGCACATATACCCCCTGGCTACCTATCCTGGGCACATATACCCCCTGGCTACCTATCCTGGGCACATATACCCCCTGGCTACCTATCCTGGGCACATATACCCCCTGGCTACCTATCCTGGGCACATATACCCCCTGGCTACCTATCCTGGGCACATATTACCCCCTGGCTACCTATCCTGGGCACATATTACCCCCTGGCTACCTATCCTGGGCACATATTACCCCCTGGCTACCTATCCTGGGCACATATTACCCCCTGGCTACCTATCCTGGGCACATATTACCCCCTGGCTACCTATCCTGGGCACATAATACCCCCTGGCTACCTATCCTGGGCACATAATACCCCCTGGCTACCTATCCTGGGCACATAATACCCCCTGGCTACCTATCCTGGGCACATAATACCCCCTGGCTACCTATCCTGGGCACATAATACCCCCTGGCTACCTATCCTGGGCACATAATACCCCCTGGCTACCTATCCTGGGCACATAATACCCCCTGGCTACCTATCCTGGGCACATAATACCCCCTGGCTACCTATCCTGGGCACATAATACCCCCTGGCTACCTATCCTGGGCACATAATACCCCCTGGCTACCTATCCTGGGCACATAATACCCCCTGGCTACCTATCCTGGGCACATATACCCCCTGGCTACCTATCCTGGGCACATATACCCCCTGGCTACCTATCCTGGGCACATATACCCCCTGGCTACCTATCCTGGGCACATATACCCCCTGGCTACCTATCCTGGGCACATATACCCCCTGGCTACCTATCCTGGGCACATATTACCCCCTGGCTACCTATCCTGGGCACATATTACCCCCTGGCTACCTATCCTGGGCACATATTACCCCCTGGCTACCTATCCTGGGCACATATTACCCCCTGGCTACCTATCCTGGGCACATATTACCCCCTGGCTACCTATCCTGGGCACATATTACCCCCTGGCTACATATCCTGGGGACACTGGCTGTTTGTCATTATGTGCATTTGCTGGTGAAAAGCAGTCTCTTGTTATGTGCATTTGCTGGTGAAAAGCAGTCTCTTGTTATGTGCATTTGCTGGTGAAAAGCAGTCTCTTGTTATGTGCATTTGCTGGTGAAAAGCAGTCTCTTGTTATGTGCATTTCCTGGTGAAAAGCAGTCTCTTGTTATGTGCATTTGCTGGTGAAAAGCAGTCTCTTGTTATGTGCATTTGCTGGTGAAAAACAGTCTCTTGTTATGTGCATTTGCTGGTGAAAAGCAGTCTCTTGTTATGTGCATTTGCTGGTGAAAAGCAGTCTCTTGTTATGTGCATTTGCTGGTGAAAAGCAGTCTCTCGTTATGTGCATTTGCTGGTGAAAAGCAGTCTCTCGTTATGTGCATTTACATGGGGAAAAGCAGTCTCTCGTTATGTGCATTTACATGGGGAAAAGCTGTCTCTCGTTATGTGCATTTACATGGGGAAAAGCTGTCTCTTATGTGCATTTAGTGGGGAATTTTTGTCAGTAAAAATAATCTTTTGTCAGTAAATTTTTAGGTATTTGTCAGTAAAAAATAACGTGAAAGGTTGGCAACACTGGCAGGCTGTGTGGCGCAACGGGAAAGATACAGGCAGCCCACCTTGGGCTTGGCAGGGGGGAGGAGCCGATGTCAGCGAGCGAGAGTAGGGTGGCCGCAGGCAGCCATAAATACGCAGTGTGTGACTGCGTCGCACTCGCAGAGCCTCTCAGCCTGAGTCAGTCCAGAGACTAGCAGACTGTCACTCGCAGGAAGCCAAAGCCAGCCAGGAGCAAGCCCATGGAAGAGGGGTAGGAATGGGGTATCACATGCATGCGTAAAGAGGTGGAAGGTGTGGGTGTGATTAGGAAGGACATGGGTGTGGTTATGTGGTTGGGCGTGGTTAATTTAACCACTCCCATAGGCGCCAGAGAAAATCTTGCACCCAGGTGCCAGGCACCCCAGGCTCACCCCTGGTGTGACTGTATAATCAGCTTGCAGGCAATTGGGAGTAGTGATTAACACTTGTCAATGTAGTGCATGTAAGAAAGGCTATGCCGACTGCCGTGTGGTATAACAAGGTTTATTTGCTACGCACGTTTCAGGAGGCAAGTCCTCCTTTCATCAGGCAAAAGTTACAAAATTTGCCTTTGAGATTATTTGGGTTTTTGGCTACGGTGACCATACGTCCCGCTTTACCCGGGACGCGTCCCGCCTTCGGGGGGCGCTGTCCCAGGCTGCATGAGGTCCCGGGAAACGTCCCGCTTTTAGCAGCGGGACGTCCCGGCCTCGGGACTCTGACCACCGTACAATGAACTAGCCGCAGCGTCTCCTAGACGCTGCGCTAGTTCATTCCCCGCAGCCCCGCTCCAGCCTGCATTGTCCTCCACCGGCAGGCACAGGCAGAGCAGGGCTACGGGAAGATGGCGTCCGGAGGCGGAGCCCTGTACTGGAGACTATTTGTGTCTCCAGTACAGGGCTCCGCCTCCGGACGCCATCTTGCCGTAGCCCTGCTCTGCCTGTGAGAGGCTGAGCGGGAGATTGAAGATCGTCCAGGCCAGGGGGAGCTGCACACACCAGAGGCACCAGAGGCCGGCTGCGTGAGGGGACGTCTTCTGCCAGGTGAGTAAATGCCTTTTCTTGCAGGTGAAGTGTTTGCCCACATTGTGTACATTTTGTACTAACATGTTTGCCCGCATTGCATTTATCTTGTACTGACATGTGTGCCCGCAGTGCGTTTATCTTATACTGACATGTTTGCCCGCAGTGCGTTTATCTTGTGCTGACATGTATGCCCGCAGTGCGTTTATCATGTACTGACATGTTTGCCCGCAGAGCGTTTATCTTGTACTGACATGTGTGCCCGCAGTGCGTTTATCTTATACTGACATGTTTGCCCGCAGAGCGTTTATCTTGTACTGACATGTGTGCCCGCAGTGCGTTTATCTTATACTGACATGTTTGCCCGCAGTGCGTTTATCTTGTACTGACATGTTTGCCCGCAGAGCGTTTATCTTGTACTGACATGTGTGCCCGCAGTGCGTTTATCTTATACTGACATGTTTGCCCGCAGTGCGTTTATCTTGTACTGACATGTTTGCCCGCAGTGCGTTTATCATGTACTGACATGTTTGCCCGCCGTGCGTTCATTTTGTATTGACATGTTTGCCCGCAGTGTGTTTATCTTGTACTGACATGTATGCCCGCAGTGCGTTTATCTTGTACTGACATGTTTGCCCAAATTGTGTTCATTTTGTACTGACATGTTTGCCCGCAGTGCGTTTATCTTGTACTGACATGTTTGCCCGCAGTACGTTTATCTTGTACTGACATGTTTGCCCGCAGTGCGTTTATCGTGTACTGACATGTTTGCCCGCAGTGCGTTTATCTTGTACTGACATGTTTGCCCGCAGAGCGTTTATCTTGTACTGACATGTGTGCCCGCAGTGCGTTTATCTTATACTGACATGTTTGCCCGCAGTGCGTTTATCTTGTACTGACATGTTTGCCCGCAGTGCGTTTATCATGTACTGACATGTTTGCCCGCCGTGCGTTCATTTTGTATTGACATGTTTGCCCGCAGTGTGTTTATCTTGTACTGACATGTATGCCCGCAGTGCGTTTATCTTGTACTGACATGTTTGCCCAAATTGTGTTCATTTTGTACTGACATGTTTGCCCGCAGTGCGTTTATCTTGTACTGACATGTTTGCCCGCAGTACGTTTATCTTGTACTGACATGTTTGCCCGCAGTGCGTTTATCTTGTACTGACATGTTTGCCCACAGTGCGTTTATCTTGTACTGACATGTTTGCCCACAGTGCGTTTATCTTGTACTGACATGTTTGCCCGCAGTGCGTTTATCTTGTACTGACATGTTTGCCCGCAGTGCGTTTATCTTGTACTGACATGTTTGCCCGCAGTGCGTTTATCTTGTACTGACATGTTTGCCCGCAGTACGTTTATCTTGTACTGACATGTTTGCCCGCAGTGCGTTTATCTTGTACTGACATGTTTGCCCGCAGTACGTTTATCTTGTACTGACATGTTTGCCCGCAGTGCGTTTATCTTGTACTGACATGTTTGCCCGCAGTGCGTTTATCTTGTACTGATATGTTTGCTTGCCCGCAGTGCGTTTATTTTGTACTGACATGTTTGCCCGCAGTGCGTTTATCTTGTACTGACATGTTTGCCCGCAGTGCGTTTATCTTGTACTGACATGTTTGCACGCAGTGTGTTTATCTTGTACTGACATGTTTGCCCGCAGTGCGTTTATCTTGTACTGATATGTTTGCTTGCCCGCAGTGCGTTTATTTTGTACTGACATGTTTGCCCGCAGTGCGTTTATCTTGTACTGACATGTTTGCCCGCAGTGCGTTTATCTTGTACTGACATGTTTGCCCGCAGTGCGTTTATTTTGTACTGACATGTTGCCCGCAGTGCGTTTATCTTGTACTGACATGTTTGCCCGCAGTGCGTTCATTTTGTATTGACATGTTTGCCCGCAGTGTGTTTATCTTGTACTGACATGTATGCCCGCAGTGCGTTTATCTTGTACTGACATGTTTGCCCAAATTGTGTTCATTTTGTACTGACATGTTTGCCCGCAGTGCGTTTATCTTGTACTGACATGTTTGCCCGCAGTACGTTTATCTTGTACTGACATGTTTGCCCGCAGTGCGTTTATCTTGTACTGACATGTTTGCCCGCAGTGCGTTTATCTTGTACTGACATGTTTGCCCGCAGTGCGTTTATCTTGTACTGACATGTTTGCCCGCAGTGCGTTTATCTTGTACTGACATGTTTGCCCGCAGTGCGTTTATCTTGTACTGACATGTTTGCCCGCAGTGCGTTTATCTTGTACTGATATGTTTGCCCGCAGTACGTTTATCTTGTACTGACATGTTTGCCCGCAGTGCGTTTATTTTGTACTGACATGTTTGCCCGCAGTGCGTTTATCTTGTACTGACATGTTTGCCCGCAGTGCGTTTATCTTGTACTGACATGTTTGCCCGCAGTGCGTTTATTTTGTACTGACATGTTGCCCGCAGTGCGTTTATTTTGTGCTGAAATGTTGCCTCCATTGCGTTTATTTTGTACTGACATGTTTGCCCGCAATGCGTTTATTTTGTGCTGACATGTTTGCCCCCATTGCGTTTATTTTGGTCTGACATGTTTGCCCGCAATGCGTTTATTTTGTGCTGACATGTTTGCCCCCATTGCGTTTATTTTGTGCTGACATGTTTGCCCACATTGCGTTTATTTTATGCTGAAATGTTGCCCGCATTGCGTTTATTTTGTGCTGAAATGTTGCCCGCAATGCGTTTATTTTGTGCTGACATGTTGCCCATTGCGTTTATTTTGTGGTGTCTGGGGTAACTGTTGCTGCATTTATTATTTAATGGTCATAGTTGGCTGTGTTTGCTGCTTTGGGGTTATAGCATACTATTAAATAGCATCACACAGTTTCTGCACACCTATGATGTGAATCCACGTTTGACCACATCACGGCGTAAACACTGCTTTCTTATACCTCGCTGTTGCATCATTACGTTAGCTCCGCCCATAGAATGT
Organism: Hyperolius riggenbachi; assembly: GCF_040937935.1. Classification (NCBI taxonomy): domain Eukaryota; kingdom Metazoa; phylum Chordata; class Amphibia; order Anura; family Hyperoliidae; genus Hyperolius; species Hyperolius riggenbachi. The sequence continues at coordinate 294,756,527 of NC_090654.1, read as the reverse complement.
ATTCAGACACCACATTTTTCGGCGAGCACGCCGCACACTGTTTTTCGCCCCCCCCCCCCCCCCCATTCCCCCCGTCCCAGGATGAGCCTAAAAAATCTGGTCACTCTAGTTTTGGCACTCCTGAGTCCTGCACAGGATGAGGGGAGAGCTCCAGCCGGGTGTTAGTCCTGCACAGGAGGAGGGGAGAGCTCCAGCCGGGTGTTAGTCCTGCACAGGAGGAGGGGAGAGCTCCAGCCGGGTGTTAGTCCTGCACAGGAGGAGGGGAGAGCTCCAGCCGGGTGTTAGTCCTGCACAGGAGGAGGGGAGAGCTCCAGCCGGGTGTTAGTCCTGCACAGGAGGAGGGGAGAGCTCCAGCCGGGTGTTAGTCCTGCACAGGAGGAGGGGAGAGCTCCAGCTGGGTGTTAGTCCTGCACAGGAGGAGGGGAGAGCTCCAGGCGGGTGTTAGTCCTGCACAGGAGGAGGGGAGAGCTCCAGCCGGGTGTTAGTCCTGCACAGGAGGAGGGGAGAGCTCCAGCCGGGTGTTAGTCCTGCACAGGAGGAGGGGAGAGCTCCAGCCGGGTGTTAGTCCTGCACAGGAGGAGGGGAGAGCTCCAGCCGGGTGTTAGTCCTGCACAGGAGGAGGGGAGAGCTCCAGCCGGGTGTTAGTCCTGCACAGGAGGAGGGGAGAGCTCCAGCCGGGTGTTATTTTTATAACTTCAGAAATAGAGACGTTTACATTTCAGGTGCTTGTTTCTCTTTCACCATCTGGAAAGGAGGTTTTTATCTAAGCAAGTTGTGTCTCTAGAGCCTGACTTCTCGGGCAGAGAGCGAATGTTATGTAGGAATGTTTGACTCCTCCGTAAATAAACAGATATATTTCTAGCAGGTACGTGACTGATCTGCACTATTCCACTTTTCCCAAGCTTAAAAATGGCTCATTAACAAGAACTGGACATGAGGTCTTACACCACCACCAGGGCGGAGAATCACTCACAACTGCCACAGAACTAAATGCCAAACACAAGAATGCTCATTCCAAGACTGCACTCCGCAAAGAACCTGTCAGCCAATAAAAAGTGCAAACACTTGCACCTGTGTGTCTGCAGTACTAACCAGAGCTGAGACAGGCGACCATAGACAGGAGAGAGCGCGCAGTCACACGCAATAGTAGATTATGTGACCAGCAGGGGGCACTGCATGAGGACATCCCTTTCCAAGCCCCACCCTCCCTACCAACTGATGAGCAACTGCTTCTCTTGTGTAGCCGCTGTATTTATATTACATACTAGCCGAAGACCCGGCGCTGCCCGGATATATATTTGGCTGATGGCTCCGCACACTTTTTCTAACCTTGACGCACAATTACTCAATAACCAAGTATGTGAGCTTTGGGTTCCTCTGCATCAACTATTTACATTTTGCCACAGAAATGAAACAAATCTGATTGGCTGTTTGTGGCTCCGCCCCCTTTCTGAGTTTGAACCCCAGTCACCCAATGACCAACTGTACCAGGTTGAGGCCTTTGTCAATTTAAAATAGGAGGTACTTGTAAGAAACAAAAACAAAGGAAGACCAGGAGCCCAGTCTGGGGTATAATCATTGGGTCACCAGAAGGAATGTGCAGATAAAGGTAATATACTCAAAAAGCTGGGGGGCCCCGGAAGCAACCGCCCATCAAGTATGGGGGGAGGTGCCGTCTCCACTCGGCCTTGTCCCTGGCAAATAGGGTGGTCGCAGCTTGAAAGAAAAAGCTAACACACTTGGAGGCCTTCCAGGAATATTAGCCCCTAGATGGGGGTAATTAGGAACTGAATATAAGCTGGAGGCGTTTGGAGAATCAAAAAGTGGAGTATATGCCAACAATAGGTAATCCATGGCTCCCAACTGTCCCTCTGTCCCTCTTTCCTCCTCATTTGTCCCTCTTTCAGGACGCTGTCCCTCTTTCTATGTAAATATATATATATATATATATATATATATATTTCTATTTCTCTAATAAAAAATGTGTTTGATTGACTCTAAACTTTATTTCCATGCTTTAAATTGATATATTACTAATTTTAAAATGTTAATATGAAGGAAAATGAAGCAGGATAGAAAGGACCAGTGTGGTTTGAATTATAGATCAACATATTTTTCTTATGAAATCTTTATGGTATGCGTGACTAGGGGTGTGACGGGGGCGTGATCAGGGGTGTGGCAGGGGCGTGGCTTAAGTGTCCCTCTTTCTCATCTCAAAAAGTTAGCAGGTATTGGTAATCCAAGGTAGAAATGGTACCAAATCCCTGACCTTAGAGAAGTAATGATTACAGTATGTACACTTGACTGATAATGTAATCACTTCCTCAACTTCAGCATCTGATTTATAGTGTACTAGAGATGGTACAGACTGATTATTTATGCTTTCTCCAGGCCCATGAGGTGTATGGGGTCCTTCACTGCCCTCCCCGGCCGCTCCGTTCTCCTATGGCAGACGCCACTATATCTGTCAATTGTGGCCAGTCATCCTCTTCTGCGCATGCGCTGTACAGCCAAGTGTGCACCCCCATCGCAGAACTCTCCTGCATGCGGCAGCTCGACGGAGGGGGGGAGGTGCATGCTTGACCAGCTGTGAGGACACAGAAAAGAACGTCTGTCCCCGATACCACCAGCTACCCCGGGAGAATGGATCAGCTGACTCGCAGCTGATCATGTGACTCTCCTCAGAGCTTCCGCAGTCAGCAGGTCTTCCTGACAACAGAGTTTGCTCTTATGTTGGATCCACACCATACAATTTTTCCGCCGATTTACCTGCCCCATCTAATATTTCAAGCATGTCCGATTCTGAAGATCGATCGATTTTATGAGCGATTTTATGAGTGATTTCCGATCGTTTCTATGGAAATCGGTCATAAAATCGATCGATCCTTAGATCGGACATGCTGGAAATATTAGATCGGCCAAGTAAATCGGCTGAAAAATTGTATGGTGTGAATCCAGCATTAGATTTAAACCAGGTACACACGTACAATTTTGATTGGCCAACAGAAGGGTGGTAGGAAGTAGAAAGAAGTGGAAACAGCGGGCAGAGAAAAGGGGAAAGTTGATTAAACTATTCAGGAAGGTAAGAAAGTTAATGAAAACCTTTTTTCTCTCAAATTTCATTTTGTAAAACACGAATCCTCAAGATTTTTGTATAGGAATCAAAAACAGTTAATAAGCCACTGATCCTACCTAATAAAAACCCCTGTGTCTCTGCGTCCCATGTCCGTGTGTGTCCCTGCGTCTGCTGCAGGGACAGCCGTTGTTGGGATGGGAGCAGGACAGCCAGGGGGCGTGATGAGCAGGTGCATGCATGCGCGGCGAAGGGGCACGTGCGCTGACAGGTAGCGGCGGTGGCGGACCTAGAGCCCGTTATTAAACTGGCTAAGGTCCCTAGTGGTTAATAAGGTACTAATGGTTTTGAGCTGTTATACACAGGCTTGCTCAAATCCGGGAGATAGCCGGATAGTTGCTATCCGGATATCTCCCAGTAAAGCTGTGCGGGGGGGGGGGGGGGGTTCAAGCTTACCTGTCTGACATCTTCTTAGGTATGTCCCTCGCCGCCTCCCATGATGCGGTCCAAGCGGCGGTCACGTGACTACAAACACTTCCTCCTTCCGGGTTGAAGGAGGAAGTGTTTGTAATCACGAGACGTGCGTGAATACCTAAGAAGACGTCAGACAGGTAAGCTTGACCCCCCCCCCGGGCTATCTCCCGGATCGGATTTGAGCAATCCTGGTTATACATTTTATGTGAATTTTATGCAGCTTGGACTTGGCTCTTTGTGAGTACTATAAAGAATGCTGTCACATCTGGCAACCATTTCCCTGCACTGCAATAATCAAATACTGAATTAAATAATGATTCCTTAAAGTGAGCCCGAGGTGAAAATAAACCGATGAGATAAACAATTATATTTATCCTCCTACTCCTAAAAATTACCTTTTTTTAGATACCCTATGGTTTTATTTTGTATTTAAACATTTACAAAGTAGATTGAATGTTTTGTTGCCTCTGCTCAGTGGCAGCCTATTAAGTGTCCCAGAGTTAAAAAAAAAAGGTCAATAGTTCATGTATTTTATCTCTCTCTCTGCTCTCAGAAGTTGTGTTCTGCCAGGAAAACTTTTATGGCTGTAATTTGCTTATCAGTGATGATTACTATATTCCCGATAAGGTACCGACAAGACAGAAGCTGTCACTTCCATGCCTGAAAATTACCTCTTTCAGGCAGAAAAAAAAACAAGTAAAACAGCCTGGTTATTATTAGGTTCAGTACTGTACCCTCACACGTTATCTCATCATGTCGTCTCGGGTACACTTTAATATACAGAATCAAATACCGCATGAGGTGGGAATCTTTGTGAATTGTCATGAAGTGGTTTGAAAATGTACCGAACTACTACTGCATGCAGGGGGCGTAACACTAGGGGCTGCAGCTCCTGAACCCGTGGGGGGCACTCAGGGCCATTTTGGGGGGCAGGAGGGGTTGCAACATGACAGGAAAGAATGGCCGCACATCGGCAGGGAGGGGGGACTGTCCCCTCCCTCACCTCAGGCTCTCTCCTTAGCGCGCTCCCCTCCTGCAATTACAGCAGACGGCGGCATACCTCCATGCGCCGGAGTTTCCGATCTCTAAGTGTCTGATGCTACTTCCTGTTTAAACAGGAAGTAGCATGAAGCACTTAGAGATGGACCTCTGCGGTGGATGGAGGTATGTGTCCTGCCGCCGCCCGCTGCCACTGATAGATGCAGGAGGGGAGCGCGCTGAGGAGAGAGCCTGAGGTGAGGCCACACTTTCCCCTCATGCTACGACCCCTCCTGCCCCCCAAAATGGCCCTCAGCGGGCCGGGGGGGGGGGCAGTGATTTTTTTTTTTGCATGAGTGACAATCTCAGAGAATACTCAAAAAAAAAAAATGACTGCATGAACTAATTTACCGCACATGAGATTTCTACCAAACAGTTCACAGTAAATTGAGCCCTGTTAACCCATATGGGTGCACATATTAGCAGGATGGAAATTGATTACATTTTTTCTCCCCAAACTGGGTGAAACCTGGACGCATTGCAACTTCCCCTGCAGTCCTAGTGGGATTCTTATCCATATATGGTAGTTTTACAAGAAGCCAAAACACTTGTGTTGTCTGTACAGCATTTATGTATAAGGAAGGACAAACTATGGCAGCTTCTATATACAAACATAATTATAAATAAGCAGGATGCATACAAATAAAATATGACTAAGCATGCATGTATAATGACAAAGCGTCGTAGCCTCTATATACAAACATTATAAATACCGTACGCAAGATCTATACAAATAACACATTAGCAATGATATGTACATTTATCTGAGACGGGCCCTTATTCACTTCACCGTTTTCTCCTAAGTGATATATTAACGCCTCACAATAAAATGACTTTAATGCCACCAGCAAGTAAGAAAATACTCAGAATACTTTTGACAGTACCTTTTCACCCATTTTTTGGTACTTTTTAAATTGCAAAGTGCTGAAAAGTTAATGTAAAGAGAAGATAGATCTGTATCTCCTTGGAGAAAACTTTGGGAGAAAAAATGAATTGAATAAAGGTCTTATGCTGGGAATACACAGCTCGATTCTGAGCCATTTAGATGGCTCGATAGATAATTTCCAACACGTCCGATCTCCCGCCCGATCGTTTCGCCGCTCGATTCCGCATTAAGGACAATGCAAAAAGATAAGAAAAACAAGTGGAAGATAGGAGAATCGCCTGCGGAATCGAGCGGGGAATCGATCGAGTGGTAGAATCGAGCGGCAAAATCGAGCGTGTATGCCCAGCATTAGACTATAATGCTGAAATGGATATATTCTAAAATAAAGTGACTTGTGTGTACTCAATAAAAGCAGATCTTGTGAAAGGTGGATTATGTACCTAGGTAGCCAACCAATCTACCTTTTCTCCGGCATTTGCCTGTCTTACCAAAAAGAACCTGAGGAACTATTTATAAAAAACCTGAAACCAATGAGGAGCTGATGCAATGAGCAGAATAGTCTTGAAAACAGGTCAAATTTTTCTCCAGTTTCCATAAAGGAATCTGAGAACGTGGACATCATTTTAAAGCACCATCTGTGAGAAGTTCCAGAAGGTGGAATTATTGATGATGTAACAGAAGTCTTTATGATGTTACGCCTCAGTTGTACTTCTGCAAATCCTCAAAAACTTCATTGTCAAGGTATCTCCTTGTCTCACCAAATATGGCAACTTTCAGTGAGACGTCTGGTACATGCAAACAAGCGAGGAAAGATCTGTATCCCATATCTACACACAAGTAAATAAAACTCAAAATAAATAATGGCAGCTTTTTCCAAAACACGCCAGGCCTATATTTTCCAAAGGTTTCTTGCGCCTGGCTTTGGTTCAGTCTATTCTATATAGCACAAGGACATTTTATTGCTTAAAAATGAAATGTTGATTTGCCATGGAAATTGAAGTCCGTGCGGTGACTCCAGAGTAGTTTATTGGTAAGGAGGCTCTCCGTGGTGGCCTGAACTTGGCCAGAATCTGCCAGAAGACTTCTTTGGCTTTCTTTCGGAAGTGATTGCCAACAATCACGTAGAGCAGTGGGTTGATGAAGCTGTTACTGTAGGCAATGTAGGTAGACAACTGGTTTCCGATCTCAATGGTATTGGCCTGGGAACATTTAGTGAAAATGCCAAAAGCATCCAGCGTATCCAAGAAGGTAAATACATGGAAGGGAAGCCAGCAGATTATGAACACCAGTAGAACAGAAAAGACCAACCACGTGGCCTTTTTTTCATTGTTGATTTCTTTAAACTGCTGCATGGTGTTGTTCCTCAGGACTTTGATAATCTGGTAGGTGCAGAACACAATTACAACAGCTGGGATTAAGAAGCCAAAAATATTCATGACAAAATTTGTAGCAATAACCCAGTCATGGTTTGGATACTCTATGACACAAAGAGTGGTGTTATACTCTGGGATAAATTTCACTGTCCGGAATATGACCTTGGGCAAACTGGCCACTATAGCAACAATCCAGATGATGGCACAGTTGATCTTGGCACAACCAGTTCTTCTCATTCGGCCGAAGGACATGGTCTTCACTAAAGCTAAGTAGCGGTCAATGCTGACCATCATGAGGAAGTAGATAGAGCTGTAGAGGTTGAGTTGGATAAGAGAATTGAGGGTGACACAGAGGAAGGAGCCGAACGGCCAGTAAAACTTGTTAGCGATACAAATAGCCCAGAAAGGAAGTCCCATGACAAGGATGAGATCCGCGGTTGCCATGTTGCTCAGGTAGATCTCGGCCACCGTGCAGTGGTTTCTATGGAGCAAAAAGACCAAGATGACGAAAACATTTTCTATGAAGCCCAAGACAAAGATGAACCACATGTAGGCTGGTTGGTAAGCAAAGATCCAGTCAAGGCTATCGGGTATCACACAGGCCTCATGTCCAGTCGAATTGGAAGAGGGATCCAGGGTTGGGATTGTCACATTGTTCATGATGATTTCCGTAGGATCCTGAGGAAATACGTAAAAATGAAAATTAATGCCAGTTAATTCTATGGATCCATCTATCATTCATCCAATGTTCTCTATACAATCTGTATAGTAAATAACCCTAGCAGGCTCATTGATAGGCCACCATCTTCCTGTTCTGCAAGTTTGGTAGCTTCACCTACCTTTCTGCAGTAACTTCCTGTTCCTCAGTGTCCATTGCCTTACTAGAGGTGTGATGGGAGTACCAGGGTAGTGTTTCCATGGCAGTAAAACAAAACCATTACTACCATGCTAAAGTGCCTGTGATAATTATATGAATTAGGGTAGGTCATACAAGTCAAACTCTGGCCCACAGTGCCATCACGTTTGGCCCACAAGTGACTTCTCCACTTTGCATTATATTTGGCCTGCGAGTATCTGAGCGCTTTGTCTATATGGCTAAGCGCTGAAACTACGAAGCCACACAGTGATGAGAGAGGGGCCACTAGACACCAGGGAACTGAATAAGGGAGGGAGGGAAGACCACTAGACACCAGGCAACTGTTTGGGGCAGAAAAGGAGGCCTCTAGACACCAGGGAACTGAATGGGGAGGGGTGGGTGGGCATTAGACATCAGGGAACTGTAAGGGGAGAGAGGAGGACCACTAGACACCAGGGAACTGTATAGGGGAGGTAGGGGGCAGCCAGACAACAGGGAACTGTATAGGGGAGGAAAGGGGGGCCACTAGACACCAGTAAACTGTATAGAGGAGGGAGGGGGACTACTAGTCCCCAGGGAATAGTATGGGAGAGGGAGAGGGGCACTGGACACCAGTGAAGGGGAAATAAGACACCAGGGAACTGTATAGGGGAAGGACAAAGGCCACGAGACACCAAGGAACTGTGTAGGGGAGGGAGTTGGCCACTAGACATAGAGGTTGGCCTGTAACTTGGTCCTCGTTTTCAATTTTGGCCCACTGTTGTGTATGATACCCCTGGGCCAGGTTCACACTACCGTAGACACCAAATTGAGTAAGGTAAATGGTTTGGAGTGGCACACCTTTCCATTGGTTAGGTGTATAACTAGGGTGCTAAGAAACACCCAACAGAACAAGCAAAGTCCAGAGTCGGTTGGCACACCATATTTTTTAGAACTGAAGTAATGTATTCTTCAATGCATGTGTCAACACAAAGAATTGACAATGTTTTTTATTGGCCACGGAGGGTCCCCTTCATCAGAAAAGTTTTTTATGTCTGCACTTTTCTGAAGAAGGGGACCCACTGTGGCCCCAAAACAATTGTCAATTCTTTGTGAAGAATAAATTGCTGAAGTTCTAAAAGATCGTTGTGCTAACCGACTCTGGACTTTGTTAGACACCAGATTGGACCAGTTTCACAACATAACACAATCAGTATTTATTGTGCTGATACTAGTCCTGAAGCAGGACTACACTGAGGGCTTGATTCACAAAAGAGTGCTAACTGTTAGCACGCCCGTTTTCGCGCGAATTTTCGCATTGCGCGCGATCACGAATTTTCGCGCGAATCGATATCGTTTTCGCGCGCAAACTTGAATTTTTGTGCAAAATCGATATCGTTTTCGCGCGAAAATTCACGTTTCCGCGCGAAAACGATATTGATTCGCGCGAAAATTCGCGATCGCGCGCAATGCGAAAATTCGCACGAAAACGCCCGTGCTAACAGTTAGCACGCTTTTGTGAATCAAGCCCTGAGTCTGTTGATGCAACACAATTAAGAAATCTAAAATAATGGTTGCAAAATTCATATTAATGTATAGATATGAACAAATGGGATTTTATTCTTAATCAACAAAGCTAGAGTACCATTTTTGACTTTATAATTCTGTCCACAGTTTACATTTTGAGCAGCAGGGCTGGGCGGGGTCACAGAACTACACTTCCCATGATCCTTTGCAGTGACTGTTGGCTGCTAATACCCAGCTCACAACACTGAATTCTGATAACTGTTCTCTAGGTTTGCTGGCCCTCAAAAGGACAACAGAAGGAACGGTCAGAATAACACACTCCTCTTTTTTTTTTTCTAACACACTCCAGGATTTTTTTCTACAGGAAAGTAAAACAAAAATATCTTTATTACACTTACATATATATGTGTATCTTTTTCACAACTTGTTGTAAAAAAGGCTAAATTTCGGCAAAGGCCATATAAGCCTCAAGCTACGGCAGCTGCTGGTTTTATACTTTTTCCACCTGTAGACCAACTTTCTTCTGGCTGTCCTTCCATGTGCATCAGCCCCTCCCATTCCAAGTGCAGCTCTCTTTTCCATATGCAGTCATCTTTTTTTCCATGTCCAGCCCTCCCATTAGACTGCCGCCTCCCCAAGCCAGGGCCTATATGGCCTTCCCAGAAATCCGAACCCACCCCAAGGGGACTGCTCTGAACATCAAAGAGGGCGTTGCTGTGTACGGAAGAGGGTGCGGCAAATGAGGAGAAGAAGGATTGCTGCCAGCGAATGAAGCTGTACATGAAACATGGGGACTGCTGTATACAGAAGGGGGGCTGCATGTGGCAGAGGGGGACTACTGTATACAGAAGGGAGGCTGCATGTGGCAGAGGGGGATGCTGTATACAGAAGGGAGGCTGCATGTGGCAGAGGGGGATGCTGTATACAGAAGGGAGGCTGCATGTGGCAGAGGGGGATGCTATATACAGAAGGGGGGCTGCATGTAGCAGAGGGGGGCTGCTATATACAGAAGGGGGGCTGCATGTAGCAGAGGGGGACTGCTATATACAGAAGGGGGGCTGCATATGGCAGATGGGGACTGCTATATACAGAAGGGGGACTGCTATATACAGAAGGGGGGCTGCATGTGGCAGAGGGGGGTATAAATCTATGTTTGATGCCTCCGTGTCTTACACTGGCGTCACACATGATTTATAGATGTCGGCAAATATCAGCAGTGTTCCGAGAGGGTAACATTTCACAATGACGACATCCACTTTCCCAATGCTGCTTTTCTTTTCTCAAGTAATGCTAAATTACAAACATTTTTTTTAACTTTTTGCTCCATAAAACCACAGAGTTTTATGTGCTGTTTATGTAAAAAAGAGACTGACAGGAGCCAGACTATGTGGAATGTGGTTGGTATAATTGTGTTTTTTATGGTAATATTTATGCATAAATAATGCAGAATAGTTTTAGCCCAAAATCACAGCACAAATATCGCCTTTCACACCAAGGATTAATCACATCTTCTGATAATCCTCTGTTTCCCATGACAGCAATGCGCGCTGTTTGACGGACTCTGATGATGCGCCGGGATTGGTGGTGACGGACAGAGCAGGGACAAGGTCCTCCAGCACCCAAGGCTGAGACACCAAAGTGCGCCCCTCCATCCCTCCCACCCCAGCCGTCACACACTGATTGCTATTAGACTAAGAGAGCCACAGGGCCCACAACCTCCCCAACACCTTAATATCTAGTTATAGCAGTCTATGGGCTTGATTCACAAAGCGGTGCTAACCTACTTAGCACGTCTAAAGTCTTTAGACGCGCTAACCAGGGTGCTAAGTAGGTTAGCACCGGATTTCTCAATCAGATCGCGCGCTAACTTTGCGCGCGCAAAGTGTTACGCGCGCAAAGTTTTACGCACGCTAAGTCCCATAGGCTTTAATGGGCACTTCGCGCGGAGCGCCCTGCACTCTGTGCAGTACGCGCGTAAAGTTTTACGCGCATAAAGTTTTGCGCGCGTAAAGTTTTATGCGAGAAAAGCTTGTTTAGACGTGCTAAGGGGGTTTTCACAGGCGTGCTAACAGTTAGCACCGCTTTGTGAATCAAGCCCTATGTATCCCCTTTTCTTATTTCTTTCTGCTTCATACACAATTAGGAATGATAGCTGAATGAATTGCGCGCCCCCTCCTACACTGCGCCCTGAGGCTGGAGCCTCTCCAGCCTATGCCTCGGCCCGGCCCTGGTGACGGAGACGGAGTTAATTCAGGTCAGCAATAAAGCTGTGGTTTTATTCCGCACTGAGTCGGGCTATGCACAGCACAGCACACCCATCGGGATTGATACTTGCTAAAAAATCTGGTTGAAATGTAAAAGTCTAAGGGCCCATTCACACAAGGGCAATTCGCGGGCGTTTACCGTGGATCACCGAATTACCGGCGATTGCTAGCGCTTTTTAAAGCGCTAGTGTAATGTAAAGTATATGGCAGTGATCTCACTGCCGTGATCACTGTTGATTCGCGATTCACAGTAAACACAAACGCGATGCATGCAGCACCTTTTCGCGATTTTTGAGCAATCGCAATTGCAATGTTAAAAAGCAGTAATCGCTACCGCTCAAAAATTTGAAAATTTACAGTAAAAAAAAAATATGTTTTTACCATAAAAAAATCGCTAGTATTTTGCGATCCCCAGTGTGAACGGACCCGAAAGAAGGCACAAAACTAAAATCAGCATTTTAATAAGCATGGGTGCATCTTTTTTTTTTCCAATAACCTTGCCATGGAGGGTAATGAGTTACAATTTTCTTATAAGCTAGTTGATGCCTTTTGGTAGCTGAGCAACAGGTCTGATTACACCAGAGCAGAGAGGGAGATTAACACTGCTCTATTCAGCTGAGCAACAGGTCTAATTACAGCAGAGCAGAGAGGGAGATGAACACTGCTCTTTTCAGCTGAGCAACAGGTCTGTTTACAGGAGAGCAGAGAGGGAGATGAACACTGCTCTATCTGCCGTCAGCTTCACTACTGAGGGACTCGCTGCTCTGACAGGAAATACAATCAGAGCCGGGACAAGGTCCTCCCACATCCAAGGCTAAGACACCAAAGTGCGCCCCTCCATCCCTCCCACCCCAGTCGTCACACACTAATTACTATTTGACTAAGAGGTGCCCCAGGGCCCCCAACACCTTAATCTCTAGTTATCTGGCTTGTAGTCATTGCCATGTATCCCCTTTTCTTATTTCTCTCTGCTTCAAACACAATAGGGGAATGATAGCTGAGAGAGTTGTGCGCCCCATCTACAATGCGCCCTGAGGCTGTAGCCTCTCTCGCCTCTGCCTCGGCCCACCCCTGAATACAATCATTTGTCAGCTGAGAGAAAACATACACATAATACATGAGTTACTAATGCCTACTACACACCATGACATTTCCCATCAGACCTTGGGACTTGGGCACTGGAAAGTACAAATCCAGCCAGATACTTACTGCTCCACAGTTTAGTGTCTCTAGCGTAGTCTAAGGATAGGTTTTCACTTGTGCGTTTTGTTAAAGATTTTTTGCATAGAAAATTTGCATTGATTTGGCAACTAATGGTAGTGAATGGGGCTGTTTCCATTCAATGCAAATTTTCATACGCCTTCGTACGCATGAAAAAATCTGGTCCTGCATCATTTTTTCAGATGTTGCGTACAATTCACGTACAATGCTTTGCATAGGCAACTGCGCGAAAATTGGCAATAAATCCATGGTTACAGGAAGGTGTCAGCAGTCATGACCAACCTGTTACTAGGGAGATTACGTTATATTTGACTAATGCCAAATTTCACATACAAAAATTTGCATAAAGCATGTACAAATTTACAAGCAAATTTTCACCAATCAAAGACATATTATCCGATTTTTTGGAAGTGAAAATGTCACACTAAGTGGAAACGTAGCCTTAAAGAGGAACTGTAACATAAAAATATCCCCTGGGGGGTACTCACCTCGGGTGGGGGAAGCCTCCGGATCCTAATGAGGCTTCCCACGCCGTCCTCCATCCGTCAGGGGTCTCGCTGCAGCCCTCCGTGGAGTCCGGGCAGCGGTGACGTCATTATTTACCTTCCTGGCTCCTGCGCAGGCGCTCTGACGGCTTTCCATTCCGAACTACACGGAAATACCCGATCGCCGTCGGGTCCGCTCTACTGCGCAGGCGCAAGTCTCCTGCGCCTGCGCAGTAGAGCGGACCCGAATGAGATCGGGTATTTCCGTGTAGTTCGGAATGGAAAGCCGCCACAGCGCCCCCGCTGGAGCCAGCAAAGGTAAATATTGAAATGACAGTCGGCACAGTCGCCGGCTGTTCGGAGGGCTGCGGAGAGACCCCCGTGGGACAGAGGACGGCGTGGGAAGCCTCATTAGGATCCGGAGGCTTCCCCCACCCGAGGTGAGTACCCCCCAGGGGATGTTTTTAATGTTACAGAGTCTCTTTAAGCCTGGTGCATACACACAATTTTGATTGGCCAATCTTTGGCCAATTTTACTACTTCCATGTTACCCCTAGGCAACCCCCAAAGCACGTTGCCTAGGGGTAACTCTGGACTCTGAGCTCTCCTTTAAACCACATATTAACACTTTAACTACCTCCTGCTACTTCCATCTCAAAAACATTTCCAGAATCCTTCCCTTCCTTTCACAAGAAGCAACTAAAATGCTTGTGCATGCCCTAATCATCTCCCGCCTTGACTACTGCAACACCCTACTCTGTGGTCTACCAAAAAGCAGACTGGCACCTCTCCAATCCCTACTAAACTCTGCTGCCCGTCTCATCCACCTCTCTTCTAGATCCTCTGAGGCAGCCCCTCTCTGCCGATCCCTCCATTGGTTACCAGTTGCCCAAAGGATCCAGTTTAAACTTCTCACGCTTGCATACAAAGCTCTATACAAGCTATCGCCTCCATACATTTCCTCTTTAATCTCCAGACACCTCCACGCCCGGACCCTCCGTTCCTCACAGGAGACCCTTTTGTCCTCCAGCCTAGTCACCTCCTCTCACTCTCGCATCCAAGACTTCTAACGGGCTGTCCCTCTCCTTTGGAACTTCCTCCCTCAGCCGGTTCGTCATGCCATGAGTCTGGAAACCTTCAAACGTACTCTGAAAACACACCTGTTCAGACAAGCCTATAATTTGCTATAGGCAGCACTGAAGGCACACTGGTTCACCCACTAATCCTTGTGTTTCCTTCCCTTTTGTTTCCTCCCCACTACCCTCTAGATTGTAAGTTCGCAAGGGCAGGGACCTCCTCCTAGCGGTTCTCATACTGCTGTTATTTTAAAGAGAATCTGTAACGTCAAAACGTCCCCTGGGGGGGGTACTCACCTCGAGTGGGGGAAGCCTCAGGATCCTAATGAGGCTTCCCACGCCGTCCTCTGTCCCTCAGCGGTCTTGCTGCAGCCCTCCGAACAGCGGCGACGTCATTATTTACCTTCCCGGCTCCTGCGCTGGCGCTCTGGCGGCTGTCGGCTCCGAAGTAGGCGGAAATACCCGATCGCCGTCGGGTCCGCTCTACTGCGCAGGCGCAAGTTTCCGGCGCCTGCGCAGTAGAGCGGACCCGACTGAGATGTAGTTCGGAGCCGAGAGCAGCCACAGCGCCCCCGCTGGAGCCAGCAAAGGTAAATATTGAATTGACAGTCGGGTCTGTCGGCGGCTGTTCGGAGGGCTGCAGCGAGACCCCCGTAGGACAGAGGACGGCGTAGGAAGCATCATTAGGATCCCGAGGCTTCCCCCACCCGAGGTGAGTACCCCCCAGGGGACGTTTTTGAGGTTACAGAGTCTCTTTATGTATATTTGTTCCCCATTATTTGTTTGTACTATGTACAGCGCTACGGAAGATGTTGGCACTATATGAATAAAAAATAATAATAATGATAATTATGAGAGTTTACCTATACAATATGCTCATGCTATTGAAATTCTGTTATCCCTCATACTACATGGAGGAGGTAAAATGGACCAATCATTGCCAAATCACACCTGGATGTGTTTATATACCCTTAGGTCTTGTACCCGCGTACAAATCATGTTGCCCAGCAGGGATCGTCGTGACTCGAGCCATCAGGCGACTGTGTGGGGCAGAGGCTGTACAGACAAGTCACTAGCCTGCAGGTTAGCAACGTGTTCTGTTGCAATGTGCGGGGGGGCATGGGTGGCTACTGGACTAGTGAGTGAATGATGTCACATGGTGGGCGGGGTTAGTAAGGAGAGCAGTGCTCTTGGCCAGCTGCTTTTGCTAGTCTGATCCCTGAACAAGGCATTGGTGGTCACTGTACACATTGTAGATTCTCATTATTATACGTTTCATCTAGTGTGTGTACGCAGCTGTAGGTTATTTTATCAAGGGGGGTCCAATTAAGCAGTATGTTTTTAACTGGAAACTAGTAGAGTGCCTGAAGTTAACACATGTACCACATGGAAAGAACATACTGTGCAAACTCCATCCAGATATTGTCCCAGACGTGAACCAGGAGGTGCTGCGAGGCAAACATGACACCCACCCCAGCCCTGCGCTGCCCTAAGCGATGGTGATGCCAGCAGAGGCGCCGACAGTGAGGCCTGGCATCCGAGGACGAGTGTGACGCTCACAATCCATTGCCACAGATTCCCGTTACAGCTTATAAAGAAATTCATTCATGTGCCGGGAATTCGGAAAAAACATTCATCTAACTGAGAGTCCCAGAATAACATTGAGAAAGGTCCGCTGTGCTGAACGTCTGAATTACAAGCGTGGATTACGCAGCACACAGGATCTCTGTACTCTGTATGCTTCTTCACTGCCTGTAACGAGGAACACCCTGTCCTGTGTGTGCAGCACAGCGCAACCCACGCTAAGCCACTTCCTGCTCTCCCTGTACCAGCCAATCACACGCGGCCGCTGCCAGGACTCTGCTGCCAATGCTATAATGCTTCACTGCTTGTAACGAGGAACACCCTGTCCTGTGTGTGCAGCACACTGCTCCCCATGCTAAGCCACTTCCTGTTCTCCCTGTACGAGCCAATCACACGCGGGGACTGCCAGGACTCTGCTGCCAATGCCACAATGCTTCACTGCCTGTAACGAGGAACATTCTGTCCTGTGTGCGCAACCCACGCTAAGCCACTTCCTGCTCTCCCTGTACCAGCCAATCACACGCGGCCGCTGCCAGTGCTCTACTGCCAATGCCACAATGCTTTCACTGACTGTAACGAGGAACACCCTGTCCTGTGTGTGCAGAACACTGCTCCCCATGCTAAGCCACTTCCTGTTCTTCCTGTACCGGCCGATTCTTAGTCTGGGCTGTGATATCACAAAGCCTTCTGTCCCAAAGCATTTTGGGTGACCAGGTGTTGTTTCTGCTCACTTTGGTTCACACAACAAACAAACCTTCTGCAGTGATGCACCTGCCGGCAGTAATGATGTCACCACCTGTGATAAATTTAAGAATGCAAATCAGGTTGAGAAACGATTTTGCAATGGGCAAACGTTGACTAAAGAATTTATGAAGTAATATTGTAAAAATAAGCATTTTTATTAATTACCGTTTTTTTTTTGGGACTATAAGACGCTCCTAGGTTTAGAGCAGTGATGGCTAGCCTTGGCACTCCAGCTGTGGTGAAACTACAAGTCCCATGAGGCATTGCAATACTCTGACAGCTCTAAGCATAACTCAGGGAGGCAGAGACATGATGGGATTTGTAGTTTTGTCACAGCTGGAGTGCCAAGGTTAGCCATCACTGGTTTAGTGGATAAAACCAGAGGAAAAATATATACAGTATATCAAACCTGGTGCATCCATGGTGAAGGGGCATCTTGTGAATTATGCCTCCTTGTACCTCTTGTGTCTCCCCTGTGCCTTCCTCTGTCCCCCTGTGTCCCCCATGTGTCCACCTCTGTGCTCCTTGTGTCCCCCTCTATGCCCCTTTGTGTCCCCCTGTGTCTCCCTTTGTTCCCCGGTGTCCTCTGTTTGTTCCCCTGTGTCCGCCTCTGCATGGGCACAGTACAGGGAGTCCCCGACATTGCGGCGGGTGGGAGGATTGCATTGGCAGGTGTTTACAAGTCAGGAACTCCATGCATTTGGACTATAAGACACAGTGATTTTTTACCCACTTTTGAGTCTTGTGCTTCAAAAAATACAGTAAACTATAATCAGTGATGTTCCATGTTAAAGTGAGCCTGCAGTGCACAGGAATCCTGCCTCGTTATGTAAAATTATTATAAGTGAGAAAAAAAATAAGAGTTCCTTTCAACCAACCAGTTCCAACCAACTCAGATCCATTGCTGGGCGAGGGGGAGAGACATGATCAGGGCCATAAGGCATGATAGGCACGTGCCTACAGGCGCCTGAAGGAATGGAAAGGCAGCTCACTCCCCTCCCCAGCGCCTCCCTCCATTCTGCCTTACCAATGCAGAGCCCCGAGTGAAGTGTAAATTAGAGGTGACTCGCCTGGGACTCAGCATTCCTCTAACGAGATCTCCCTTCAGTTGGGGGCACCACTAGCTACCTAATATACTTTGGGGCACCTCTAGCAACTTAATACTGTGGGTACATCTGGCTACCTAATGCTAAGGGGCACCTGCAGCTACCTGTGATGGGCAAGGGAAATAAGGGAGAAGTGACAGCTGGGACAGCCAGCCAGCTGCGGTGCAGTTTGGTGGGTGTTTGTTGGAGCAGGGAGGGCGGAGTCTAGGGTGCCAGAACATCTGTGCCTATAGGCTCCTGTGATGTAAATCTGGGCCTGCATGCATGGAGGGCGGAGTCTAGGGTGCCAGGACATCTGTGCCTATAGGCTCCTGTGATGTAAATCCGGGCCTGCATGCATGGAGGGGGGAGTCTAGGGTGCCAGGACATATGTGCCTATAGGCTCCTGTGATGTAAATCCAGGCCTGCATGCATGAAGGGCGGAGTCTAGGGTGCCAGGACATCTGTGCCTATAGGCTCCTGTGATGTAAATCCGGGCCTGCATGCATGGAGGGCGGAGTCTAGGGTGCCAGGACATCTGTGCCTATAGGCTCCTGTGATGTAAATCCAGGCCTGTATACATGGAGGGCGGAGTCTAGGGTGCCAGGACATCTGTGCCTATAGGCTCCTGTGAGGTAAATCCGGGCCTGCATGCATGGAGGGCAGAGTCTAGGGTGCCAGGACATCTGTGCCTATAGGCTCCTGTGATGTAAATCCGGGCCTGCATGCATGGAGGGCGGAGTCTAGGGTGCCAGGACATCTGTGCCTATAGGCTCCTGTGATGTAAATCCGGGCCTGCATGCATGGAGGGCGGAGTCTAGGGTGCCAGGACATCTGTGCCTATAGGCTCCTGTGATGTAAATCCGGGCCTGCATGCATGGAGGGCGGAGTCTAGGGTGCCAGAACATCTGTGCCTATAGGCTTCTGTGATGTAAATCCGGGCCTGCATGCATGGAGGGCGGAGTCTAGGGTGCCAGGACATCTGTGCCTATAGGCTCCTGTGATGTAAATCCAGGCCTGCATGCATGGAGGGTGGAGTCTAGGGTGCCAGGACATCTGTGCCTATAGGCTCCTGTGATGTAAATCCGGGCCTGCATGCATGGAGGGTGGAGTCTAGGGTGCCAGGACATCTGTGCTTATAGGCTCCTGTGATGTAAATCCGGGCCTGCATGCATGGAGGGCGGAGTCTAGGGTGCCAGGACATCTGTGCCTATAGGCTCCTGTGATGTAAATCCGGGCCTGCATGCATGGAGGGTGGAGTCTAGGGTGCCAGGATATCTGTGCCTATAGGCTCCTGTGATGTAAATCCGGGCCTGCATGCATGGAGGGCAGAGTCTAGGGTGCCAGAACATCTGTGCCTATAGCCTTCTGTGATGTAAATCCGGGCCTGCATGCATGGAGGGCGGAGTCTAGGGTGCCAGGACATCTGTGCCTATAGGCTCCTGTGATGTAAATCCAGGCCTGCATGCATGGAGGGTGGAGTCTAGGGTGCCAGGACATCTGTGCCTATAGGCTCCTGTGATGTAAATCCGGGCCTGCATGCATGGAGGGTGGAGTCTAGGGTGCCAGGACATCTGTGCCTACAGGCTCCTGTGAGGTAAATCCGGGCCTGCATGCATGGAGGGCGGAGTCTAGGGTGCCAGGACATCTGTGCCTATAGGCTCCTGTGATGTAAATCTGGGCCTGCATGCATGGAGGGCGGAGTCTAGGGTGCCAGGACATCTGTGCCTATAGGCTCCTGTGAGGTAAATCCGGGCCTGCATGCATGGAGGGTGGAGTCTAGGGCGCCAGGACATCTGTGCCTATAGGCTCCTGTGATGTAAATCCGGGCCTGCATGCATGGAGAGTGGAGTCTAGGGTGCCAGGACATCTGTGCCTATAGGCTCCTGTGATGTAAATTCGGGTCTGGACATGATGTGTGCCTAAATATGTTTGCACTGAAAGAGGTTCCTCTTGCATACGTACAGTGGAGGAAATAATTATTTCCCTCAATGAAATGCAAATCAGTTGCTATCTTTTATTTAAGGTTATTTTTTCGATTTTCCTTTTGATGTGCTATCTGCCACTGTTAAAATAAACCTACCATTGAAATGAAACTGTTCTGAGACTTTTCATTTCTTTGTCATTGGACAGACTTACAAAATCAGTGAGGGGTCAAATAATTATTTCCTCCACTGTATTAGTACGCTGCCAGTGAGCTAGACGTGGGTTGAGTCCGCTAAACTCCCCGGCGTCAGCAGAGGGAGATGTACTTTGGCATCCAGTGATCACCAGAACCCAGAATTACTCTTACGCCTCCGCCCAGTATAACATTTCCGCTATGGCAGCACCTACTTTCACCACTGAGAGATGTGCGTGGAAAGGACCTGCTTCTTTCCTCTTTCCCACTGTAAAAAGGTTGGGAGGAATTTTATGGAATTTTCAGGCCACTTTTCCATGGACAGTCACTTCATACCCTCGGTTAGCTAGTCTCCTAGGTCACAGCCTATCTTTACAGAAACCTGGCTCTCGGCAGAAGTAGACAGTACTGATGGTCGTGTCTAGGAGAAGTCATGGAGAAGCATGTGATCAGTGTTGTCAGGTGATAGATATGTAAGTCTCTGATTAGTGATGGTCATGTCTAGGAGAAGTCATGGAGAAGCATGTGATCAGTCTGGTCAGGTGATAGATATGTAAGTCTCTGATTAGTGATGGTTGTGTCTAAGAAAAGTCATGGAGAAGCATGTGATCAGTCTGGTCAGGTGATAGATATGTAAGTCTCTGATTAGTGATGGTCGTGTCTAGGAGAAGTCATGGAGAAGCATGTGATCAGTCTGGTCAGGTGATAGATATGTAAGCCTCTGATTAGTGATGGCTGTGTCTAGGAGAAGTCATGGAGAAGCATGTGATCAGTGTGGTCAGGTGATAGATATGTAAGTCTCTGATTAGTGATGGTCCTGTCTAGGAGAAGTCATGGAGAAGCATGTGATCAGTGTGGTCAGGTGATAGATATGTTAGTCTCTGATTAGTGATGGTCATGTCTAGGAGAAGTCAAGAGAAGCATGTGATCAGTCTGGTCAGGTGATAGATTTGTAAGTCTTTGATTAGTGATGGTCGTGTCTAGGAAAAGTCATGGAGAAGCATGTGATCAGTGTGGTCAGGTGATAGATATGCAAGTCTCTGATTAGTGATGGTCATGTCTAGGAGAAGTCATGGAGAAGCATGTGATCAGTGTGGTCAGGTGATAGATATGCAAGTTTCTGATTAGTGATGAGCGTGTCTAGGAAAAGTCATGGAGAAGCATGTGATCAGTGTGGTCAGGTGATAGATATGCAAGTCTCTGATTAGTGATTGCCGTGTCTAGGAGAAGTCATGGAGAAGCATGTGATCAGTCTGATCAGGTGATAGATTTGTAAGTCTTTGATTAGTGATGGTCGTGTCTAGGAGAAGTGTTAGAGAAGCATGTGATCAGTGTGGTCAGGTGATAGATATGTTAGTCTCTGATTAGTGATGGTCATGTCTAGGAGAAGTCATGGAGAAGCATGTGATTAGTGTGGTCAGGTGATAGATATGTAAGTCTCTGATTAGTGCTGGTCATGTCATGTCTAGGAGAAGTCATGGAGAAGCATGTGATCAGTGTGGTCAGGTGATAGATATGTTAGTCTCTGATTAGTGATTGCCGTGTCTAGGAGAAGTCATGGAGAAGCATGTGATCAGTCTGGTCAGGTGATAGATTTGTAAGTCTTTGATTAGTGATGGTCGTGTCTAGGAGAAGTGTTAGAGAAGCATGTGATCAGTGTGGTCAGGTGATAGATATGTTAGTCTCTGTTTAGTGATGGTCATGTCTAGGAGAAGTCATGGAGAAGCATGTGATCAGTCTGGTCAGGTGATAGATTTGTAAGTCTTTGATTAGTGATGGTCGTGTCTAGGAAAAGTCATGGAGAAGCATGTGATCAGTGTGGTCAGGTGATAGATATGCAAGTCTCTGATTAGTGATGGTCATGTCTAGGAGAAGTCATGGAGAAGCATGTGATCAGTGTGGTCAGGTGATAGATATGTGAGTCTCTGATTAGTGATGGCCATGTCTAGGAGAAGTCATGGAGAAGCATGTGATCAGTGTGGTCAGGTGATAGATATGTAAGTCTCTGATTAGTGATGGTCGTGTCTAGGAGAAGTCATGGAGAAGCATGTGATCAGTGTGGTCAGGTGATAGATATGCAAGTTTCTGATTAGTGATGGTCATGTCTAGGAGAAGTCATGGAGAAGCATGTGATCTGTGTGGTCAGGTGATAGATATGCAAGTTTCTGATTAGTGATGAGCGTGTCTAGGAGAAGTCATGGAGAAGCATGTGATCAGTCTAGTCAGGTGATAGATATGCAAGTTTCTGATTAGTGATGCTCGTGTCTAGGAGAAGTCATGGAGAAGCATGTGATCAGTGTGGTCAGGTGATAGATATGCAAGTCTCTGATTAGTGATGGTCATGTCTAGGAGAAGTCATGGAGAAGCATGTGATTAGTGTGGTCAGGTGATATATATGTAAGTCTCTGATTAGTGCTGGTCATGTCATGTCTAGGAGAAGTCATAGAGAAGCATGTGATCAGTGTGGTCAGGTGATAGATATGTAAGTCTCTGATTAGTGATGGTCGTGTCTAGGAGAAGTCATGGAGAAGCATGTGATCAGTGTGGTCAGTTGATAGATATGTAAGTCTCTGATTAGTGATGGTCGTGTCTAGGAGAAGTGTTAGAGAAGCATGTGATCAGTGTGGTCAGGTGATAGATATGTTAGTCTCTGATTAGTGATGGTCATGTCTAGGAGAAGTCATGGAGAAGCATGTGATCAGTCTGGTCAGGTGATAGATTTGTAAGTCTTTGATTAGTGATGGTCGTGTCTAGGAGAAGTCATGGAGAAGCATGTGATCAGTCTAGTCAGGTGATAGATATGCAAGTTTCTGATTAGTGATGCTCGTGTCTAGGAGAAGTCATGGAGAAGCATGTGATCAGTGTGGTCAGGTGATAGATATGTTAGTCTCTGATTAGTGATGGTCATGTCTAGGAGAAGTCATGGAGAAGCATGTGATCAGTGTGGTCAGGTGATAGATATGCAAGTCTCTGATTAGTGATGGTCATGTCTAGGAGAAGTCATGGAGAAGCATGTGATTAGTGTGGTCAGGTGATATATATGTAAGTCTCTGATTAGTGCTGGTCATGTCATGTCTAGGAGAAGTCATAGAGAAGCATGTGATCAGTGTGGTCAGGTGATAGATATGTAAGTCTCTGATTAGTGATGGTCGTGTCTAGGAGAAGTCATGGAGAAGCATGTGATCAGTGTGGTCAGGTGATAGATATGTAAGTCTCTGATTAGTGATGGTCGTGTCTAGGAGAAGTCATGGAGAAGCATGTGATCAGTGTGGTCAGTTGATAGATATGTAAGTCTCTGATTAGTGATGCTCGTGTCTAGGAGAAGTCATGGAGAAGCATGTGATCAGTGTGGTCAGGTGATAGATATGTTAGTCTCTGATTAGTGATGGTCATGTCTAGGAGAAGTCATGGAGAAGCATGTGATCAGTGTGGTCAGGTGATAGATATATAAGTCTCTGATTAGTGATGGTCATGTCTAGGAGAAGTCATGGAGAAGCATGTGATCTGTGTGGTCAGGTGATAGATATGTAAGTCTCTGATTAGTGATGGCCATGTCTAAAAGTCATGAAGAAGCATGTGATCAGTCTGGTCAGGTGATAGATATGTAAGTCTCTGATTTGCTGCAATCACATCCTGCTTTAGCACATGATCATAGCTAGCAAATCAGAAACTGAAATATCTATCACCTGACCTGACTGATCACATGCTTCTCCATGACTTCTCCTAGACATGACATCATTAAAGGGGAACTGAAGAGAGAGGTATATGGAGGCTGCCATGTTTATTTCCTTTTAAGCAATACCAGTTGCCTGGCAGCCCTGCTGATCCTCTGCCTCTAATACTATTAGCCATCACATGCTTCTCCATGACTTCTCGTAGACACGACCATCACTAATCAGAGACTTACATATCTATCACCTGACCACACTGATCACATGCTTTTCCATGACTTCTCCTAGACACGACCATCACTAGTAGACGTTCCCAAGATAAAATCCTTTAGTAAAAGAGATGTGGAGCATCCACTAAGTTGCCGTTCAAACGATGTGCCCAGGCCCGGATCCAGCAGCACTCCGGATCAGTCTTACAGGCGTAGAGAAGAGCATTCTTTAGTCATAGTCTGCCTTATGTTATCTATATTATTCCTTGTGTGTTTATGGGCTCTCCTCATGCCCTCCGTCTTTGCCCCGCCCTCTACCAGATGACAGACAGCGGCTTCGGCCGCTGACGTCATCGCGTCTCCCGTCCGGATGCCTGGCGGCTGCGCGCTTGCGCTGTCGCCATGGCGTCATCCGGCACGGTCCCCTAGCTTGTCCGCATGCATGGCCAGCCGGATAGGACGGGAGAAGGGGGCAGAGACGGCGGACATTGGAGATGTGTGTGTACGGGAGGGACACAAAGGAGGCGTCCACCTCAGCAGGTGAGCATTTCAGTCTCCTATCAGGTCCGCTGGATTGTGGATGTTACTGATTGGTTTATAACAGTTTGAAATGATTGGCTACTGCTGATGGGTGGCACTATATATGAGTAGGTGTATCATTGTATATTGTACATGCAGCAAGCTTGATAAAGAGGCGTATGCCTTGAAACGTCGCATTTAACTGCTGTCATGCTATGACAAAATAAAAGAGCAATTGATTATTCTTGATGGTGCCGGCTCTTCTCTACGCCTGTAAGACTGATCCGGAGTGCTGCTGGATCCGGGCCTGGGCACATCGTTTGAACGGCAACTTAGTGGATGCTCCACATCTCTTTTACTAATTGATGTCACACAGCATAGTGTGAGCATTCACGGTGTAATATGGAGGACGCCGATGTTGGGTCTCTGGTGTTCACGTACACCCCAGAGGAGACTATGAGGATTATGGCACGTCTGTCTAAGGAGGTGACCTTTTTGAACATGGCAGACGACAAGTCGATCCGCAAACAGATTTTGCGAGTCGCCAAAGCACATATCACCTTTGAACTCCATTAAAGAACACTAGCTGAGTATCGCAGAGTCAAGCGCATACCTAGAGGAATGAGATCAAATGTGGCACCAATCATGTTTCCCACAGACAAGGACTTTTGTGTAAAATGGAGCAGCATCTGGAACAAAGCGTCCTTTGACGCAATGGTACTGACTATTGAACGCATACAGGAAGAACTACCCAAATTGGAAACACGTGTAGAATTAAAAGCCAAACTTCAAGAAATCATCTCCCCAGGAGAATATGAGGGATTTCTTATTGAGTTGACTAACACCTTGGAGACTCATGAACGGCAGATACAGATCATCAAACGTCAAAAATTCCAAAGAGATGAGCACGATTATAAGATGGGATATGTCTATAATTGGCAAAGACCGATTTCACGGCCTCGTCCTCAACACCGACCAAGACAAGGAGGTAGACCAGGAGGCCGTCCTGTAGATAGCCAACAAGAATCGTCAGATGCCTTAACTTCATCTTCACAAGAGGGAGGATCGGATTTACCATCAGGCCCAGAAGGAAACGCAGGGGCGGGCGCAGGAGGAGGAGAAATCCGGGAGCGATTGCGACCTCGACGCAACCAACCATATCGGAGAATGTGATTGTGGTTAACATCTCCTCGGTCCAATTGACTCAGGCACAGCTCTCTGCGTTGAATTTGGGATTATCATTTGCTCCCACCCATTATCCAGATCCGCTTGAGGTGGATGTCGAACTCCAACGTTTTTTTCGAACAATTAAATTGAAATATTATTTCTCCATGCCCAGGACACTGGACCTTGCCTCTACACCTGTGGATGAAGGTGACCAATTGCAGCTAGGTCAGACGGGACTGCGATCTAAGAGCAAATTCCAGCCCCCGTCTTGTCAGATCATTGATATCTTCATTAAGAAAGTACAGGGTGAAATAGATCTGATGTTCAGAAGATCCAATTTCCTAGGTGTTTCAATAAGGAACAATATCACTAAAGCACAGCAGGAAGCCTTGAGAGAACTGTCTAACAACCCTCTTGTCACAGTTAAACCAGCTGACAAGGGTGGTGCGGTAGTTGTGATGGATACGTCGATGTACCGGGGAGAGGTCCTGCGGCAGCTCTCCGATACGTTGACGTATCGGCTATTAGATCTAGACCCACTTCCGGGTGTTCAACATATTATCTCTGATATAGTATCCACAGCAGTGAGAGATGAAATTATTGATGATAAGTTAGCTAAATATCTAATACAAGAATATCCAATCACTCCAGTGATGTATGTTTGCCCAAAAATACACAAGAGATTGGATAATCCGCCGGGCCGGCCCATCGTTGCAGGGGTCGACTCGGTGTTTGCTCCAATCGCAAAATATTTAGACCAACTATTGAGACCCTTTGTAGTGGCACTTAAATCATACTTACGGGATACCCAAATGTTTTTGAGTATTATACGGAACATGGACCCGGTGGAGGATCCATGTTTACTGGTTACCTTGGATGTGGAGAGCCTCTATACCTCCATCCCACATGATGGGGGTATAGAGGCGGTTCAGCACATCCTGGAAACTGCCTCTGATTATGATGGTAAACAGATTAAGTTCATTTGTGATTTGTTGACTGTAGTGTTAAAACATAACTACTTTAGATTTGATCAATCATTCTATCTTCAGGTGAGGGGCACGGCTATGGGGTCGAATGTGGCCCCATCCTACGCAAACATCTTCATGGGAATATATGAAGAGATGTATGTATACACTAATGATCTATTTAAAAAATATGCTTTGCAGTGGTACCGTTATATAGATGATGTTTTTTGCGTGTGGGCGGGGCCACATTCGACCCTCCAGATGTTCGTTGAAGAATTATCAGCTCGATGTGGGGATATTAAACTCACAATTCATAGCTCAGAGAAACAGGTAGCCTTTTTGGACACGGTTACCAGAAGTGGGGATCGGTTGGTTACCGGCCTCTGTGTTAAGCCCACGGATGTGAACTCCCTATTGCATTTCGGGAGTTTCCATCCATGGGCTACGAGGAGGTCGGTCCCAACTAGTCAGTTTCATAGGATATCTAATATTGTTGATGATGAGGCAGTGCGTGGACACAGGATGGAGGAGATGGAAGAAAAATTCTTAGCCAGAGGTTATCCCAAAGATATATTACAGAGGTCACGTGCTAGGGTGGCTGGATGTGCAGAGGGACGCAGACCCAGACAGCAGTTGAGTAAATGCATACCTTTTGTTACGAAGTATAACACTAAGAGTGACACAATTGCGAAAATTGTTAGACGGCATTGGCATCTGTTGTCTGACACTTTTCCAGAAATTGAGTATTTTAGAAACCCTCCATTGATTTCATACAAACGTGCCCCAACCCTTCGAGATCGGTTGGTGCATGCAGAAACAGTGAGGGAGGCCCCTCAGAGAACTAATAGGAGAGGCACTTATCCATGTCTCAATTGTGTGCACTGTAGTGCAGTGATTAAGGGGGATGAAATCTGTCACCCCTACCGCGGTACTAAATTTAAGGTCAACGGGTGGCATACATGCGACTCTAAATATGTTGTATATGCATTGAAATGTCCGTGTGGTTTGCTCTACATTGGACAAACCACGCAGAAACTAAAAAAGCGGCTGTCGTCGCACAAGCATGCGATTCGTGAACGGCTAGTTGATCAGGCCGTAGCATCACATTTTGTACAGGCTAAACACAGTGCAAGCCAGCTGAGGTTCATGGTCGTTGAACAAGTGGCTCCGTTGAGACGTGGAGGTGACCGTATTAAAAAATTACTTTGGAGAGAAGCATATTGGATTAAGAGGCTGGATACAATGGAGCCACGGGGTCTGAACAGAGAGTTGGATCTTATTCCATTTATATGATTGCCCGTCTCCATTGTACCCAGCCACTGATATATCTGTAATTAGGATTCATGTTATATTTTATTAATATTAGTTTATTCAGTATTCTAATTTTTTCAGTACTCTAATTTTTGAACAATTTTGAGGTAGTGTGGGACCATCCAATTGATGGCTCTTACTTACTTTTGACAGCACATGCGTAGTAGCCCTATAAATTGTATGTCTGGGTACTGTGTCCTAATGCATGTCTGGCGGCTCTGCACCTTGGCCTCTGTGAATTTACATGCTTCCCCTGTATATAGCCTTATATGCGTATGGCTCATTATATAATTTCAGCAGCATTCTTTAGTCATAGTCTGCCTTATGTTATCTATATTATTCCTTGTGTGTTTATGGGCTCTCCTCATGCCCTCCGTCTTTGCCCCGCCCTCTACCAGATGACAGACAGCGGCTTCGGCTGCTGATGTCATCGCGTCTCCCGTCCGGACGCCTGGCGGCTGCGCGCTTGCGCTGTCGCCATGGCGTCATCCGGCACGGTCCCCTAGCTTGTCCGCATGCGCGGCCGGCGTGGTGGGATAGCCGGATAGGACGGGAGAAGGGGGCAGAGACGGCGGACATTGGAGATGTGTGTGTACGGGAGGGACACAAAGGAGGCGTCCACCTCAGCAGGTGAGCATTTCAGTCTCCTATCAGGTCCGCTGGATTGTGGATGCTACTGATTGGTTTATAACAGTTTGAAATGATTGGCTACTGCTGATGGGTGGTACTATATATGAGTAGGTGTATCATTGTATATTGTACATGCAGCAAGCTTGATAAAGAGGCGTATGCCTTGAAACGTTGCATTTAACTGCTGTCGTGCTATGACAAAATAAAAGAGCAATTGATTATTCAAGATAAAATCCTTTGCAGTGACTTTGGAGGAGCTGTGATTGTGTTTCACGTGTTTGTGGCTTTGGGTTACCACATTTTGCATCACTTGGCTGCCCCGATGAGGCTCTTGCACGCTAACTGACCCAAGTCACGCTTTCTGGCAGATACATTTGGAAAAACTACAAGGAGGAAACTGAATATCATTTTTGGACTCAACATCAGCCAGTGCACAGCAGGAGAAACGAGCCGCCCAACAAGTGTAAATAAATAGCAGAATGTCGGTTTACTTACAAGAAGATGAAATACTCGTCACTGATAAAAGCTTTTACAAACAAGAAATAAACTTTTATTTACAGTGAATCCAGATCTCACAACATGGCCTGTTATGGAAGCAAATTCCCATCACCCTTTTACCCTCCAACGTCCCTCTTTTGCGTGCATGGTGTTTCCCACCCGGTCAGTTTGGTGAACCATGTGGCCACCCTGACGCCGCTGAAATTACTATTTCCCCCCCGAATCGTAGCAACTTGAGGGAGGGAGAAGTAATTTGGTGTCTGGCTATTGCCGGCATCCCAATTACACCGCTGCGCGGTCATAGACATTATAATATGGGGAAAGCATGAGCTAAAATGACTTGAATCGCCTCTTTTTGGACTGATGCTACAAAAAAGAGGTCACATCATTCCAAATGATTGCAGTGCCCATCTCCAAATACTAATAGAACGGAAGATTAGTGGTGGATGAAAGGATCAAGAAGATTTGGAAACAGGGGTATAATTTATTGATGGTGGTGGTTGGGGAGCCCTTGTACTTACCAACGTCTGAGATACAGAGGTCCAGCCTCCAGATTGGGAGATGTTGTGGCCTCCGGTGTTCTGGGTGGGGGGCTTGCAATGGACACTTTTGTAATTTGACCCAGGCGAATGGATCTCCGTGCAGTGGGGTCACCAGTGGGGAAAGTGGGGACCCCTGGCTTATACAAAAAAGGGAGGAAGGTGGATCTTATTTAAGTTAGTTAGTTAGGAGTGGGAGAGGGTTAATATTCTTGCCTTACAGTTCCGGGGTCCCAGGTTTGAATATCGTTATGGGGGTTGCATGGAGTTTGTCTTTTGTATTTTCTCACTTGTGTCGGGTTTCTCCTACAATCCAAAAACAAACTGGTGGGTGGAGTGGCTTCTCTCTAAATGGAACTGTACTGTGGTAGGAATATCAGATTGTAACCATGGGAAGAATATTAGACTGGGGGCTGCTCTGAAGGACAGTTAGTGAAATGAATTATTAAATGTCATATATACAGATGATCAGTAATAGTCAGAGTCGGGAATCTCGACACTTGCAAAATACAGTATCGAGAATTTCAATGTAGGGCCAGATATACTATAGGAACTCTGGTGATGGGAAAGGGGGGGGGGGGGGTTGGGGGCGGTGCCCTCAAGACTAAGAAACCAAAACGGGTAGAAACGGACTAAGAAACCAAAACGGACAGAAACGGCCCTGGACGCTTGCAACATTTACCCGACCTGGTCAATCATCAATACATTGTGTATTGTGAGTTCACCTCCTTCAGCTGCTGGTGGAAGATAGGCCACCCTCTCATGCACAATATATTGCACACATTTTCAGATGTAGGGTGTATGTATGAACAGACTGCCTGTCACTACAACATTGACTGCTAACTAAGGAGCTGTGGGCCCCATTGCAAGTTTTACAATGGGCCCCACCAAGCACTCTATACATAACAATCAATATAGCGCACCAAAACCTGCCGAGGACAACCACAGTGTCAGAGGTGCAAGAGGGGAATGGGAAATAGTTTGTTAATGATTACTACTATTCAAAGCATCTATAGAAGTGATTATTACCAGCACAGGGCCAATAGAGAGCTAATACTGTGGTTGTGGGAGGGCCCCTATTGCCCAAGGGCCCCGGTGCAGTCACAGCCTCTGCAGCCCATATTGCTATACCACTGCTGACTTCATAAAATGGTTTCTACCTACAAGTGCATAATCACACAGTCTGTTGCTTTTGTCAGTCTGTAAATCTATATGAGCCTCTGTGTTTATACACTGACGGAAATCTACAGATACTTCTGTTACCAGATCAGCTGAGATTATGAGAAATGTCTAAATAAATGCACATAACAGCTTTCACCTGGCACTGCGGCTGTCACCGGCTGCCTGGACTTTCCGCTATGATGTAACCAGAGCGTGTGGTTTATGATTCCGGTCTGAGACATCTTCCTATAATGTTTGTAGATTCTGGCGTCTACCCCAGATTCCTGCACAACTTACAGTGGACCTAAAACTCTTGCACAGGACAGAAGGAAAACAGAGAGAAAGGCACCCTGTGTGTATTTATAGATTTTAGCCTGTCTAATCCCCCCTCATGTGTGACTAATTACAACTGTAATTTGATCTCTCATCTGTGTCAGCTGGCTGCCTCGGCAGAGTAGCTTATTTGTAAGCACAGGATGTTAACAATATTATGTCTGCTTCTGTGAAGGCAGGAAGTAGACACACTGCAGATTTATTGCGTGATTTGTATCAGCTGTAACAAGGAAATGTTTTTCTTCATAGGTTATTATGCTGCTGTTTATCTTTTAGCGCAGAGAGGAAGTTCTGAGTTCAGGTCCACTTTAAAGTGGCTCTGCAGTGAGAGGCGGCCATTGCTTAGTTCCTTTTCAAAAAGAAGCTGCTTGCTTGGCTGTTGTACACAGGCCAGAAGTCCTGAATCCAGCCTGGAATATACCAGCTTCCATCAGCAGATATTAGATACGATGTACATGGATATAAAGATATGTACACAGCCAGGCAGGATTGCTGCTGGCTGGCAGGTTCGGCGTTTGACCTCTCGGCCAACAGTTCACGACCTGATGCTGTATAGACCCCTCACTAGCCTGCAGACTAGCGATGCGTCTGTTGCTATGAAGAGGGCGGAGGGACGATGAGAGGCAGATTCACGCAGGTTGGGTGAGTGGGAAAAGCAATGTGGTCACTCAGGCATCGGGGATCACTAAAGATTCAACCAGCTGGATCCTTACAAGACATCGAGTGACCACTTTACACATGCTAGATTCTTGCTACAGTCTCAGCTGAGGCTGTCCTTATCGGCCACCATGGCCAACTTTATTCTAATGTGTGAATATAACTTGTAAAGCAGTCAGTGTGCAGCTTGTATAACAGTGTAAATATTGTATGATATCTTCTCATGGGACAACACTGCAGATGTGACGCTGTGATACAATGTAAAGCAGTCAGTGTACAGCTTGTATAACAGTGTAACATTGTATGATATCTTCTCATGGGACAACACTGCAGATGTGACGCTGTGATACAATGTAAAGCAGTCAGTGTACA
Organism: Hyperolius riggenbachi; assembly: GCF_040937935.1. Taxonomy (NCBI): domain Eukaryota; kingdom Metazoa; phylum Chordata; class Amphibia; order Anura; family Hyperoliidae; genus Hyperolius; species Hyperolius riggenbachi. Next base: position 294,724,711 of record NC_090654.1, on the reverse strand, counting down.
GCTTGTATAACAGTGTAATATTGTATGATATCTCCTCATGGGACAGCACTGCAGATGTGACACTGTGATACAATGTAAAGCAGTCAGTGTGCAGCTTGTATAACAGTGTAAATATTGTATGATATCTTCTCATGGGACAACACTGCAGATGTGACGCTGTGATACAATGTAAAGCAGTCAGTGTACAGCTTGTATATAAGTGTAATATTGTATGATATCTTCTCATGGGATAACACTGCTGATGACGCTGTGATACAATGTAAAGCAGTCAGTGTACAGCTTGTATAACAGTGTAAATATTGTATGATATCTTCTCATGGTACAGCACTGCAGATGTGACACTGTGATACAATGTAAAGCAGTCAGTGTGCAGCTTGTATAACAGTGTAAATATTGTATGATATCTTCTCATGGGACAACACTGCAGATGTGACGCTGTGATACAATGTAAAGCAGTCAGTGTACAGCTTGTATAGCAGTGTAAATATTGTATGATATCTTCTCATGGGACAACACTGCAGATGTGACGCTGTGACACAATGTAAAGCAGTCAGTGTACAGCTTGTATAACAGTGTAAATATTGTATGATATCTTCTCATGGGACAACACTGCAGATGTGACACTGTGATACAATGTAAAGCAGTCAGTGTACAGCTTGTATATAAGTGTAATATTGTATGATATCTTCTCATGGGATAACACTGCTGATGACGCTGTGATACAATGTAAAGCAGTCAGTGTACAGCTTGTATAACAGTGTAAATATTGTATGATATCTTCTCATGGGACAGCACTGCAGATGTGACACTGTGATACAATGTAAAGCAGTCAGTGTACAGCTTGTATAACAGTGTAAATATTGTATGATATCTTCTCATGGGACAACACTGCAGATGTGACACTGTGATACAATGTAAAGCAGTCAGTGTACAGCTTGTATATAAGTGTAATATTGTATGATATCTTCTCATGGGATAACACTGCTGATGACGCTGTGATACAATGTAAAGCAGTCAGTGTGCAGCTTCTATAACAGCAGAGGGAAGATAGCGCCTATGGCAGCACTGAAATTGCACCAACTCCCACCCACCTCAGGACTTTTTGTTTTCTGAAATTAAAAAGTGTGAAATAAAGCTGTAATAAGGTAATTGTCACTGAAATCAAAGAAGAACTTCCTGTTTTCAGGCAATTATAGGCTTTTTACTCTTGTCGGCAATGCAATGCATTTTCACTAACAGAGTCATTGCTCGTATAGAATATAAACTCACCGTATAGTGTGGTATACAGTCTCCATCTTCTGTGGATTTGTTGGATCTGTGGATCTGTTTTTGGATCTGTGGATCTGTGGATCTGTTGGATCTGTGGACCTGTTGGCTCTGCGGATCTGTGGATCTGTTGTTGGATCTGTTAATATGTTGTTGGATCTGTGGATCTGTGGACCTGTTGGATCTGCTGATCTGTTGTTGGATCTGTGGATCTGTTGGATCTGTGGACCTGTTGGCTCTGCGGATCTGTTGATCTGTTGTTGGATCTGTGAATATGTTGTTGGATCTGTGGATCTGTGGACCTGTTGGATCTGCTGATCTGTTGTTGGATCTGTGGATCTGTTGTGAGTCTGCTTCAGCTTTCCGTGGGAGGTGAAGGCTGCAATTCTTTCCTTTACTCTCACTATTTGAACATTCTTGTTCAGACTTGCTAGCCTAAGCATCCAGTGTCATTTTACTTCAAAGTGAAGTGAGGCAGATGATTACACTGCAGACACTGCACAGATTATTATCACACTGTATCCAGTGACAGCCTGGGGTTGCCCACGTTTGCAAGGAAGGCAGGGACTTCTGGAGAGCTGGTGAGGCTGTCACTGCAGCAGCTCCACACATGTCCCCCCGCCAATCCTCTCCCACCCCCATCAGCCCCAGCGGCACATAACACATGACTTTGTGCAACCAATCAGGAGGGGGATGTGAGCAGCGCCAATGTTGCCAAGGCAACAAGAGAAGCTAGGAGGGTAACAGTACACCAGTCCTCTCCCCCTGCTGTACGGGCTGGGCCCCGGGAAGCATAGTGGTAATGGCGCTGGCGGCCGTGGCCAGAAGATGATGGGAAGGAGACAGGACTCAGTGAGGAGGTGCTCAGGTATGGAGAGATTTATTTGCTTACAGATGTGCCCCCAGGTGAGTGAAAAGGGGTGCCTATGGCAGGTTCCCTATGTGCACCCCTCCAGATACTGTGGTGACCCACACTTGTGAGTATAATCTCATTTATTTTAATATATTCAGATTCACTAAGAAATACTACACCAGATTGGGCTCTCGGTTTCATATTCTTGTTTTCTAAGCATCATACAATATTTACACTGTTATACAAGCTGTACACTAACTGCTTTACATTGTATCACAGTGTCACATCTGCAGTGCTGTCCCATGAGAAGATATGATACAATATTTACACTGTTATACAAGCTGTACACTGACTGCTTTATATTGTATCAGTGTCACATCTGCAGTGCTGTCCCATGAGACGATATCATACAATATGTACAGTTATACAAGCTGTACACTGACTGCTTTACATTGTATCACAGCGTCACATCTTCAGTGTTGTCCCATGAGAAGGTATCATACAATATTACACTGTTATACAAGCTGTACACTGACTGCTTTACATTGTGTCACAGTGTCACATCTGCAGTGTTGTCCAATGAGAAGATATCATACAATCTTACACTGTTATACAAGCTGTACACTGACTGCTTTACATTGTATCACAGCGTCACATCTGCAGTGTTGTCCCATGAGAATATATCATACAATATTTACACTGTTATACAGGCTGTACACTGACTGCTTTACATTGTATCACAGGGTCACGTCTGCAGTGCTGTCCCATGAGAAGATATCATACAATATTACACTGTTATACAAGCTGTACACTGACTGCTTTACATTGTATCACAGCGTCACATCTGCAGTGCTGTCCCATGAGACGATATCATACAATATGTTCAGTTATACAAGCTGTACACTGACTGCTTTACATTGTATCACAGCGTCACATCTTCAGTGTTGTCCCATGAGAAGGTATCATACAATATTACACTGTTATACAAGCTGTACACTGACTGCTTTACATTGTGTCACAGTGTCACATCTGCAGTGTTGTCCCATGAGAAGATATCATACAATATTACACTGTTATACAAGCTGTACACTGACTGCTTTACATTGTATCACAGCGTCACATCTGCAGTGTTGTCCCATGAGAATATATCATACAATATTTACACTGTTATACAGGCTGTACACTGACTGCTTTACATTGTATCACAGGGTCACGTCTGCAGTGCTGTCCCATGAGAAGATATCATACAATATTACACTGTTATACAAGCTGTACACTGACTGCTTTACATTGTATCACAGCGTCACATCTGCAGTGTAGTCCCATGAGAAGGTATCATACAATATTACACGGTTATACAAGCTGTACACTGACTGCTTTACATTGTATCACAGCGTCACATCTGCAGTGCTGTCCCATGAGAAGATATCATACAATATTTACACTGTTATACAAGCTGTACACTGACTGCTTTACATTGTATCACAGTGTCACATCTGCAGTGCTGTCCCATGAGAAGATATCATACAATATTTACACTGTTATACAAGCTGTACACTGACTGCTTTACATTGTATCACAGCGTCACATCTGCAGTGCTGTCCCATGAGAAGATATCATACAATATTACACTGTTATACAAGCTGTACACTGACTGCTTTACATTGTATCACAGTGTCACATCTGTAGAGCTGTCCCATGAGAAGATATCATACAATATTTACACTGTTATACAAGCTGTACACTGACTACTTTACATTGTGTGACAGTGTCACATCTGTAGTGCTGTCCCATGAGATGATATCATACAATATTACACTGTTATACAAGCTGCACACTGACTGCTTTACATTGTGTCACAGTGTCACATCTGCAGTGCTGTCCCATGAGAAGATATCATACAATATTTGCACTGTTATACAAGCTGTACACTGACTGCTTTACATTGTATCACAGCGTCACATCTGCAGTGCTGCCCCATGAGAAGATGTCATACAATAGTTACACTGTTATACAAGCTGTACACTGACTGCTTTACATTGTATCACAGTGTCACATCTGCAGTGCTGTCCCATGAGAAGATATCATACAATATTTACACTGTTATACAAGCTGTACACTGACTGCTTTACATTGTATCACAGCGTCACTTCTGCAGTGTTGTCCCATGAGAAGATATCATACAATATTTACACTGTTATACAAGCTGTACACTGACTGCTTTACATTGTATCACAGCGTCACATCTGCAGTGCTGTCCCATGAGAAGATATCATACAATATTTACACTGTTATACAAGCTGTACACTGACTGCTTTACATTGTATCACAGCGTCACATCTGCAGTGCTGCCCCATGAGAAGATGTAATACAATAGTTACACTGTTATACAAGCTGTACACTGACTGCTTTACATTGTATCACAGTGTCACATCTGCAGTGCTGTCCCATGAGAAGATATCATACAATATTTACACTGTTATACAAGCTGTACACTGACTGCTTTACATTGTATCACAGCGTCACTTCTGCAGTGTTGTCCCATGAGAAGATATCATACAATATTTACACTGTTATACAAGCTGTACACTGACTGCTTTACATTGTATCACAGCGTCACATCTGCAGTGCTATCCCATGAGAAGATATCATACAATATTTACACTGTTATACAAGCTGTACACTGATTGCTTTACATTGTATCACAGTGTCACATCTACAGTGTTGTCCCATGAGAAGATATCATACAATATTTACACTGTTATACAAGCTGTACACTGACTGCTTTACATTGTATCACAATGTCACATCTGCAGTGTTGTCCCATGAGAAGATATACAATATTACACTGGTATACAAGCTGTACACTGACTGCTTTACATTGTATCACATCGTCACATCTGCAGTGCTGTCCCATGAGAAGATATCATACAATATTACACTGTTATACAAGCTGCACACTGACTGCTTTACATTGTATCACAGTGTCACATCTGCAGTGCTGTCCCATGAGAAGATATCTTACAATATTACACTGTTATACAAGCTGTACACTGACTGCTTTACATTATGTCACAGCATCACATCTGCAGTGTTGTCCCATGAGAAGATATCATACAATATTACACTGTTATACAAGCTGTACACTGACTGCTTTACATTGTATCACAGCGTCACATCTGCAGTGTTGTCCCATGAGAAGATATCATACAATATTACACTGTTATAGAAGCTGCACACTGACTGCTTTACATTGTATCACAGTGTCACATCTGCAGTGCTGTCCCATGAGAAGCTTTCATACAATATTACACTGTTATACAAGCTGTACACTGACTGCTTTACATTGTATCACAGCGCCACATCTGCAGTGCTGTCCCATGAGAGGATATCATACAATATTACACTGTTATACAAGCTGTACACTGACTGCTTTACATTGTGTCACAGCGTCACATCTGCAGTGTTGTCCCATGAGAAGATATCATACAATATTACACTGTTATACAAGCTGTACACTGACTGCTTTACATTGTATCACAGCGTCACATCTGCAGTGTTGTCCCATGAGAAGATATCATACAATATTACACTGTTATACAAGCTGCACACTGACTGCTTTACATTGTATCACAGCGTCACATCTGCAGTGCTGTCCCATGAGAAGATATCATACAATATTTACACTGTAATACAAGCTGTACACTGACTGCTTTACATTGTATCACAGTGTCACATCTGCAGTGTTTTCCCATGAGAAGATATCATACAATATTTACACTGTTATACAAGCTGTACACTGACTGCTTTACATTGTGTCACAGTGTCACATCTGCAGTGCTGTCCCATGAGAAGGTATCATACAATATTTACAGTGTTATACAAGCTGTACACTGACTGCTTTACATTGTATCACAGCGTCACATCTGCAGGGTTGTCCCATGAGAAGATATTATACAATATTCACACTGTTATACAAGCTGTACACTGACTGCTTTACATTGTATCACAGTGTCACATCTGCAGTGTTGTCCCATGAGAAGATATCATACAATATTTACACTGTTATACAAGCTGTACACTGACTGCTTTACATTGTATCACAGCGTCACATCTGCAGTGTTTTCCCATGAGAAGATATCATACAATATTTACACTGTTATACAAGCTGTACACTGACTGCTTTACATTGTATCACAGTGTCACATCTGCAGTGCTGTCCCATGAGAAGATATCATACAATATTTACACTGTTATACAAGCTGTACACTGACTGCTTTACATTGTATCACAGCGTCACATCTGCAGTGTTGTCCCATGAGAAGATATCATACAATATTTACACTGGTATACAAGCTGTACACTGACTGCTTTACATTGTATCACAGTGTCACATCTGCAGTGTAGTCCCATGAGAAGATATACAATATTACACTGTTATACAAGCTGTACACTGACTGCTTTACATTGTATCACAGTGTCACATCTGCAGTGTTGTCCCATGAGAAGATATCATACAATATTTACACTGTTATACAAGCTGTACACTGACTGCTTTACATTGTATCACAGTGTCACATCTGCAGTGTTGTCCCATGAGAAGATATCATACAATATTTACACTGTTATACAAGCTGTACACTGACTGCTTTACATTGTATCACAGTGTCACATCTGCAGTGTAGTCCCATGAGAAGATATACAATATTACACTGTTATACAAGCTGTACACTGACTGCTTTACATTGTATCACAGTGTCACATCTGCAGTGTTGTCCCATGAGAAGATATCATACAATATTTACACTGTTATACAAGCTGTACACTGACTGCTTTACATTGTATCACAGTGTCACATCTGCAGTGTTGTCCCATGAGAAGATATCATACAATATTTACACTGTTATACAAGCTGTACACTGACTGCTTTACATTGTATCACATCGTCACATCTGCAGTGCTGTCCCATGAGAAGATATCATACAATATTTACACTGTTATACAAGCTGTACACTGACTGCTTTACATTGTATCACAGTGTCACATCTGCAGTGTTGTCCCATGAGAAGATATCATACAATATTTACACTGTTATACAAGCTGTACACTGACTGCTTTACATTGTATCACAGTGTCACATCTGCAGTGCTGTCCCATGAGAAGATATCATACCATATTTACACTGTTATACAAGCTGTACACTGACTGCTTTACATTGTGTCAGTGTCACATCTGCAGTGCTGTCCCATGAGAAGATATCATACCATATTTACACTGTTATACAAGCTGTATACTGACTGCTTTACATTGTATCACAGTGTCACATCTGCAGTGTTGTCCCATGAAAATATATAATATAATAACATATTTACACAAATGTGAGAGGTGTGAGATACTGTATATTAATAAAAAATGTCATATATTTACAAAACAAAAACATAACCCTGCGCTTCATGCTTGCTATAGTTAGTAAGTGGGTAAGAGGAGGAAGAGGAAAGGTTGTGGCTGGGGTCAGGTGGAACTTGTCATTGTTCTGTGAATTGCTGCTCTTGACCTGTGAGCCACTTCCTTCCGTACAGCTTTCGTACCGCTATAGAAAGCACCGCGCTAACTGGGGGACTCGAGACTTCACTAACAGGCAACCACTTCCTGCCGCTGCCGGGGGAGTGACTGCTCTGCAATTAACTATTATTATTCAATATATGTTGCCGCCTGTCACTGGTCCTGTGTGTGGGGAGCTCAGGAAAGCCGACAGTGGAATATTTGTAATATTTTAACCTAACCCTACTCTCACAAAGAGCCCTCCATCTACCAATGTCTAACCATAAGACCTCCCTCTACTAATGCCTTGCCTAACCCGAAGACCTCCCTCTACCGATGCCTAACCCGAAGACCTCCCTCTACTAATGCCTTGCCTAACCCGAAGACCTCCCTCTACTAATGCCTAACCCGAAGACCTCCCTCTACCGATGCCTAACCCTAAGACCTCCCTCTACTGATCCCTAACCCTAAGACCTCCCTCTACCAATGTCTAACCATAAGACCTCCCTCTACTGATGCCTAACCCTAAGACCTCCCTCTACCAATGCCTAACCCTAAGACCTCCCTCTACTGATGTCTAACCCTAAGACTTCCCTCTACCGGTGCCTAACCCTAAGACCTCCCTTTACCAATGCTTAACCATAAGACCTCCCTCTACCAATGCCTAACCATAAGACCTCCCTCTACTAATGCCTTGCCTAACCTGAAGACCGCCTCTACTGATGCCTAAAACTAAGACCTCCCTCTACCGATGCCTAACCCTAAGACCTTCCTCTACCAATGTCTAACCATAAGACCTCCCTCTACTGATGCCTAACCCTAAGACCTACCTCTACCAATGCCTAACCCTAAGACCTCCCTCTACCAATGTCTAACCATAAGACCTCCCTCTACCAATGTCTAACCATAAGACCTCCCTCTACTGATGCCTAACCCTAAGACCTCACTCTACCAATGCCTAACCATAAGACCGCCCTCTACTGATGCCTAACCCTAAGACCTCCCTCTACCAATGCCTAACCATAAGACCGCCCTCTACTGATGCCTAACCCTAAGAACTTCCTCTACCAATGCCTAACCCTAAGACCTCCCTCTACCAATGCCTAACCCTAAGACCTCCCTCTACCAATGCCTAACCCTAAGACCTCCCTCTACCAATGCCTAACCCTAAGACCTCCCTCTACCGATGCCTAACCCGAAGACCTCCCTCTACCGATGCCTAACCCTAAGACCTCCCTCTACCAATGTCTAACCATAAGACCGCCCTCTACTGATGCCTAACCCTAAGAACTTCCTCTACCAATGCCTAACCCTAAGACCTCCTTCTACCTATGCCTAACCCTAAGACCTCCCTCTACCAATGTCTAACCATAAGACCTCCCTCTACCGATGCCTAACCCTACGACCTCCCTCTACCAATGTCTAATCATAAGACCTCCCTCTACTGATGCCTAACCCTAAGACCTCCCTCTACCAATGCCTAACCCTAAGATCTCCCTCTACCAATGTCTAACCATAAGACCTCCCTCTACTGATGCTTAACCCTAAGACCTCCCTCTACTGATGCCTAACCCTAAGACCTCCCTCTACCGATGCCTAACCCCAAGATCTCCCTCTACCAATGCCTAACCTTAACACCTCCCTTTACCGATGCCTAACCTTACTCTCACAAAGAGCCCTCCATCTACTGATGCCTAACTCTAAGACCTCTCTCTACCGATGCCTAACCCTAATACCTCCCTATATATTGTGAATATTGGGTTCGGATATCCGATTGTATTCGGATATCAAAAAGTTCGGATTCGGATATCCTATCCGGATCCGAATCAATCCAGATTTTGAAAAGGGATATCCGAGCAGCACTGTGCCTAACGCCAAGATCTCCCTCTACTGATGCCTAACCCTAGGACCTCCCTCTACCGATGCCTAACCCTAAGACCGTTCTCTACTGATGCCTAACCCTAAGACCTCCCTCTACCGATGCCTAACCCTAAGACCTTTCTCTACCGATGCCTAACCCTAAGTCCTCCCTCTACAGATGTCTAACCCTAAGACCGCCCTCTACCGATGCCTAACCCTAAGACCTCCCTCTACCGATGCCTAACCCTAAGACCACCCTCTACTGATGCCTACGCCTAGGACCTCCCTCTACCAATGCCTAACCCTGAGACCTTTCTCTACCGATGCCTAACCCTAAGACCTCCCTGTACCGATGCCTAACCCTAAGACCTCCCTCTACCGATGTCTAACCTTAACACCTTCCTCTACCAATGCCTAACCACAATACCTCCCTCTACTGATGCCTATCCCTAAGACCTCCCTCTACCAATGCCTAACCCGAAGACATCCCTCTACTGATGTCTAACACTAAGACCTTCCACTACCGATGCCTAACCCTAAAGATGGCCACACACGATACAGTAAAATGATCTGATTTTACGGCAATTCGCTAAAAATGATCGGATCTCCCGAAAAAAAAATCTAAAGCTTTTTTCATTCGATCGGATTTCCTGTTTTCCTTAATTTTTATCGATCCGTAATGCCAGATATTTTTCTTCAATCTTTTTAAAGATTGTATGATGTGTGGTAGATTGCCAATTTATTAATATACACACCCTAGCAATTTTCTCAGAGTTTCCAATCATTTTTATCATAATTGGGGAAAACATTGAACACAGGTGTGTGGTACATTGGACATATTTTTGAAATGTTACAATCAGTCAGAAAAATTGATTGCAATTCTTAAATTGAACAGATATTTAAAAAATTGTATGGTGTGTGGCCACCTTTAGACCTCGCTCTACCAATGCCTAACCTTAAGATCTCCCTCTACAGATGCCTAACCCTAAGACCTCCCTCTACCGATGCCTAACCCCAAGACCTCCCTCTACTGATGCCTAACCCTAAGATCTCCCTCTACTGATGCCTAACCCTAAGATCTCCCTCTACTGATGCCTAACCCTAAGACCTCCCTCCACCGATGCCTAACCCTAAGACCTCCCTCTACCGATGCCTAACCCCAAAACCTCCCTCTACCGATGCCTAACCCCAAGACCTCCCTCTACTGATGCCTAACCCTAAGACCTCCCTCTACCGGTGCCTAACCCTAAGACCTCCCTCTACCGATGACTAACCCTACGACCTCCCTCTACCGGTGCCTAACCCTAAGACCTCCCTCTACCGATGCCTAACCATAAGACCTCCCTCTACTGATGCATAACCCTAAGACCTACCTCTACCAATGCCTAACCCTAAGACCTCCCTCTACCAATGCCTAACCCTAAGACCTCCCTCTACCAATGCCTAACCCTAAGACCTCCCTCTACCAATGCCTAACCGTAAGACCTCCCTCTACCAATGTCTAACCATAAGACCTCCATCTACTAATGCCTAACCCGAAGACCTTTCTCTACTGAAGCCTAACACTAAGACCTCCCTCTACCAATGCCTAACCCTAAGACCTCCCTCTACCGATGCCTAACCCGAAGACCTCCCTCTACCGATGCCTAACCCTAAGACCTCCCTCTACCAATGTCTAACCATGGACCTCCCTCTACTGATGCCTAACCCTAAGACTAGTGTTGGGCGAACAGTGTTCGCCACTGTTCGGGTTCTGCAGAACATCACCCTGTTCGGGTGATGTTCGAGTTCGGCCGAACACCTGACGGTGCTCGGCCAAACCGTTCGGAGCGCATGGCCGAACGTTCCCCGAACGTTCGGCTAGCGTTGTGATTGGCCGAACGGGTCACGTGGTTCGGGCCCGAACGCGCTCTGATTGGCCGAACGGTCACGTGGTTCGGGTAAATAAATACCCGAACCACGTCATATCTCCGCCATTTCTCTGTGGGTTTAGCTTTGGGTAGGCAGGCAGGGTAGTTCGCTCTCCAGCCACGCTAGCCAGGGTCCCCCCCAGTCATTGTGTGTCGCTGCTGGGAACAGTAGTACACCGCTCGCTCAGCCACACTATATATATAGCATTGTTTACTGCCACTGTGTACCTCGCTCAGCCACGCTATATATAGCATTGTGTTTTCTGACACTCTGTGTACACGGCTTAGCCTGGCTATATAGCATTGTGTGTACTGCCACTGTGCACCTCGCTCAGCCACGCTATATATAGCATTGTGTTTTCTGACACTCTGTGTACACGGCTTAGCCTGACTATATAGCATTGTGTGTACTGCCACTGTGCACCTCGCTCAGCCACGCTATATATAGCATTGTGTTTTCTGACACTCTGTGTACACGGCTTAGCCTGACTATATAGCATTGTGTGTACTGCCACTGTGCACCTCGCTCAGCCACGCTATATATAGCATTGTGTTTACTGCCACTCTGTGTACACCGCTCAGCCAGACTATATACCATTGTTTACTGACACTCTGTGTACACCGCTCAGCCAGACTATATACCATTGTTTACTGACACTCTGTGTACACGGCTCAGCCTGACTATATAGCATTGTGTGTACTGCCACTGTGCACCTCGCTCAGCCACGCTATATATAGCATTGTGTTTTCTGACACTCTGTGTACACGGCTTAGCCTGACTATATAGCATTGTGTGTACTGCCACTGTGCACCTCGCTCAGCCACGCTATATATAGCATTGTGTTTACTGCCACTCTGTGTACACCGCTCAGCCAGACTATATACCATTGTTTACTGACACTCTGTGTACACCGCTCAGCCAGACTATATACCATTGTTTACTGACACTCTGTGTACACGGCTCAGCCTGACTATATAGCATTGTGTGTACTGCCACTGTGTACCTCGCTCAGCCACGCTATATATAGCATTGTTTACTGACACTCTGTGTACACGGGTCAGCCAGACTATATAGCATTGTGTGTACTGCCACTCTGTGTACACGGCTCAGCCAGACTATATATCATTGTGTGTACTGCCACTCTGTGTACACCGCTCAGCCAGACTAGATAGCATTGTGTGTACTGCCACTCTGTGTACACCGCTCAGCCAGACTATATAGCATTGTGTGTACTGCCACTCTGTGTACACCGCTCAGCCAGACTATATAGCATTGTGTGTACTGCCACTCTGTGTACACCGCTCAGCCAGACTATATAGCATTGTGTGTACTGCCACTCTGTGTACACCGCTCAGCCAGACTATATACCATTGTTTACTGCCACTCTGTGTACACCGCTCAGCCAGACTATATACCATTGTTTACTGACACTCTGTGTACACCGCTCAGCCAGACTATATACCATTGTTTACTGACACTGTGTGTACACCGCTCAGCCTGACTATATAGCATTGTGTGTACTGCCACTGTGTACCTCGCTCAGCCACGCTATATATAGCATTGTTTACTGACACTCTGTGTACACGGCTCAGCCAGACTATATAGCATTGTGTGTACTGCCACTCTGTGTACACGGCTCAGCCAGACTATATATCATTGTGTGTACTGCCACACTGTGTACACCGCTCAGCCAGACTATATAGCATTGTGTGTACTGCCACTGTGTACCTCGCTCAGCCATGCTATATATAGCATTGTTTACTGACACTCTGTGTACACGGATCAGCCAGACTATATAGCATTGTGTGTACTGCCACTCTGTGTACACCGCTCAGCCAGACTATATAGCATTGTGTGTACTGCCACTCTGTGTACACCGCTCAGCCAGACTATATAGCATTGTGTTTACTTCCACTCTGTGTCTGCTGGGCCTGGGAACAGTAGTACACCGCTCACCCGCCACTGTATAGCATTGTGCTCTGTGTCGCTGCTGGGAATAGTGGTACACCGCTCACCCGCCACTGTATAGCATTGTGCTCTGTGTCGCTGCTGGGAATAGTGGTACTGTATAGCATTTCTGTACTGCCACTGTACTGCTGCCAGTCAGCGTGTACTGTAAGGATAAGTGAAATGAGGAAGAAATCCGGTGAAAGAGGAAGGGGCAAGGGAAGAGGTGTTTCCCCTGACGGTTCACGTACAGGCCACAGGGGAGCACCCAAGAAAACCCACTCAATACTGCCCATGTTGTCCAGGACAACAACCCTCACAGATCCAAAAGAACAGGACCAGATAATTACTTGGATGACCTCTCAAGCGTCCAGCAGTGGGTTAAGCAGCACCAGCACATCACGCACGAGGTCCGAGTCCTCAGCCAGTTACAAGGAGCCAGTGGGCACAAAGCTGACACAACCGGCAGCGACACCACGCACACAACTGCCAGATAACCAGTCCGATGAATTACCTCAGGACACAATGGGGTATTCGCAGGAGCTATTCCCAGCCCAACAAACTTCCACCTTTCAAAGGTCAATGGAGGAACAGCCAGAAATGTTGTGCCCGGATTCACAACCATTAACTGTGGGAAATGCACCGCGCACTGAAATACAAGGCGAGTCCGAGGAGGACTCGGAAACCCAAATCCCAGAGCAAGTTGGGCAGGAGGGGTTGCAATTGCAGGAGGTCGGCCGACAAGATCTGGAAGACGACGTTGGAGTGAGCTGCGCAGAGGTTGTTCTGGGGAGCTCTACTCCACGGCGGCGGCCAACCCGAAGCTTGAAGAATGCCGTTGCCTGCAAGGTTCACCTCACCACTGACAGGGTCGATACATCTCCCTTACCGCGCACTGGGTGAACCTTGTGGAGCCTGGCAGCGATTCCTCACCTGCTACGGCGCGGGTGTTGCCCACGCCGCAAACAGCTGCACCGCTGTCCCTCCCACTGGATAACAACAGCAGCACCTACCTCTCTGACTCCTTCTCCTCCAACGCATCTCAAAGCTGTACCTCATCCGGAAACGCTAACCCAGCAGCAGTAGGATCGTGGAAGCAGTGCAGCACAGCTGTTGGCATGCGTCAGCAAGCGTTGCTGAAGCTGATCTGCCTTGGGGATAAGCAGCACACAGGGGAGGAAATTTGGAAGGGAATAAAGGAACAGACGGATTTGTGGCTGGCACCGCTGGACCTGAAACCGGGCATGGTTGTGTGTGATAATGGGAGTAATCTCATTCGCGCTTTAAGGTTGGCGAAGCTGACACACATCCCTTGCCTGGCGCACGTGATGAACCTAGTAGTTCAGCGGTTCCTGAGGACATACCCAGGCGTGGCCGATCTTCTGTTGAAGGTGCGTCGAGTGGCCAAACATTGTAGAAATTCCAGTACTGCTTCGGGGGCACTCGCCAAGATGCAGGAGCGCTTCAATCTCCCCCACCATCGCTTGCTATGTGATGTCCCTACGCGCTGGAATTCTACGCTGCACATGCTAGCACGCTTTTGTGAGCAGAAGAGTGCAGTGGTCCAGTACATGACGGCGCAGTACCGAGGCGCATCCGGACAGCTGCCAAGCTTCTGTGGATCCGATTGGGCCAACATGTTGGACCTCTGCCAAGTCCTCCAAAATTTTGAGCAATCCACGTTGCTTGTGAGCAGTGACAACTCTTCAGTCAGCATTACCATACCACTGCTGTGTTTACTGAAGAGGTCAATGTTGAAAATCAAGGAAACAGCTGTCATGATGCAACTGGGGGAATCTGAAGGAGAAAACGATCAGCGTGATGGTACCAACACCAGGCCATCCGCCTCAGGGAACGCTGGCCCCAGCAGCTATGACGAAGAAGAGGAGGAGGAACAGCTGGAGTTGGAGCAGGAATTTCATGCCACCACTGACGAGGGCCAGAGCGGTGCACGTTGGACTTCCACAATTCAGCGCGAATGGTCAGCAGAAGCAGACCAGGAGGAAGGTGACGACTATGATGCATCACAACAACTATCACAACGCTCACAAGAGGATGATGAGGATTCTGGTAGGACTCTGGCACACATGGCTCAATTCATGCTAGACTGCATTGAACGCGACCCACGCATTGTGCGCATTCTGGACAACACCAATTACTGGGTTTATACCCTTCTGGATCCACGGTACAAACACAATGTTCCAAAACTGCTTGAAGAAAGAGTCAGACAGGTCAAAATGGAAGAATACCAGCAGGCCCTTGTGGAGACTTTAGAGAGGAGATTGACATCCTCCCCCTCCTCTAGCCAGTTGTACGCCGACAGACTGACTTTCGCAAACCCAGGACGACCAGGAGGGCAGCAAACAACGCAAGCCGCAGCTAGTGCCCAAAAGGGAATGGTATCGGCAGTGTCCTTGGAGTGGGAAAATTTTCTGACACCCATGCAGCAGCAGCCCACTGAACAGCAAGAGTGCAGATCCACCTCCAACACCGATCGCCTGGAGAAGATGGTCAAGGACTACATGTCAGATGACGTAGCTGTGTCGAACAATCCATCTGCACCCTTCAACTATTGGGTATCGAAGCTAGACACCTGGCACGAACTGGCAATGTACGCAATAGAGGTGCTGGCTTGCCCGGCAGCCAGCGTTATGTCGGAACGCTGTTTCAGTGCTGCCGGAGGCATCGTCACAGATCGGCGTATCCGCCTCTCCACAGAAAATGCAGACCGTCTGACTCAAATTAAAATGAATCAATCCTGGATTGGAAATGACTACGCAACACTCCAGGACCCCAACCAAGTAACATGACCAATGAACATCTGGGATGGTGTAGCGTTTCCGGTCCCTGTTTATTGAACCTCTCATCTGCATTACATTTATGACTGCATGGCGGCAAAAAGCATTGCTGCTATATCCGCACGCTTTTTGTCCTCATGCAAGGCCTGGGTTGTTGTGTCTCAAAAACAAAAAGCATGGCCTTCTCCTCCTGCGCCTCCTCCTGTTCCATCACGTCTGCTGCTGCTGGGTTAGCGTTGCCGCGTGGTCCCTGTTTATTGAACCACTTATCTTTATTACATTTATGACTGCATGGCGGTACAAAGCATGCTATCCGCACGCTTCTTGTCCTCATGCAAGGCCTGGGTTGTTGTGTCTCACAAAGCGTGGCCTTCTCCTCCTGCGCCACCCTCCTCCTGTTCCATCACGTGTGCTGCTGCTGGGTTAGCGTTACCGGTCCCTTTTCCTGGAACCTCTTATATGTATTACATTTATGACTGCATGCCGACAAAAAGCATGTTACCTGTGCGAAGAAAACAGACATTTCCCGCATTTAAAAGACAGTTTTCCCTTTGAAACTTTAAAATCGATTTTCTCAAAAACTATAAGCTCTTTTTGCTAAATTTTTTCCTCTTGTACCCACTCCCAAGGTGCACATACCCTGTAAATTTGGGGTATGTAGCATGTAAGGAGGCTTTACAAAGCACAAAAGTTCGGGTCCCCATTGACTTCCATTATGTTCGGAGTTCGGGTCGAACACCCGAACATCGCGGCCATGTTCGGCCTGTTCGGCCCGAACCCGAACATCTAGATGTTCGCCCAACACTACCTAAGACCTCCCTCTACCAATGTCTAACCATAAAACCTCCCTCTACTGATGCCTAACCCTAAGACCTCCTTCTACCTATGCCTAACCCTAAGACCTCCCTCTACCAATGTCTAACCATAAGACCTCCCTCTACCGATGCCTAACCCTACGACCTCCCTCTACCAATGTCTAATCATAAGACCTCCCTCTACTGATGCCTAACCCTAAGACCTCCCTCTACCAATGCCTAACCCTAAGATCTCCCTCTACCAATGTCTAACCATAAGACCTCCCGCTACTGATGCTTAACCCTAAGACCTCCCTCTACTGATGCCTAACCCTAAGACCTCCCTCTACCGATGCCTAACCCCAAGATCTCCCTCTACCAATGCCTAACCTTAACACCTCCCTTTACCGATGCCTAACCTTACTCTCACAAAGAGCCCTCCATCTACTGATGCCTAACTCTAAGACCTCTCTCTACCGATGCCTAACCCTAATACCTCCCTATATATTGGGAATATTGGGTTCGGATATCCGATTGTATTCGGATATCAAAAAGTCCGGATTCGGATATCCTATCCGGATCCGAATCAATCCAGATTTTGAAAAGGGATATCCGAGCAGCACTGTGCCTAACGCCAAGATCTCCCTCTACTGATGCCTAACCCTAGGACCTCCCTCTACCGATGCCTAACCCTAAGACCGTTCTCTACTGATGTCTAACCCTAAGACCTCCCTCTACCGATGCCTAACCCTAAGACCTTTCTCTACCGATGCCTAACCCTAAGTCCTCCCTCTACAGATGTCTAACCCTAAGACCGCCCTCTACCGATGCCTAACCCTAAGACCTCCCTCTACCGATGCCTAACCCTAAGACCACCCTCTACTGATGCCTACGCCTAGGACCTCCCTCTACCAATGCCTAACCCTGAGACCTTTCTCTACCGATGCCTAACCCTAAGACCTCCCTCTACCGATGCCTAACCCTAAGACCTCCCTCTACCGATGTCTAACCTTAACACCTTCCTCTACCAATGCCTAACCACAATACCTCCCTCTACTGATGCCTATCCCTAAGACCTCCCTCTACCAATGCCTAACCCGAAGACATCCCTCTACTGATGCCTAACACTAAGACCTTCCACTACCGATGCCTAACCCTAAAGATGGCCACACACGATACAGTAAATGATCTGATTTTACGGCAATTCGCTAAAAATGATCGGATCTCCCGAAAAAAAAATCTAAAGCTTTTTTCATTCGATCGGATTTCCTGTTTTCCTTGATTTTTATCGATCCGTAATGCCAGATATTTTTCTTTAATCTTTCTAAAGATTGTATGATGTGTGGTAGATTGCCAATTTATTAATATACACACCCTAGCAATTTTCTCAGAGTTTCCAATCATTTTTATCATAATTGGGGAAAACATTGAACACAGGTGTGTGGTACATTGGACATATTTTTGAAATGTTACAATCAGTCAGAAAAATTGATTGCAATTCTTAAATTGAACAGATATTTAAAAAATTGTATGGTGTGTGGCCACCTTTAGACCTCGCTCTACCAATGCCTAACCTTAAGATCTCCCTCTACAGATGCCTAACCCTAAGACCTCCCTCTACCGATGCCTAACCCCAAGATCTCTCTTTACCCATGCCTATCCCTAAGACCTCCCTCTACCGGTGCCTAACCCTAATACCTCCCTCTACTGATGCCTAACCCTAATACCTCCCTCTACCGATGCCTAACCCCAAGACCTCCCTCTACTGATGCCTAACCCTAAGACCTCCCTCTACCGGTGCCTAACCCTAATATCTCCCTCTACTGATGCCTAACCCTAATACCTCCCTCTACCGATGCCTAACCTTAAGATCTCCCTCTACAGATGCCTAACCCTAAGACCTCCCTCTACCGATGCCTAACCCCAAGACCTCCCTCTACTGATGCCTAACCCTAAGATCTCCCTCTACTGATGCCTAACCCTAAGACCTCCCTCCACCGATGCCTAACCCTAAGACCTCCCTCTACCGATGCCTAACCCCAAGACCTCCCTCTACCGATGCCTAACCCCAAGACCTCCCTCTACTGATGCCTAACCCTAAGACCTCCCTCTACCGGTGCCTAACCCTAAGACCTCCCTCTACCGATGACTAACCCTACGACCTCCCTCTACCGGTGCCTAACCCTAAGACCTCCCTCTACAGATGCCTAACCCCAAGACCTCCCTCTACCGATGCCTAACCCCAAGATCTCCCTCTACTGATGCCTAACCCCAAGATCTCCCTCTACCGGTACCTAACCCTAAGATCTCCCTCCACCGATGCCTAAGCCTTAACCTCTAAAGTGGTGCCTAATACTTAACTCCCTTCTTTGCTGCTAATTGTAGTTTTTTTAATGGGTGCCAGAGGCGGCCCCCTTTTTCACGCAGGTGCTCCTGCACCCTTTTTTCCTGTTCCGCCCTGAGGTTTCTGCAGAAATCTGAGATTGCGTCGAGGCGGAGGTAGAATCAATGAATATCAGCAGATACTTTGCTTGCCATATTGGGCCATTGTGACTCATACGTGCGTGGGCTTGCACAATACCGTACTTCCTGGGATTCAGAGTAATATCTGATAAAATGATTTCAGTGGATCTGGAGATGATTTTCTCAGCCATAGAATTTCATGAAGTTTCCTTTCTGAACACATCCTGCTTCTTCTGCTCAAGTATTTCAGAAAGCCTCTTTGTCGTTCTAAAATGAGAAAACAGCCCGATTACTGGAATGAGTGTGGAATGAGGTGTGTGGGTGAGATTGCTCCGAACTCACAAAGCTCCATCTGTGACTCTAATGATGTTTCCCTGGACCGGAACCCCAGGAATGCCGTGATGGAGAGATGTGAGGCTGACGTGTGCTGGAGAGGACAACATGGTGCTCAAGTCCTGCCCTCTCACTAATGTATAGGATACAGGAGGAAACAGTGCTGACATATGGTGACCTCTTCCTTCCTGCAATAGTGCAGAAGCCCTGGATGATGCGTTTGTGGAATGATCCTGCACACATTCTGCATAACAAAATAACTCTGTACATTAAAGAGGCCCTGTAGTGACATATACACCTAATACAGTGTTTGACCCCCTTTCGCCTTCAGAACTGCCTTCCTTCTATGTGGCGTTGATTCAACAAGGTGCTGAAAGCATTCTTTAGAAATGTTGGCCCATATTGATAGTATAGCATCTTGCAGTTGATGGAGATTTGTGGGATGCACATCCAGGGCACGAAGCTCCCGTTCCATCACATCCCAAAAATTGAGATCTGGTGACTGTGGGGGGCATTTTCATACAGTGAACTCATTGTCATGTTCAATAAACCAATATGAAATGATTGGAGCTTTGTGACATGGTGCATTATCCTGCTGGAAGCAGCCATCAGAGGATGGGCACATGGTGGTCATGAAGGGATGGACATGGTCAGAAACAATGCTCAGGTAGCCCGTGGCATTTAAACGATGCACAATTGGCACTAAGGGGCCTAAAGTGTGCCAAGAAATCATCCCCCACACCATTACACCACCACCACCACCAGCCTGCACAGTGGTAACAAGGCATGATGGATCCCTGTTCTCATTCGGTTTACGCCAAATTCCGACTGTCGAGACTCATCAGATCAGGCAACATTTTTCCAGTCTTTAACTGTCCAATTTTGGTGAGCTCACGCAAATTGTAGCCTCTTTTTCCTGTTTGTAGTGGAGATGAGTGGTACCCAGTGTGGTCTTCAGCTTTTGTAGCCCATCCGCCTCCAGGTTGTGTGTGTTGCAGCTTCACAAATGCTTTGCTGCATACCTTGGTTGTAACGAGTGGTTATTTCAGTCAACGTTGCTCCTCTATCAGCTTGGATCAATCGGCCCATTCTCCTCTGACCTCTAGCATCAACAAGGCATTTTCGACCACAGGACTGCCGCATACTGGATGTTTTTCCCTTTTCACAGCATTCTTTGTAAACCCTAGAAATGGTTGTGTGTGAAAATCCCAGTAACTGAGCAGATTGTGAAATGCTCAGACCGGCCCGTCTGGCACCAACCACCATGCCACACTCAGAATTGCTGAAATCACCTTTCTTTCCCAGTCTGACATTAAGTTTGGAGTTCAGGAGATTGTCTTGACCAGGACCACACCCCTAAATGCATTGAAGCAACTGCCATGTGATGATAACTGCAATAATGAGAAATTGAACAGGTGTTCCTAATAATCCTTTAGGTGAGTGTAGCAGAATGCAGTAAAGAGGCTCTGTAGTGACATATAGCAGAATGCAGTAAAGAGGCCCTGTAGTGACATATAGCAGAATGCAGTAAAGAGGTCCTGTAGTAACATATAGCAGAATGCAGTAAAGAGTCCCTGTAGTGACATATAGCATAATGCAGTAAAGAGGCCCTGTAGTGACATATAGCAGAATGCAGTAAAGAGGTCCTGTAGTAACATATAGCAGAATGCAGTAAAGAGGCCCTGTAGTGACATATAGCAGAATGCAGTAAAGAGGCCCTGTAGTGACATATAGCAGAATGCTGTAAAGAGGCCTGTAGTGACATATAGCAGAATGCAGCAAAGAGTCCCTGTAGTGACATATAGCAGAATGCAGTAAAGAGGCCCTGTAGTGACATACAGTAGAATGCAGTAAAGAGGCCCTGTAGTGACATATAGCAGAATGCAGTAAAGAGGCCTGTAGTGACATATAGCAGAATGCAGTAAAGAGGTCCTGTAGTGACATATAGCAGAATGCAGTAAAGAGGCCCTGTAGTGACATATAGCAGAATGCAGTAAAGAGGTCCTGTAGTGACATATAGCAGAATGCAGTACAAAGGCCCTGTAGTGACATATAGCAGAATGCAGTAAAGAGGCCCTGTAGTGACATATAGCAGAATGCAGTAAAGAGGCCCTGTAGTGACATATAGCAGAATGCAGTAAAGAGGCCCTGTAGTGACATATAGCAGCATGCAGTAAAGAGGCCCTGTAGTGACATATAGCAGAATGCAGTAAAGAGGCCCTGTAGTGACATATAGCAGAATGCAGTAAAGAGGCCCTGTAGTGACATATAGCAGAATGCAGTAAAGAGGCCTGTAGTGACATATAGCAGAATGCAGCAAAGAGTCCCTGTAGTGACATATAGCAGAATGCAGTAAAGAGGCCCTGTAGTGACATACAGTAGAATGCAGTAAAGAGGCCCTGTAGTGACATATAGCAGAATGCAGTAAAGAGGCCCTGTAGTGACATATAGCAGAATGCAGTAAAGAGGCCCTGTAGTGACATATAGTAGAATGTAGTAAAGAGGCCCTGTAGTGACATATAGTAGAATGCAGTAAAAAGTCCCTGTAGTGACATATAGCAGAATGTAGTAAAGAGACCCTGTACTGACATATAGCAGAATGCAGTAAAGAGGCCCTGTAGTGACATATAGCAGAATGCAGTAAAGAGGCCCTGTAGTGACATATAGCAGAATGCAGTAAAGAGGCCCTGTACTGACATACTTTGGAATGCTCAGTAAACGAACATTCTGCAGAGATCCCCTGACAGGACTAAAGATGCAGCCACCAGTGATACATTTCAGAATGTAAGGTGGGGAGGTGAGGAAAACATTTACAAGGGGGCAGACACTGACTAAATCATTTATAAAGTAATATTGTAAAAAATAAGCAATGTTATTCATTACATTATTTTTCCCATGGACATTGTCGCTGGCTCATCTCAGCCATATTAATTACAAGACGTCAGTCTTCGTAGCAGAGGTTCATTATATCCATATATCCATACTTCCCTAATCCACTAATGTATCTTATGAAATCAGAAGAATGAATGATTAAACCACCATTTGTCATCACAACCATTAGTGATAAAATTTACATGACATCATCAGGGGAGTTCTTTGCAATAATTTTAAGGGTAAATTAGAGTATTCCTGGCAGAGCCTGTTTCATGATGAAGTTGCTCATATGGGGATATAGAGACCTCCAATAACAAAATGTGACACTTATTCAAAATAGGAACAGTACATATTATCCACAAATTACATGAGAGAGACTTATTGTCCTGAATTAGATCGGGCAAAAAGAAGGTCTGACTTGATTTAACAATTCATGTAGATAGTTGTTACTCGTCTAGTTACGGATATGATAGTCACATGACAAAAACAAAATAAACCCTTTTTTTTCTCTCTCTCTCTAACACCCCCCCCCCCCCCCCCCCCCCAGGGCTGGGCCGAGGCATAGGCTGTAGAGGCTCCAGCCTCAGGGCGCAGTGTAGGAGGGAGCGCAGAATTCATTCAGCTGTCATTCCTAATTGTGTATGAAGCAGAAAGAAATAAGAAAAGGGGATACATAGCAGTGACTGCAAGCCAGAGAACTAGATATTAAGGTGTTGGGGAGGTTGTGGGCCCTGTGGCCCTCTTAGTCTAATAGCAATCAGTGTGTGACGGCTGGGGTGGGAGGGATGGAGCGGCGCACTTTGGTGTCTCAGCCTTGGGTGCTGGAGGGCCTTGTCCCTGCTCTGCCTCCCCCCCCTCTTTTTTTTACCCCCCCCCCCCCCACCCCTTCCCTTTTTTTCCCTATTTTTCTTTTTGGATCTCACATATACTCCAAAATTCTCTTGCATAAAAATTAATGGTGCATATCTCTTCCTGTTACTGTTTGCATGGTTTACATGCAACTTGGATCTGCGCCAGTCCCAGTAAAAGCTGCCTGGAACCCACTAGAGCGATTTCTTCTCTGAACTATCTAGTGCCCAAAATATCCATGCATGTCTCTATAAAATAATTTCTCTCTCTGAGCTCCTCTGTGCTGCTCAGGTGTGCTGATTACCTGCAGCTCTGGGATTAGTAGCTCTCCTGGCACCTGTGTTGGTGCTGGAAAGATACTCTCTGGCCTTCTAGAGAAGGGATGTCTCAGAAGCTTAGCATTTAGAATGAGCTCTCAGTCACACAAACTACAATAACTGTGTATGAGAGCCCTGTGTTCCTGTCCAGTTATGCAGAGGCGAGAGCTACCAGCCAGGAAGATAGAAGCTTTCTGTTGTTGTTCACACACCTCCTGCAGGGGAGACTTACAATTTACAAGGGACTGTATAATAGCAGAGTAAAAATCCCTGAGATGGACATTTTGCAATAATATAGCATCTTCCGAATGCAGAGATCCACACGCCAGTTACAGCATGGAGCAGGTCTGGGAGACACCAAAAGGCACCTCCAGGGTGAGTAGCACAAATATAAGAGAACAATGCTGTGTAAAGTGACAGTTTCCTCGGATGTGATTGTCATTGGCAAATGAGTAACTGTATGACTGATCTGGTGAATGTATCGGATAGACTGTTTCCTGCACTTTCAGGTAAACCTGTTGCAGAAGATGTGAAATGATCAACAATTGTTAATTGTTAAGGTGGCCATATAGCTATCAATTTTGCGGCCCGATCGACCATCCGATTTGATTATTTTATTGAATCTAATGAAGATTGGTGCCACATCATGTCTGTCCAATCGATGGCTCGATCGCTTCCGGGCCAGAATCAGTCGAAACATTTTAATCGGACATGTTGGAGAATCTCGGCCGCACGCAGGTGCAGGGCGATAATGGTAAGTGATTTGTTTTTAAAGTGATCTTACAGTTTTCTTGTGCATTATATTGAGGCTTAATTGCCTCCAAAAGGCAGCAAGACCCGTGTTTGGGAAAAAAATCGTCTTGCTGTGAACTAGCTCATGGATAGACCTTAGCCAAGCGCTTTTTGAAACTCTAGCGCTTTTGAAAGAAAATCTGGAGATGTCAACATGGAACTGAGAGGGGCTGTTTGTTTTTCTCATCTGTTCATCGTTCTTATTCCCGCATTTATCTTGCAATAACAGATAAATTCTTATTACAAGAAACGGTACTATTCTGATAGCCGGGCGCAACCACTAGGTGGCGATAAAACTTCAGCGTTGAACAGTGCTTGGGGAGGTTGGGGCACAACTGAGATAAGTAATGTAGAATGTAATCTCCCTCTGCCTGCAATATCCCAGCGACATTAAAGAGAATCTGTATTGTTAAAATCGCACAAAAGTAAACATACCAGTGCGTTAGGGGACATCTCCTATTACTCTCTGACACAATTTCGCCGCTCCTCGCCGCATTAAAAGTGGTTAAAAACAGTTTTCAAAAGTTTGTTTATAAACAAACAAAATGGCCACCAAAACAGGAAGTAGGTTGATGTACAGTATGTCCACACATAGAAAATACATCCATACACAAGCAGGCTGTATACAGCCTTCCTTTTGAATCTCAAGAGATCATTTGTGTGTTTCTTTCCCTCTGCAGCTATCTTCCACTGAAGTGTCAGGCTGTTTCTTCCTGCAGAGTGCAGACAGCTCTGCCCGTATGTAATTCCTCAGTATGTGAAAGCGGCAGCCCAGCCAGCTCAGAGGACAATTTATCCAGCTTGTAAAAGATAAGACAGCAGAGAGAAGCTGCCCTAATCTAAATAACACACAGGCAGTGTGCATAGAGGGGCCAGGAGGGGGGAGATGCATCACAGAACCACAACACTGAAGAACTTGGCAGCCTTCCAGACACAGGGTGACAAGTCCGACAGGGAAAAGATAAGCTGATTTATTACAGAGATGGTGATAGTAGAAAGTGCTGCAGTAAGCCAGAGCACATTAGGATAGGTTTTGGAACTTGTAGAATGGTAGGAAACAGGATGACATTTTTGTTATGGAGTCTCTTTAATTACTATTCCCCCTCCAGGCCGCCATGGATAGTAGGAAAAGATGTAACTCTGCTGCCAGCGATCACTGGCGAGGGAGATTACGTTCTACATTACTTAGCTCAGTTGCGCCCGGCTAACGGAGTTTTATCGCCACCTAGTGGTTGCGCCCGGCTAACGGAATAGAACCCAAGAAACTCTAGCGCTTTTGAAAGCGCTGAGAATCGCTCTTGGTGTGCACCAGCCCTGAATTGCACTTCCTATTACTACTTATAAAGCTACGCAGTGTTGCGGTGTAACGGCCGCATGGTAACACAGCTTTCAGCACTGCAATGCAAGGCCTATGCCATGTACAATGTGCAATGCATGCAACGCACTACCGCAACACCTGCGCATTAACATTGAAGCATACTTTTCATTGTCTGCAACGCACAGAAAACGCCTGGCGCCACTTTCCCACTCCATTGCGTGCATACAAGGGAATACAATGACCACTGTGACAGCAGCCTAAACCCTTCATTCCTGGATCTGATTATTCCCGTACAAAGTTCTGGTTCTTCCCCTTTTCATCCTGGTCCCTGTAGACTGAAACACTGAAGACAAAACAGAAATCATCTGCTCACCTCTTGGGCTATTTCTAATAAATCCTTCTCTCCTCTGGTAACTGCTGCGGGGTGAGGATTCTGCACAACTGGCCAATCAGTACTTCTGCCTGGAAAACAAAAAGAAATCCCCATTAATAGAGATAACAGATGAGATAATTTTCTGGGCTTGTTGCAAATCGCAAGTCATGTGAGACTGAGCCAAAGTCAGCTGCAGTTACTGATATTTCCAGGGTGGGGGGGAAGGGTTTGGGGTGGGGCTAGGCACTGATAGAGGGAGGGTTCAAAGGGAACCTGAACCGCGTGAAATTATTTAAAATAAACACATGTGTAGCTGCAAATAAATACAGTATTACATTCTTACCTCCCCGGCAGTTCCACTCAGAAGCTCAACATTTTCCTCTAACAGGGCCGGCGCTACCATTAAGGCAAAGGAGGCAGCTGCCCCAGGGCCCCAGAGCTTGTAGGGGCCACCAGTGGCTACAAGAGGAAAAAAAAATTCAAATCGGCCTTATAGTTTTTGAGAAAATCGATTTTAAAGTTTCAAAGGAAAAAAAAACACATTTAAAAACCTGCCGACTTTAATGGTTAATAGCAAATCCACCTTAAATGCTAGAAACCCTAAATTTGCAGGATATGTTAAGGAGATCATTAGGAATAAGAGGAAAAAACAATTTTTCAAAAAGACCTTATAGTTTTTGAGAAAATCGATTTTAAAGTTTAGAAGGAAAAAAGTATAGTTTTAAATGCGGTAAATGTAACTTTTAGTAGCAAACCTAACGGTAGTGTAATTTTACATGCATCAAAAGAAAGAGCAATAAATTTCCTGACGTGGTTTCAAGGGGGTCTATACGCAGCCGCAGCGCTTTGGCCAGGGATCGCTATACAGCCGCAATATGGCTGTATGAAGATCCCTGGCATTTTTTCCTATTTTCCCAATTTTTTTATGTTTAGAGTGTGGGAATTTTTTTTTTTTTAAATGATGTGGGGTCCCCCCTCCTGAAACTTTTTAACCCCTTGTCCCCCATGCAGGCTGGAATAGCCAGAATGTGGAGCTCCGACCGATTGGGACTTCCCACTCTGACTATACCAGCTGCAAAAAAGGTCCCCTAATGCCAATTTTTGTTCCGGGGTATATGTTGGGGGGGCCCCCCAGGTTTATTTTGCCCTGGGGCCCCATTGTTGCTTAAACCGGCCCTGTCCTCTAACAACGATTCCTTCCAGTTCTGACAATATTTTGTACCATTAATGAGCACCTAAAGGACAACTGAAGCAAGAGGTATAAGGAGGCTGCCATATTTATTTCCTCTTAATCAATACCAGTTGCCTGGCTGCCGTGCTGGTCCTCTGCCTCTAATACTATTAGCCATAATCCCTGAACAAGCATGCAGCAGATCAGGTGTTTCTGACATTATTGTCAGATCTGACAAGATTGGCTGCATGCTTGTTTCTGATGTGAATCAGACACTACTGCATCCAAATAGACCAGCAGGGCTGCCAGGCAACTGGTATTGTTTAAAAGCAAATAAATATGGCAGCCTCCATATCCTGTCACCTCAGTTGTCCTTTAAGAAAACAGCTTTTACAACAAACAAACAAGTGTTTTGAAATTAATTAGTAGGTTCAGTCAGCCAGGTTGCACTTCATATACTCCGATCCCAGCATGGCCACACCTTG
The DNA here is from genome assembly GCF_040937935.1 of Hyperolius riggenbachi. Classification (NCBI taxonomy): domain Eukaryota; kingdom Metazoa; phylum Chordata; class Amphibia; order Anura; family Hyperoliidae; genus Hyperolius; species Hyperolius riggenbachi. The sequence continues at coordinate 294,696,766 of NC_090654.1, read as the reverse complement.
CCACAGTAGCAGACCGCTAACCTGTCTGATCTATAGGCAATATCACTTGTCTGGTTTGCTGCCACAAGACACAGTCGCCAACATAATGCAATCTCTTTGAGATTTTACATTTCCCTTTTGGTTTTTTTTTACTAGATGCTAGGAGTAACGCAGTGTGCAGGCAAAAAATCGGTTCACAATCGGATCACAAACCTTCACATGGAATATAAAACAGCTCTCATAGTGATTAGCTAGAGGTGCCCCCCCCCCTTCCCCCCCCCAAAAAAAATGTGTTGTGTCAATGGGTCACATGTTGAGACACCGCTGGACTGGAGACTGGTGAGGTGAGGAAGATGCGCCACTGGACTGCGGAGAGGTGAGTTATCCTTTCTTATCACTCGCCAGTTCATGGTGCTTCCATGGGTCATGAGTCCCGCACATGGCCCAGGGGCTGCCAAACTTCCCAACAAGGCCAGACGCAGTTGCCTTAGTTTGGGTAATCCAACGCTGTTGACTGTGTGGCACATGCTGTTCTTTGATAGCTGAGTGCAGAAGATGAGACTAGGTTTGCTACAGTGTGTGTTGTCTGCTACATTGATTGTATGTAGCAGGCTGCTATATTCCTGACTGCAAAACTCTCTGTTTAAGTGCTGGTCCACACGGGTGTTAAATATGGCATCCGTTCGTTCAAGTGCTGTCTGTTCAAATGAATGGAAGCCCTTTTAAACGTTGGTATCGGATTTTCCCATCGTTCAGTAGAAAAGCATTTGAAATCTAAACCAACCACTTATTCAGATGTCTTAATCATCCCTGAACTGGATATGACATTATCAGGTAAGATGGCTGCATTCTGTACTAGTTGGCTAGTTGAGAGACATACACCAATCCCATTACTTTGGGTCCGAAGCTAAGGCAGTCAGGCTAGCTATATAGGCAATAAGGAGTGGGGAGGCAGATGTTATGCTGGGAGTACAGCAATGTGTACGTACGTATGTATAGAATGTTCAGTAAATACCGTGATAGTCTCCAGATGTTACAGTTGAAAGATGAGCTAAATATTCGCGTTGACAGTGAGCGTGTCGAAGAATGCTACTGAAGGACCCTATATAGAGCGGGAAGATCAGAAGACTGTATAGGTCCTTCATCTCTCTATTGATTGAGAATACGCAGCTATGACACTCTACATGCTGAGACCTTATCTTGGATTGGCTCGCACTCAATGAAAGGACAGCTTGAAAGAGACCAGCAGCCATCAGCCAGATGAATCCGAGAAGTGGCTGTTTACATTAGATATACAGCGGAGGTGGCAATGGAAGATGTCACGCTTCATCTCTATAGGTCAGTAAACTGGGACAGATTGAACGGTCTAGCCAAGAAATCTATTAAGCCAATTTCCTGTTGGCTTTATCTGTTACAGGGAGGTCTTTGCTTAATGGAGACGAGACATTTTAATACACAGATTCAGGAAATGTTCCTGAGGACTCTCTTTCTCCTCAGCATTTACTGAGCAGGTGTCCTCTGCCAATGACTGCTGCTGCCTCAGCTGGCGGAGTGGGAGGAGCCATGACGGGCAGTAGAGGACCTGGACGCCATGTTTCAAGTGGTACGCGGCCAGGGCCGGGCCGAGGCATAGGCTGGAGAGGCTCCAGCCTCAGGGCGCAGTGTAGGAGGGGGCGCACAATTCATTCAGCTGTCATTCCTAATTGTGTTTGAAGCAGAAAGAAATAAGAAAAGGGGATACATAGCAGTGACTGCAAGCCAGATAACTAGATATTAAGGTGTTGGGGAGGTTGGGGCCCTGTGGCGCCTCTTAGTCTAATAGCAATCAGTGTGTGATGGCTGGGGTGGGAGGGATGGAGGGACGCACTTTGGTGTCTCAGCCTTGGCTGCTGGAGGACCTTGTCCCTGCTCTGGGTACGCCTTCCCATTCTGGGCTAGGTATGGGCATAGGCCAGGCATGTCCAAAGCCCGGCCCGGAGGCAAAATGCGGCCCACTGAGACATTTCTGGTGGCCTCCAAAGCTCTCTACAGTTATTCATTCCATAGGGCCCACAGGCTGCGGTGCCGGATGCAGGGGCCACCTTATGTCACTGCTCTGCCTCCTCCTTTGTTCGCCTGTCGGTTATCAGCCACCACTGTAGCAGCCACTGACTAGCAGCCGCCACTGTGCCAGCAGCACTATCCCTGCATAGTGAAAGGGACGACATGCTAGCTGCACACAGTATACGTGTCATTTCCTGTGCAAATGTTTTATTTGACAAAAATGTCAGAGGCATAGTGTACATAAAAAATAGTTTAAAGTACAGTGACCAGATTTTTCTCGGCTCAACCTGGGAGGGGACGGGGGGTGCTTAGCCAAAAAATGGGCGTGTCCATGACCGCAGTGGGAAAATGGGCGTTTCCATGACATGGTGTGGGTAGAGTGAACTGATGTAATTCCGAGGCAGTGGGCCAGAGTTTCCTCCCAAAACACAGATAGGAAAAGTGACCCTAAAGGTAATTAGGCAATGTTCCCCAAACACACAAGAAAGCAGCGTTCCCACAATGATGTAGTGAAATGGGAGATTTGCATCATGGATGTCAGTCCATGACATGACTGTGTACTATGTAAAATGCTGCAGAAGATGCAAGTGCTACATAAATTAAATACATAATAATAATAATATGGCGGGACATTAGACTTTGACAATGGTCAAGATTAGATTGTGAGCTCCACCAAGGACATGACTGCATTCTCTGTAAAGTGCTGCCTTAGATACCAGTACTATATAAATATATAATAATGTCGTAGGACATTAGACTATGACTATGAGGGGGATTAGATTGTGCGTGAAATTTGCAGAAGCTGCTGATGCTACAGTATTAGCATACCATTTAACAATCATGAGCTCCTAAAATGCCAAATGCTGCAACAATAACCCCAAAGTAGCAGGGGCATAGCAATAGGGGGTGCAGAGGTAGCGACCGCACCGGGGCCCTTGGGCCAGAGGGGCGCCGAAGGGTCCACCCTCTATCACAGTATTAGCTCTCTATTGGTCCTGTGCTGGTAATAATCACTTCTATATATACTTTGAATAGTAGTAATCCTTAACACACTGTTCCCAATCCCCTTCTTGCACCTCTGACACTGTGGTTGTCCTTGGCAAGTTTTGGTGCGCTGTATCAATTGCTATGTATAAAGTTCTTGGGGGGGCCCCATGTAAAACCTGCACCAGGACCCACAGCTCCTTAGCTACGCCACTGCAAAGTAGCAAATGCAGTCTCTATGACCATCAAATAATAACTGCAGCAACAGTTACCTCCGACACATGAATTGCAATAACTGTCACCTCCAACAAATAAAATGCAACTACCGTTACCTCTGACACATGAAATGCAGCAGAAAACAATTACTCCAACTCCGCAAACTGTAAATGAGGCAAACATTACCTCAGCGGCCACAGAGTCCCACAGCTGGGACATCCCGTGGCCAAAAGTGGGACATAACCTGGGACACATTGCAGGCTGGGACAGGGGACCCTTAACCTGGGACGTGTCCCAGGTAAAATGGGACGTCTGGTCAGTAGAGATGGGCCGAACCTCCGATTTAAGGTTCGCGAACCCTGTTTGCGAACTTCCGCGAAAGGTTCGGTTCGCGAAAAAGTTTGCGAACCGCAATAGACTTCAATGGGGAGGCGAACTTTGAAAGTTTAAAAAAATTCTATCAACTGGAAAAATGATAGAAAACATGTTTCAAAAGCTCTAATACCTGGAGCCACACCTAATTGAGTGAAATACACATCACTGCTGGAGGACCTGCCCACCCTCCCTCCTGCAAGCAAGGTCCTTTATACCATTTGCCTACCTACACTAATTAGTTATGGGACAGCTGCTATACACACTCTGCTAGGGAGATTTTAATTGCCCTCCTCCCACCTCCCTCCTCCCTCCTCCCACCTCCCATTAGGTTGCTTAAAGGAGAACTGTAGTGAGAGGTATATGGAGGCTGCCATATTGATTTCCTTTTAAGCTATACCAGTTTCCTGGCAGCCCTGCTTATCTATTTGCCTGCAGTAGTGTGAATCACACCAGAAACAAGCATGCAGCTAATCTTGTCAGATCTTACAAAAATGTCAAACACCAGATCTGCTGCATGCTTGTTCAGGGTCTAGGGCTAAAAGTATTGGAGGCAGAGGATCTGCAGGATAGCCAGGTAACTGGTATTGCTTAAAGGAAATCAATATGGTAGCCTCCATATACCTTTCACTACAGTTCTCCTCAGCCCCGTTTCTTGCCCCGTGCGGAGCGTGCCGCGGCCCGGGGCGCTGTTGGGAGGGGGGCGCTATAATGGAGGGGGGAGCCGGAGCCGCGGGGAGGGCAGCCCGACCTCTCCCTCCCTCTCCTCTCCCGGGCGCCCTCCGTGCTCCCCCCTCAGATGCAGAGTTCGTGAGCAGCAGGGAAGCGCTGTTTACAACTCACCGGCTGCCTGGCTCCAAGCGCTGCTCTCTCGCCGCTGGTCTCCTCTCTCTGTCTGTATACATACTGATACACGCTGCTTCCGGCTACAGGAAGCAGCGTGTATCAGTACGTATACAGAGAGAGAGAGGAGACCAGCGGCGAGAGAGCAGCGCTTGGAGCCAGGCAGCCGGTGAGTTGTAAACAGCGCTTCCCTGCTGCTCACGAACTCTGCATCTGAGGGGGGAGCACGGAGGGCGCCCGGGAGAGGAGCGGGAGAGAGAGGTCGGGCTGCCCTCCCTGCGGCTCCCCCCTCCATTATTGGGGGCATCTACCTATCTAACCTATTCTGGGGGCACCTACCTAATCTAACCTACGCTGGGGGGCACCTACCTATCTAACCTACACTGGGAGGCAGCTACCTATCTAACCTATACTGGGGGCAGCTACCTAATATAACCTACGCTGGGGGGCAGCTACCTATCTAACCTATACTGGGGGCAGCTACCTAATCTAACCTACGCTGGGGGGCAGCTACCTATCTAACCTACACTGGGGGGCACCTACCTAATCTAACCTACGCTGGGGGGCAGCTACCTATCTAACCTACACTGGGGGGCAGCTACCTATCTAACCTACACTGGGGGGCAGCTACCTAATATAACCAACACTGGGGGGGGCAGCTACCTATCTAACCTACACTGGGGGGCAGCTACCTAATCTAACCTATACTGGGGGGCAGCTACCTATCTAACCTATACTGGGGGGCACCTACCTAACCTATACTGGGGGGCACCTACCTAACCTATACTGGGGGGGCAGCTACCTTATCTAACCTATACTGGGGGGCAGCTACCTAATCTAACCTATTCTGGGGGGCACCTGTCTAATCTAGCCTATACTAGGGGGCACCTACCTAATCTAACCTATACTGAGAGGCACCTACCTATCTAACCTAGGGGGGGGGGGGGGCGCGCAATTTTTACACCCTCGCCCTGGGTGCATTTTAGCCTAGAAACTGCACTGGTTCTCCTTTAAAGGGAACCTTAACTGAGAGTGATATGGATGTTTCCTGTAAACAATACCAGTTGCCTGGCAGTCCAGCTGATCTTTGTGACTGCAATAGTGGCTGAATGACACCCTGAAACAAGCATGCAGCTAATCCAGTCTGACTTCAGTCAGAGCACCTGATCTGCATGCTTGTTCAGGGGATGTGGCTAAAAGTATTAGAGACACAGGATCAGCAGGCGATTCAGGCAACTGGTATTATTTTAAAAGGAAAAATCCATATCCTTCTCCGTTTAGGTTCCCTTTAAGGATTTGTAGCATAAAAGCCAACTCACATTGGCTGGGATTTGAACCTGGGTCTCACTGTACGGTGGACAAGCACACTAACCACTATACCAACTGAAGCTGGCCTGAAATTGCTGGCCTAAAATTTACTATTTATGCTCAATACAAGAGAAAAAGTAGACAAGACAAATAACATTTATATCACACTTTTCTCCTGGCGGACTCAAAGGACCAGAGCTGCAGCCACTAGGGCATGCTCTATAGGCAGTAGCAGTGTTAGGAAGACTTGCCTAAGGTCTCCTACTGAATAGGTGCTGGCTTACTGAACAGACAGAGCTGAGATTTGAACTCTGGTCTCCTTTGTCAGAGCCGAGGCAGCGCCCTTATCCATTACACCATGCAGCCACTGCTTACAGATATTTAGCCAGACATGGCCTTCTCTTTTGTGTTATTTGTCTTGTCTACTTTTTCTCTTGTATTGAGCATAAATAGTAAATTTTAGGCCAGCAATTTCAGGCCAGCTTCAGTTGGTATAGTGGTTAGTGTGCTTGTCCACCATACAATGAGACCCAGGTTCAAATCCCAGCCAATGTGAGTTGGAATGGGTAGAAGGGTAGGAGGGAGGTGGGAGGTGGGAGGAGGGAGGTGGGAGGAGGCAGGAGGCCAATTAAAATCTCCCTAGCAGAGTGTGTAGCAGCTGTCCCATAACTAATTAGTGTAGGCAGACAACTGAGTCAAATGGTATAAAGGACCTAGCTTGAAGGGAGGGTGTTTGACAATAACATGTCTGCTGACAGTGAAATGGAGGGTAAAGATTTTGCTCAATACAGCATTATGGGGCGAATCGAACTTCCGCAAAAGTTCGCCTGGTGCAGGCGAATGCGAACCCCCAAAGTTCGCCTGGAACCGTTCGGCCCATCTCTACTGGTCAGTGTATTTAAAGGGAACCGTAATTGAAAAAAAAAAGGAGTTTAACTTACTTGGGGCTTCTACCGCCCCCTACAGACATCCCGTGTCAGGAGAAACGCATCCTCCAGTCCCCTGCCGTGGCTAAGCTTCATTTTCACCGACTGATCAGTCAGCGGGCTACTGCTCCCTAAATGAGCATGAGCAAGGACGCACGCAGCCAGGACCGTGCATGCAATAAATTAACAAAAGGAACCTCGGCCACGGTGGGGGATTGGAGGATTTTTTTGTCCCGGCATGGGACAGGACGTCTGCAGGTGTCGGTAGAAGCCCCAGGTAAGTTAAACTCCCTTTTTTTTTGTTTTCCTATTAACAGTGACATGAGACAGACATGTATAGATACAGTGTCAAGCATACAAATAACTATGCTTTGTTCATTTTTCTGCCTAAAAGAGAGTTAACATTCAGGCATCTAAGTGACAGTTTCTCTCTTTAGTCGGGACTCAGTCGGTCTATAGAGGAACCACTCACTGATAAGGAATTACAGCCATAAAAGTCTTCCCTGTCAGAGAACAGCTTCTGAGGGCAGAGGAGAGAAGTTGATAGTTGGCTCTGGGATGCTCAGGGCCGGGTCACTGTTGAGCAGACGCAGAATGGAAATGGTAAGCACATCCGCAAGGCCGTTTTGCATCCGTATGCAACAAAACGCCCATCCGTTCTGCACCCACACCCCGTCCGTTTCGCAGCTGCATGTACGCTCCTGAGTCGGTCACGTCAGCCCGTACGCATCACCGCTCACCTGTCCCACCGACACTTCCTGGTCTCTTCTAAACAGCCCGGAGGCCGTCAGATGCATGCAGCTCTCCATAGGCTGCAATAGGCCAATGCTCCCCAGCAACAGGGAGAATTTTCATTGGTCCGCCATGAACCAGTGAGAATTCCCACTTTATACTGAGTATTCCCACTGTTTTTTTGCAGCCCAGTAGAGATCCCCCAGGCACCGGGCTGTTTAGAAGGGACCGAGTGGCAGGACACGTTAGAATCACGTCACGGGGGCGATCTAAACGGCCAACGCAGATGAGAACGGGCAGTGTTCATTCTCAGAGGCTTTCATTGGATACATTTTTCTGTTCGGTTCCAGGAAAATGTTCCAAGTTGGCTCTCTGCATTCTGTCTCGCGATCCGCAACACATAGATCTGAGTAGGATCTGCGTTTTTTATCAAGTGGAAGCCGATTCTATTTTTAACAAAATGGGTACTTTTTTTTAACCACTTCAGGACCAAACGAAATTTTACATATCAAAGCCAATAACTTTATTACTACTCACCACACCTAAATGATCTATATATTATTTTATCAGGACATATTAGGTTTTTTAGTGTGTGATAATTCTGTTAAGTAATTACCTTATTTTAATGCATTTTAAAGGGAAAAGAAGGGGAAATAAACACAAAAACACGATTTCTCCATTTACATTCATTATAGCTTTACAATAAACAGTGCTAACTAGAAGTTAAACCACACATTTTATTTGCTCATCCATCCTGGTTATTACAACAGTTAGATTATGTTCCTAGCACAATGTATGGTGACAATATTGTATTTGGAAATAAAGGTGTCTTTTTTTTCTGTTTGTTGTTTTTCCCTCTCTCATTGTACACTATTGATGATTAGAAGACCTTATTTGCAAATATAATAGTAAAGTATACCCTCATGGCATACATATTTAAAAAGCCAGGTTCCTAAGGTAACAATATATGTTGTTTTTTCATATCCTGTCACGTTGTTTTATTTTGGTACAGAATATGCAAAAATGTAATTGCGTTTGATTCAGTTTGTGACTAAAAAGAATACACAAGACATGGGCCTCAACCCTAAAACTTTCTAAACTCTATTATACAACTTATCACGGTTAAAATGTTACTACATATGTCTCTTGTAAATTTGCTAAAACTTTTCCAAATTTGATCATAATTTTGAAAATGACATTTTTTTATGTTGGATTGAGTTTGTATGTACCTATTTTTTATGTGATGTGTGTCCAAGCTTTAACCTGCTGAGCGGTCTGGACGAGCTCAGCTCGTCCAACACCGCCAGAGGCTGCCGCTCAGGCCCTGCTGGGCCGATTTTTGTCAAATAAAAAGCAGCACACGCAGCCGGCACTTTGCCAGCCGCGTGTGCTGCCTGATCGCCGCCGCTCTGCGGCGATCCGCCGCGAGCAGCGGCGAAAGAGGGTCCCCCCAGCCGCCTGAGCCCAGCGTAGCCGGAACAAAAAGTTCCGGCCAGCGCTAAGGGCTGGATCGGAGGCGGCTGACGTCAGGACGTCGGCTGACGTCGATGACGTCACTCCGCTCGTCGCTATGGCGACGATATAAGCAAAACAAGGAAGGCCGCTCATTGCGGCCTTCCTTGTTTATTCTGGGCGCCGGAGGCGATCGGAAGATCGCCTCCGGAGCGCCCTCTAGTGGGCTTTCATGCAGCCAACTTTCAGTTGGCTGCATGAAATAGTTTTTTTTTTATTTAAAAAAAACCCTCCCGCAGCCACCCTGGCGATTTAATCAGAACGCCAGGGTGGTTAAGAACCGCCAAAATGTATTCTACAACTCGTCCCGGATAAAATTATATCACATGTGCCTTATTTAGTAACACACTGGTGGTGCACTCTCCACAAATACACTGGATGTTTATAAACGTCCAGTGGTCAATTGGTCAATTGGTTAAGCAAGTGTGAATCATCTAAGACTGTGTGGAACACTGAATTATTCATATTATTCATATGAGACAATATAACAGGAAGCTATATATATATATATATATATATATATATATATATATATTTATATATATATATTTATATATATATATATATATATAGTACTGTGGTGTTGTAAAACAAAACAGTCATTTTTGAGAGTAGGAGGATAGATACAATTGCTTATCACATCAGTTTAGTTTCACATCAAGTTTCCTTTTCCTCCTCTTCTTTTTTTAGTGGCTTAAACAAAGATCTATCGTCATTCCAAAAACAAATTCTAGTGGAGATGATAAATGACCAGCAGGCATGTCCCCGGTGACTGTATGCTGAGGCATTTCCACCTTCTCTGGTGTAAGAGTGCGAGGGCGGGAATGTTATGTGTGACACAATGGCGTATAGTATTTGTGTATAATCAGTGGAAGTTGTGTATTGTGTGTCTGGCTCTACCGGCGATAGTGAAAGTGTCGGCTGTGATTCGCCTCCAGGTCACCAGACTCTTCTGTGTGTGGACCCCGTACAGAGGAGGGAATCTGGGGGGGGGGGGGGGGGCAATGTTTGGGAATATCTATTGAAAGAGGGCTGCTAACACTGAACAGGCAGCACTGTGACTGCCCTGATTCTGGAAGACAATTTACTTATTCAGTTTCAGGGCAAAGTAGCTAAAAGTAGCGCAAGTAAATTTGGGCGTGGCTATACTGTCAATGTACACGTACTGGTTACACAATATTGTAGGTGCAACAATATAATTTAACAGTTATATATAACGTTACCATATTGCCGGCCATAATATTCACGGTTTCAGGCAGGTTACTGGAAGGTATAGATGAGGGGGGGATGATATTAGAGTTACAATTTAACTGTTATATAACATAACGGTCATATCTACCATTATGATATTGGCAGCAGCAACAATTCAATAGTTTCAGCGAATTAGTGTCAGGCACAGGTAGAGGGTAGGTTAGTGTTTGGCACAGGTAGGGGGTAGGTTAGTGTTAGGCACAGGTAGGGGGTAGGTTAGTGTTAGGCACAGGTAGGGGGTAGGTTAGTGTTAGGCACAGGTAGAGGGTAGGTTAGTGTTTGGCACAGGTAGGGGGTAGGTTAGTGTTAGGCACAGGTAGGGGGTAGGTTAGTGTTAGGCACAGGTAGGGGGTAGGTTAGTGTTAGGCACAGGTAGGGGGTAGGTTAGTGTTTGGCATAGCTAGCGGTAGGTTAGTGTTAGGCATAGGTAGGGGGTAGGTTAGTGCTAAGCATAGGTAGGGGGTAGTTTAGTGTTAGGCATAGGTAGGGGGTAGGTTAGTGTTAGGCATAGGTAGGGGGTAGGTTAGTGTTAGGCATAGGTAGGGGGTAGGTTAGTGTCAGGCATAGGTAGGGGTAGGTTAGTGTTAGGCATAGGTAGGGGGTAGTGTCAGGCATAGGTAGGGGTAGGTTAGTGTTAGGCATAGGTAGGGGGTAGTGTCAATTGGTAGGGGTAGGTTAGTGTTAGGCATAGGTAGGGGTAGGTTAGTGTTAGGCATAGGTAGGGGTAGGTTAGTGTTAGGCATAGGTAGGGGTAGGTTAGTGTTAGGCATAGGTAGGGGGTAGGTTAGTGTCAGGCATAGGTAGGGGTAGGTTAGTGTTAGGCATAGGTAGGGGGTAGTGTCAACTGGTAGGGGTAGGTTAGTGTTAGGCATAGGTAGGGGGTAGTGTCAATTGGTAGGGGTAGGTTAGTGTTAGGCATAGGTAGGGGGTACGTTAGTGCAAGGTAAAGGTAGGGGGTAGTGTCAGGTATAGGTTGGGTAATGAGATTTCCATGTAGTCCTCCACAAAAGGCCTTCATACAAGTCCTAAGTGGTAAGTTCTACTTATGTAATTTTTTTTTTTTAAAGGTGACATGTAATGCACTAAGTCAGGAATGTGGAACTCCAGTCCTCCAGGGCCGAGGTCCTCACACATTTTTGGCCCAGCTCAAACTAATTGATGGGACTGAATCAGGAAGGCTGCATGGATCATCAAATAGAACAAATTTCTCAGGTCATCCTAAACACTGGCATGGATGTGGCCCTCTAGGACTGGAGTTCCACGCCTGTTCATTAAGGTACAGAGGTTGAGGTGACCCTATTGGAGGAGTCCTTCACCACCGGTAAGAGTCATGCTGACCTTGTATCGTATGACGGGTGGTGAGATATGGACTGTTTGAGGTGTTTGAAGCTGAGCTGTGAGGAGTCTGGGGAGTAATGCAGCCAGTCAGTGAAGGGCTCAGATTGCGCCTCCATTACTGCACATTTGTCAGCCTGGCTCAGTTCCACCATATGGTTCCATTTCCAGCTTATGGCATCCCTCATTAAAGCCATTATCACAATTTGCTGTGAATTATGGATGAGATAATGTATTCACCGGTGCCAATTATAAGCATGTCACAGGTCACCAAATGCATCTTTTCCAGGAAATCAGGACACGGCTAATGTATTCGGGTTCTCTTATTGAATTATGGAGCAATCTGCAAATTGTCCAATCAGAAGTCAGCTGTTACCGTCCTATACTGAGAAAAGGCGTTTTATTCCCATGGTATGGCTGAACGCTGATTCTTAATTATTCTTCTTGTATTAAAGGGGGAAAAGCAAAGTTATCAAAAAAGGGGTCATAGAAAATATAAGGATGTACTGTATATATTTGCATATCCTTATTGCTATTATGTCCTCAAGTATAGAGCACGGAGATAAAGGAGGTGTAAGGTCTGGCAACCTATTCACCCATGAATCAGCTCCAATGCCCCAATCTATCTCCGCCATCTTCGCCTTATGTGGCGCCTCCGCACTTGAATGGGAGGTGAGAGGCAACACCTACCCGACTTTGGTTACACCCAGACCTTTAGGGCGCAAGGTACTGGAGCTGAATGCAAGGTGGGTATAAATAGATCACCAACACCAAACAAATACTTAGGCAAGTCCAGAAACAGTCCAAGGTCATACACAGGTATCAGAGAATCGCAGTACAGTAGGGTCAGACAGAGGCAAGATCAAAGGATATCAGAGGTCAGTCCAGGCGGCAAACAGGCAGAACGGTAATCAGGCAGTAGGTCAGTCCAGGCAGCAAACAGGATAGGTTGATAAACAGGCAAGGAGCATAATCCAGGAATCCAACAGAAGAATAGTATCCAGCAAAGAAACACCACACCCAGCAGCTAGACTAGCTAACGCTATCAAGGGCAATGTGCAACTGACATAGCAGACTTTGAATACAGACACTCAACCTTTCAGCGGCCGGCCACTCACACAGTGAACCAGTCATACTGCAGCATCTCTCCTGCCTAAGCATCAGCTGACCTAGACTATCAGCTGATGCTAAGTTATGAGGAACTGTGGGAGCGAGACGAGCGCGTAACCACATGCGACCGTCTCCTAGCGACATAGGATGGACGCTTAACCAGCCGCCCACGTCCTTTGTATTTGACTGTACGCCTGCGCCCGCCCCCTGTTACTATGGCTACGGGGAAGCGGTGCGGACACGAGAGCTGCGCCAACCCGGAAGAGCCAGGATGGGAGATCTGCCGGCGAGGACAGACGCATCGCTCGATCCCGGAGGTAAAGTTGTTACAGGAGGCCTAAGCAGAACATGGGAATACCAAGAATTGGGGCCAGGCAGAGGCTCCAGAGGTGCCACCTTCGGGCACAGAGTCATAAAGGGGGACAGTGAGGGGTTTTATTCCCCTGTGGCATAGAAGTTGGGATTTGACAAGTGGTTGAAACTGACTGCTGACAAAACTGAGGTCCTTGTTGTCCAAAGCCAGCACTTGGCATCAAAACAGCTCTATCCTATAGCAACACCAATCAGGATTGGGAATACAGATATAAACAGCTCCAACCTTGTACGCAGCCTTGGTGTGCTAATCGATGGGGAATTGAGCTTCAGAAACCAAATCTAGGCTTGTGGTCAAAACTTTCATCTGAAGAACATTGCAAAGATTAAACATCTGATTCCCCCAGAGGATCTTCCAACCCTAGTTCACGCCTTCATCACATCACGGCTGGACTGCTGCAATGCCCTTTATGCTGGCCTCCCCAAAAAGGACCTGCGTCGCCTGCAATTAGTGCAGAATGCTGCTGCCAGATTGCTAACAAACCAGCCTCGCCACTGTCACATTACACCGATCCTTCGCTCACTGCACTGGCTCCCAGTAAAATGGAGAATACTCTTCAAGATTGGACTGCTGACATTCAAATCCCTGCACAATCTGGGCCCTGGACACATGAAGGACTTGCTGAAGCTGCACCACATCTCTCACAACCTCAGATCAGCAGGAGCCATAAACTTGTCACTCCCAGAGTGCAGCTCAAACCCTTTGGAGACAGAGCTTTCTGTCCTGCTGCCCCTATCCTTTGGAACTCCCTACCACACCCAGTAAAGACAGCCCATCCCTGGAGTTATTCAAATAAACTGAAAATCTACCTGTTTAGCCTGGCATTTGTGGACTTGTAGAATTTTGTACAACAATTTACCATTCAGCCAAATACTGGTCTGAGCCATGCTTATGCGCTTTGAGTCCTACGGGAGATAAGCACCTTATAAATGTTGTTTGTGGTCGTCTGTCTGACATTGAATGCACACAGCAGTGGGGAGGGGAGAGTCAGACCCCCCCCCCTTCCTTCACCTGGGTCCCCCGATCTGCACTTCTCCTCCAGCTATTAAGCGCAACAGCGTAGTATGATCAGGCAGCGGGCTGGAATGACTCACCTCACTCTCGTCACTTCCTACAATACCGTCCACTTACAGTACAGTGGGCGGCATCGCAGGAAGTGTCCAACCCTGTACCTGCTGCCCCCTACTGTCTGCTACCCCCTCCAGCTCGGCTACCTATTCTGGGGGGTTATTATGGGGGGGGGGGGGGGGGAGGCGGCGGCATCTCACAAGTTTGCCTCAGGCGGCAAAAAGTCTAGAACCGGCCCTGAAAGGGCCCCGAAGCCTCCAGGCCCCCCTGCCATGGCAGGAGTTGCAGGGCTGATTGTTACGCCCATACTTGTAGATGAGCAAGATAACCACAAATGATATGGCTGGGATATTGCATTAATGTTCTGCTAAGCCAGTGGAGGTTTAAGTTAGACAATATTATGTAGTGTTAAGTTTTTATAGAGTTGAGTTTTGCTTGATCTGGTGTGACATTTAATAGAAGCATGGTAAACACAGGATACCTGCACATAGCAGATGACTTCTCATGCCTGCTTCTCCTCCGGAGAGATCTTCTCCTGACTTCTCATGCCTGCTTCTCCTCTCATCCCGGCTTTTTAAGAGGATGTTACAGAAACCTTCAGCTTGTTCTGCTGATATTATCCAGCCACGCTCCTGTCATGTAATTATGTGACCTATTATCCTAACTCTGAGTTATCTAAGAGATGTTATTTCTAGGGCTTTAAGAGGGTAATGCAGCCAATTTGTGCAGTTTTGATTGTGTGTATTCGAGTAAAAACTTTTTAGAGCACACTTTTATAAGGAACCCGAGGTGCGAGACATGTGGAGGCTGCCATATTTATTTTCATTTAACCACTTCACCACTAAGGGGTTTTTCCGATTATGGACCCAAGCAAGTTTCACATTTCAGCACTCATTCCTTTTATTTGCCAATAACTTTATTACTGCTTATCACACCCAAATGATCTATTTCTTGTATATCTTGATTTTTTTTCCCACCACATCCTACGTTTTTTGTGGGTGACATTTGTTTTTGTTTTTTTTAGAAATTCATTTACTTTATCTTGCATAACACTGAAACACCCTAGGTGGATAATTCTTGGAGACTTTAACGCACGGGTCGATACACACTCTTCCCAATTTGGAACTAAGCTACTTCTCTCCATGAATGAACTGGGCTTCTCTCAAGCCGTCAACCTCCCTACCCACAAAAAAGGACACACTTTGGACCTCATTTTCCATTCAGAA
Organism: Hyperolius riggenbachi; assembly: GCF_040937935.1. NCBI lineage: Eukaryota > Metazoa > Chordata > Amphibia > Anura > Hyperoliidae > Hyperolius > Hyperolius riggenbachi. The sequence goes on along the minus strand of NC_090654.1, from coordinate 294,681,488 downwards.
CTCCTAATATCCAATGTGGAAATTGATTCAGTAGTTTGGTCAGACCACCACACTGTCCACTTCTCCTTTACAGCACCGGCTACAAAACACCAAGTGAAAGAACTAATAAAATATCGTTCCTTGAAAGGTTTGACACCCCAACACCTTCAGAACAGCCTCAATCTAGGTGGACTGACAGATCACAACTTAGGCCCTGAATCCATGGTCCTTAAATATAACCACGATGTCTCAGCAGCTTTTGACGCCATAGCTCCCTTAAAGATTAAACGTTCCGCACCATTACATCACGCTCGCTGGTTTGACAACTCTATAAAGGAACTAAAGAAACAGGGACGCAGACTGGAACGAAGGTGGCGCAAACATCAGTCTCCTGATGACAAACTTTCCCTAATTGCTCACCTGAAAAAATATCAAACGATGATTAACAAAAAGAAGTCCTTATTCCTGTCTCACGAAATTGCAAATGCAGCCAACAGACCTGCCCAACTCTTCCGCACGGTTGACAGTCTCTGCAATCCATCTTGCAGGAAATCCAGCATCAGACCTTCACAGGAACTGTGCGAGAAATTTGCCCACTTCTTCTCAGACAAAGTCTCCTCCATACGATCTGCCATTCAATTCACAGCCCCAGAAACCCATGCAGGGCCATATAACAGGTGCAAAAATAGCCTACCACCATGGTCTGATTTTAAGGTAATAACTGAAAAAGACATCTTGGATATCCTCTCAAACCTTCGGCAGACTACCTGCGATCTGGCCCCTGGCCCCACTAAGTTCATGTTGAAATGCCCTGAACTATTTACACCGGCATTCCACAAAATAGTCAACAGTTCCTTACAAGAAGGGTGGTTTCCCTCTACTCTGAAAGAAGCAATCGTCAGGCCTCTACTCAAGAAACCATCCTTAGACCCAGATGCTCTAAACAGCTACAGACCTGTCTCAAACCTCCCCTTTCTGGGAAAAGTTATTGAAAAGGCTGTCTACCTCCAACTTGAAGCCAGGCTCTCCAGAAACAACATCCTTGACCCTCTTCAATCTGGTTTCAGGAAATATCACAGCTGTGAAACAGCCCTCACCCAGATTTGCAATGATCTGCTCATTGCAAGAGACAAGGGTCAATGTTCCATCCTGATTTTGCTCGACTTCTCAGCGGCTTTTGACACAGTCGATCATGAAATCTTACTCAACAGGCTACAAGAGTACTGTGGCATAGATGGCATTGTTCTCCGGTGGTTCAACTCCTTCCTGGCTGGCAGAACACAAAGGGTAGCCTTAGGGCCCTTCCTCTCCAACCCTGTACCACTAAAATACGGTGTACCTCAGGGCGCAATATTATCCCCTTTACTGTTCACTATATACATGCTGCCACTTGGTGAAATCATACAAAAACATGGCCTGACATATCATTGCTATGCTGATGACACCCAGCTATATTTGTCATTCAAACCTGATGTCACAGACCCTACTCCACAAATAAACGCATGCTTAGCTGAGCTTAAGGAGTGGATGAATAATAATTGGCTAAAACTTAATGCTGACAAAACTGAGGTTCTTGTTATCGAGGGCCAGGGCTCAACAGCAAAGCAGCTCCAGTCTCAACCAACACCGCTAAGGATAGGGAGCTCAGACCTGAACAACTCAGACTGTGTGCGCAGTCTGGGAGTACTGATTGATGGGAAATTAAGCTTCAGGAATCAAATCTCAGCTGTTGTGAAACATTCCTTCTTTCACCTAAGGAATATTGCAAGGATTAAACACCTAATTCCTTCAGAGGATCTTCCAACCCTAGTTCATGCCTTCGTCACATCAAGGTTAGACTACTGCAATGTCCTCTACACAGGCCTGCATAAGAAAGACTTACGCCGCCTGCAATTAGTACAGAATGCCGCCGCAAGGCTGTTAACGAGCCAACCCCGCCATTGCCACATAACACCAACCCTGAGCTCACTCCACTGGCTACCGATAAAATGGAGAATTCTGTTTAAGATTGGCTTACTGACATTCAAATCCCTGCACAATCTGGGCCCTGGATACCTGAAGGACTTGTTGCAACTACAGCACACCCCCCACAATCTTAGATCAAAAGGACATAACACCTTGGTCACCCCCAGAGTCCACCTCAAAACCTTTGGAGACAGAGCCTTTTGTCATGCTGCCCCTACACTTTGGAACTCCCTGCCACACCCAATCAGGACAGCCCCATCCCGGGAAGCATTTAAGTCTAAACTGAAAACCTACCTTTTCAGTCTGGCATTCATGAACATCTGACTATCTCCTCTGTAACACAACCCAGCCTGAAACCCTGTATTAATCTGAGACACAGCTATGCGCTTTGAGTCCTATGGGAGAAAAGCGCTTTACAAATGTTATTGTATTTTATTGTATTGTATTTTGAAGGGGGGGGGGGGGGGGTGGGGAGAGAAGGAAAAATGAAAAGAAAAATACACTACTACAATTCTATCCTCTATAGTTTTAAAATAATAATGCTACTGTAAATAAAACCCATACATTTTATTTGCCCATTTGTCCCAGTTATTACAACCTTTAACCCCCTTCCAACCGCCTAATACTCATTGGCAGTGGGAGGGTGGCAGCTACAGGCGTCGGGTCCTGTAGGCGGAGATTAGCAGGGATGCACCATAAACAGCCTGCAATTGAAGCTGGCTGTTTATACAGCGCTACGATCTAGCACAGCGCTGCAATCTAGCGCAGGTCTAGAGCCCTGTCTTCCCCGCAGCATCGCTCCCAGCCTCCCAGCAGTCTCGTAGACCTCATGTGGGCACTACATTTACACCAGCGATTCCTATCTATATTAGATAAGGCAACCCAGGGGAGGGTCGGGGTCTGCTCCGGAGCTTGCAGCAAGATAATAATGCTATGGAAAGGGAGGGTGTGGGCTGCCTACCAGGAGGACTGCAGTGTGAAAGAGGTACCTAGCTTTTTTTCATGACTCGCATCGTAAGTCCTTTTAAAGCCATGATCCTTCCCTAACAAACACTTTAATTTGCTTAGGGAACACATGTTCCCTTACACCAATCACAGATTGTTGAGTCCTGGTGGGTGCGTGTGCACAGCAGCGGAGGTGGCGACCGACACATTAAAATGTCCTGTTGCTGTTAAGAGGGGAAAACAGATGTTTTAATGCATCCACTGCATGCTTAGTGCAGGTGTGACTTAAAAACAACTAAAGCCTAAAGCTCAGCGTGACAGCCAGGCAACTGGCATTGTTTATAAGGGAATGAAGATGGCACCCTCTGTGTTCCTCTTACTCTAGGTTCCCCGGTGTTGACAGATGAGCATTGCGTGTCGTATGTTTGGTGTCTGGACTTTAGCAGTAAACACGCGACTGTAATGACTTTATGAAGCAGGTGTCCTCCGGGCTTCCTGTCACATCTGCGGTAGCCACGGTAGCGATAGCTTCTGTGAAATCCTCACATTCTCCCTCAGAATCGGGTCTGTGGGACGTCTCGTGTTTATTCCTCAAGATAAACCAAATGTTCCTCGTTTCTTCCAACATCTAAGAAGACGTTTTTGGCTCAGCTGCGGGCAGATTTCTCTAAACTCAGATTTGGCTCATAATATAAAATCATGCAATTTATTTACTAATATTTAAACACAACTGTCTTGTTTGCTGGCCGGGAATATAAACCACCTCTATGATAATGTTTATGCATACGGTGGGGCTCAGTTACTGATTTATGTTTATGGGGGGTAGAATTAGTTATTAGCCAATTATTCACCCAGATGTTTGAGTACATCTGTGCGGGTTTAAATATTAGGAAACTTTTTTCATGCTGCTTGGAGAGTTGGCTTTCTGCAGTTCTTTCTGGCACTCTGGTTGGTATGGCGATCGCCATGGCAGCCAGCAGAGGCGTCAGTGTCAGCGGGGCCCAGGAGAAGGGAGAATCTAGCAGGCCTCTGTCCTGAGATCTGCAGACACTTCAAGCCCATAAACATCTTCCTTAATTTTTCCTGCTTTGACTTTTTGAGTCAGAAGCTGAACAGAGGCAGCATACATGCAGCAACGGTGACAAAACTATTCGCTTTAAAGAGACTCTGTAACAAAATGTTCAGCCTTATTTCTCCTATCCTATAAGTTCCCATACCTGTTCTAATGTGGTCTGGATTACTGCAGCCTTTTCTAGTTGCACTGTCTCTGTAATATAGCTAATCTTCTTTCCTTTGTCAAGCTTTGTCGACCCAGAGAGGAATGGACTGCCTCTGCTGTGATAGGGAGAAGTTATGCACGCCCCCTGCAGGCTCTGTGTGTGTGCTTTGTTTATCCCTCACAGACAGGTCTCTGCTCTCTGTTTCAGCTTGTCTGAGGTGGGAGGGAGCTGCCTGTCACATGCTGAGAAACTGTGAGAATCCCTGACTGGAGTGCAGGAAATTCACTATGTAATAAAAACTTGTAGTATACTGTAACATGATTCCCAGTCCTCTCGGTATCCTGGTTCCAGCACCAGCCCCGTTTCTTGGCGTGGGTGAGGCGGGTGTCCGCCTGGGGGCAGTGAGGGAGGGGGAGCTGTGATCATACTGGGACTCGGCCGCAGGGAGGGGGCATAACTTAGCCCTCCCTCTCCCAGCCCCCCCCCCTCTGCACTCCCCCCTCCACTGCAGCAGAGTAAGTGCAGCAAGAAGCCTCATTTAAAAACAAATCGGCTACTTCTGGGCTTCATGCGAAGATCACTTGATGCTGGGCTCCTCTGTCTGCAGCATCTCTGACTCTCACTACTTCCTGGGGAGAGCACTCATCATTTAGGATCTTTTCACACTGACGCATCATCCGATCAGCCAAAAGAATCATTGACTGTAGCTTGCCTTCCCTGCAGGACCTCTACATTAGCAGGTGCTGAAAAAGCGGTGACCAAGAATCTGACCCTTCTCAGTCTGCTCACTCAATCTTCCAGTTTATGCCTTACAGGGTGAGATACCGGTCAGTCGCAACAAAAACTTAAAGGGACAGGAACAGCTTCTTCCCTCAGCTAGTATCCATGCTTAATGCAGAATCACACTAATCCATCCAGCACAAACAGCAATGCTGAATCTGCTAGAACATGAAAGTATTACATCACAGAGCTGGTACTGGAAAATCGGTGTTTCTCATCTTAGTTTCCATTATTTTAACTCTTATATTGTCCTTGAAATTTAGATCTATACCGTCTGTCTAGGAATCGTATTGTCTGTCAAAATGTGTAGAAAACAGCGGCAGGGCACCTCTAGATAAAACGCCAATTTATTGAAATTCCATTACAAGCCAATACAGCAATACCAGCATGGAGCGAGAGTCAAGCATGCACGGAGGACGGCTGTTTCGCACTCACGCAAATGGAGTGCTTCATCAGGACTTGCAGTAAATTGATGTTTCCTCTGGAAGTGCCCAGCTGCTCTTTTCCACACACTTCGACTTGATGAACTGTTCCTGGGCTTTGAGCACTCTGGTGTTGCTGGATAGTTGGCCCTGAACACCATTCTCTTCTACCGATTGGACAACCGTATTGTCTGTGTCAGTTAAGTAACTGCCCAAACCGACTCCTTGTTGGTTCCTCTGGGAGAAAAGCACTTTACAAATGTTTTGTTGTTGTAAGTTGGGACTTATTTGGCCAAATCAAATGATTCTGCTTCATATATTTCATATTGTAGTGTGTATGCTTTGAACACTCCACTCCTTTATATATTGCAATTATCTCCAGTGACTTTGGTTTGAACCGGTGCGTAGTTTGCAGTAATTTCCGGCTCATCCGCAGACTGTCGGTTGCTGTCTGTTAATAATGGCTTTCTCATGATCTCGTGTCTCCCTGACAAATGTGTTTTGGCCCCAGGTGGGAAAAAATAGGACAGAGAAAGTATTTCAGAGCCAACTTAGCTGCAGACACTTCCGGAAGGAATTGTCCTAATGACACCGTGCTAATGACAAGAGCAGGGAAACCTCCATCACTACAGCTCTGCTGCTAATGAGAAAGTCCAGGTGTTCCACCAAGTGAAGTATGACTTGCAGACACGTCACTAAGTACCGCTCATCACAGCAGAGGCGCCGGCGATGTTAATGGGACACAAATCACTGAAGGAGAATTGTTGTGTTTGAAATTTCTGGCTGCTCAACTGTAAATGTTCTCCAAACGCTGTCTGCTCAGCATTGTGAGTAACGGGCTGTACACACACTAGGATCGCAACTGCCCATAATCCGGCATGTTTACATCAGCCGCCAAGCCAGCGATACGCCAGGCAGATCAACTCGGCCGAACAATGGCTACCTCGCCCACTGCGTGATGTCATATCTACCCCTCTCTGTTGGCCCTTCGCCCCCCCCCCCCCACATTTAAGTGCATTTAAGTATGCTATCATCACATCTGTACAGTCTCAGCCCAGCTATGTCATCCTTCTAAAGGGTGCCATACACTAGCCGACCAACCAACCAATCGACCATCCAATTCGATTATTATAATTAAATTGGATGAAAATTGGTGCTGCCAAGTGCATGCCCGACCGACAAAGCGAGCTATTGCAGTACAGAAATTGGCCGCACAGTCGATCGCGTATGTTGGAAAATGTCGGGCTGAGGTTGGTTGGTCGGGGTGCGCGGCGGTACAGCGGCCGAATTGCGAACGAGCGACGAAACGATGAGACCCCCCACAGCTGCCGCCGCAATGTATAAATGTATGCAGTGTGTAGTGCATTTAAACATTACCTGTCTGGATTTGGCCTCCACACGGTTTCCGCTCATCTCAGGGTTCCGCATACATGCCAGTGGCGATATGTCTGACGTCACGAAGGCACATAGCGCCTGACGTCAGAAGCTATGCGCCGCTAGTGTGTATGCGGCTTACCCGGCAAGATGGACGGACACCGTGCGGAAGCTGCTACAGGACAGGTGATGTATAAATGCACTACACTACATACATTTATACATTTTGGGGGCAGCAGCGGGGCGGACGTGGCAGCTCAGCCGATTCCATGATGATTTCATGCTGAAATCGGACGGGAATCGGCCTGTAGTGTATGGGCAGATTCGATTGTCTCTTGGTCGAATCTGCCCATATTCGAATCTGCCCATATTCGTTCTAATGTATGGCCACCTTAACGTGTGTACAGGCCTTAAAGTAAACCAAGCACCATTTTTGGCACCCAGGCCATCTCTATAGCACATTTAAAACAAGTCTGAAGTAAAAAAATACTCGCCTAAGGACAGGGAAGGCTCTGTGTCTTATAAAGTGTTCCAGCACTGGATCCCCGGTTCAAATCTCCCACTGCGGGAGCGTACATCAAAAAAGGACGTTGGGGGAAAAAAGGGTGCGGGGTGTAAACGATAAGCGGTAATACTGTTTATAAAAATATTGTGTTGTATTTTATTTACAAATAATGTTTTACAAATTTAGAAATCATTAAATAATGTGTATGATATCGCCAATTGTGAAAATGTTAATCTTCCCTGTTTCAAAATTGAAACTTATAATTACGTTTGTTAAAAAAAAGATATCTTTAATCGTAATTGTATATTATTGTGATTAACCTTCATTTATCGTTTCTTCTTATAATAAAATCTGAAAATATTGTTTATAACAATGATATACTGTAAATATTGTGTTGTAAAACATTAGTAAGTATTACTCAAATTTTACTAAACCTAATCCTACTTTCACACAGAACCCTCCCTGTACCTACCCCTAACCCTAAGACCCCTCTGGTGGTGCCTGACCCTAACACCCCCCTGGTGGTGCCTAATCCTAACCACCTCCTGGTGGTGCCTAACCCTAAGACCCCTCTGGTGGTGCCTGACCCTAACACCCCCCTGGTGGTGCCTAATCCTAACCACCTCCTGGTGGTGCCTAACCATAAGACCCCTCTGGTGGTGCCTGACCCTAACACCCCCCTGGTGGTATATATTGTACTGTAACTAAACCTAACCCTACTCTCACACAGAACCCTCCCTGTACCTATCCCTAACCCTAAGACCCCTCTGGTGGTGCCTGACCCTAACACCCCCCTGGTGGTATATATTGTACTGTAACTAAACCTAATCCTACTCTCACACAGAACCTTCCCTGTACCTACCCCTAACCCAAAGACCCCCCTGGTGGTGCCTGACCCTAACACCCCCCTGGTGGTGCCTAATCCTAACCACCTCCTGGTGGTGCCTGACCCTAACACCCCCCTGGTGGTATATATTGTACTGTAACTAAACCTAATCCTACTCTCACACAGAACCTTCCCTGTACCTACCCCTAACCCTAAGACCCCTCTGGTGGTGCCTGACCCTAACACCCCCCTGGTGGTGCCTAATCCTAACCACCTCCTGGTGGTGCCTAACCATAAGACCCCTCTGGTGGTGCCTGACCCTAACACCCCCCTGGTGGTATATATTGTACTGTAACTAAACCTAACCCTACTCTCACACAGAACCCTCCCTGTACCTATCCCTAACCCTAAGACCCCTCTGGTGGTGCCTGACCCTAACACCCCCCTGGTGGTATATATTGTACTGTAACTAAACCTAATCCTACTCTCACACAGAACCTTCCCTGTACCTACCCCTAACCCAAAGACCCCCCTGGTGGTGCCTGACCCTAACACCCCCCTGGTGGTGCCTAATCCTAACCACCTCCTGGTGGTGCCTAACCATAAGACCCCTCTGGTGGTGCCTGACCCTAACACCCCCCTGGTGGTATATATTGTACTGTAACTAAACCTAACCCTACTCTCACACAGAACCCTCCCTGTACCTATCCCTAACCCTAAGACCCCTCTGGTGGTGCCTAACCCTAACCACCCCCCTGGTGGTATATATTGTACTGTAACTAAACCTAATCCTACTCTCACACAGAACCTTCCCTGTACCTACCCCTAACCCAAAGACCCCCCTGGTGGTGCCTGACCCTAACACCCCCCTGGTGGTGCCTAATCCTAACCACCTCCTGGTGGTGCCTAACCATAAGACCCCTCTGGTGGTGCCTGACCCTAACCACCCCCCTGGTGGTATATATTGTACTGTAACTAAACCTAATCCTACTCTCACACAGAACCTTCCCTGTACCTACCCCTAACCCTAAGACCCCCCTGGTGGTGCCTTACCCTAACCACCCCCCCTGGTGGTGCCTGACCCTAACACCCCCCTGGTGGTATATATTGTACTGTAACTAAACCTAACCCTACTCTCACACAGAACCCTCCCTGTACCTATCCCTAACCCTAAGACCCCTCTGGTGGTGCCTGACCCTAACACCCCCCTGGTGGTGCCTGACCCTAACACCCCCCTGGTGGTATATATTGTACTGTAACTAAACCTAACCCTACTCTCACACAGAACCCTCCCTGTACCTATCCCTAACCCTAAGACCCCTCTGGTGGTGCCTGACCCTAACACCCCCCTGGTGGTGCCTAACCCTAACCACCCCCCTGGTGGTATATATTGTACTGTAACTAAACCTAACCCTACTCTTACACCAGGGTTGCCAAGCGTCCGTAAAAAGACGGACTGCCCGTACAAAAGCACTTAAAATACAGCTGTCCGTACTGCCCGTATTTCAAGTGTAGTCGTCCGTCCAAAACGCATTAAATGTGCAAATGTATTCTGCGCATGCGCCATGCGCTATGCACACTCTATTTTCCCCCTCCCTCAGCCTCCCCTCTCCTCGCTGGGTCCCTCCCTTCCAATCAGATAACTTTTTTTGGCGCAGGCGCCACTCGCTGCCCAATAATAGAGATGCAGGCAGCCAGCCCAGCCCACCCAGCCCAGCGAGCGAAGAGGAGGACTGTGAGTGTCACGGCTGGTCGGAGCTGAGGTCGCAGCACCACAAGCAGCCGAGCAGGCAGCCAGCCCAGCGAGCGAGCGAGCGAGGAGGAGGAGGAGGAGGAGGACAGTCAGTGTCATGGCTGGTCGGAGCTGAGGTCGTAGCACCACAAGCAGCCGAGCAGGCAGCCAGCCCAGCGAGCGAGCGAGCGAGGAGGAGGAGGAGGAGGACAGTCAGTGTCATGGCTGGTCGGAGCTGAGGTCGCAGCACCACAAGCAGCCGAGCAGGCAGCCAGCCCAGCGAGCGAGCGAGCGAGGAGGAGGAGGAGGAGGACAGTCAGTGTCATGGCTGGTCGGAGCTGAGGTCGTAGCACCACAAGCAGCCGAGCAGGCAGCCAGCCCAGCGAGCGAGCGAGCGAGGAGGAGGAGGAGGAGGACAGTCAGTGTCATGGCTGGTCGGAGCTGAGGTCGCAGCGCCACAGCCAGCCACCAGCTGAGCTAGCAAGCAGCCGAGCAGGAGCAGGCAGCCTGAGTCCACAGACTGATTGGAGCCCAGCAGCCGCCGCCAGGAGGGACCACCAGGGAGACAAACAGCCGACCAGCACACTGACTGTGAGTCACTTTGTATCTGTGTGTGAGAGAGGGGGGCCGCGGCTCTACCTGAACTACAAAGCATTCCAAGCTAGCCTGCCTTCTGTCACTTATGTGTCCCCACCCCCGATTCTTCAGCCTGAGTCCCCTACCTCAATCACTGTCAGCCCAGCAGCTGCCATAGATCCTCCATAGTCTCCTGCACACAGCCCACCTCCTCTCTACAGTCACAGTGACCAAGTTAAGGGTCAACACATAAAGGCAGGTCATATCTTAATATATTGTGCAAATGTAAATGCTGCTGTTATCCCTGACTGTAATGGATGCCATAAAAGTGAGTGTTTTGAGCTGTGAACAAAGAGGGAAATAGAGGTTCCTAAATTTAAATCCTTTTAAACAATGCAGGTTGCCAGGCTGTTCTGCTGATCCTCTGCCCCTAATACTTCTAGCCATAGACCCTGAACAAGCAATCAGATCAGATGTTTTAATCACACAGCTGAAACAAGCATGCAGCAAAAGCAGTCAGACACTACTGCAGCCAACGAGCTTGCCAGGGCAGCCAGGCAACTGGTATTGTTTAAAAGGAAATAAATATGGCAGCCTTCATTTACCTTACTAGGGCAGTTGTAATTTAAAGGAAACCTAAAGTGAGGGAATTATGTTTTACTTACTTGGGGCTTCTTCCAGCCTCTCCACAGTCAATGACAGCCCTCGGTGTCCCCTCAGCCCACTCGGTTGTGCTGCTTTCACTCCTGGCTGTGTGCGCCTCCTTTATCGTGCTCTTGTGGCTAACGACACTGAGAGGAGCTCACAATTTAATTCCCACCATAGTCATAGTCTAATGTCCTACCATATTATTATTCTGTATTTAGATAGCACTGACATCTTCTGCAGCACTGTACAGTACCTTAGCCATAGTCTAATGTCCTATCATATTATTATTATTATGTATTTATATAGCTCTGACATCTTCTGCAGCACATTACAGGGTACATAGTCATGTCACTGACTGTCCTCAGAGGAGCTCACAATCTAATCCTGCCATAGTCATAGCCTAATGTCCCACCATATTATTATGTATTTATATAGCAGTGACATCTTCTGCAGCACATTACAGAGTACATAGTCGTTCACTGACTGTCCTCAGAGGAGCTCACAATCTAATCCTACCATAGTCATAGTCTAATGTCCTACCATATTTATGGGAAAAAATTCTTCTCCGTTCAAGAGGGCTGCTTCACATGAGCCCTACGCAGCAATCTCCTGCTTCAGCTATGTTTCTTTCCTCCCGAAATTCACAAAAAGTTCCCTAAAAAGCCCGCTACTGACTCCGCCCATGACTCCGCCCCCTGTCCGTCCAAAATTTGGGGTGTCCAGATTTTTTGACCATTTTGTCCAGGAAAAATGCGAAATTGGGTTGGCAACCCTGCACAGAACCCTCCCTGTGTGTCATTATGTACAATAACAAGGGAAGGAGATCAGGTCCGCATGGAAGAAATGTTGCACATTAATGTTGTGGCTGCGGTGGGACAGTTACAGACGTATAAGTTACAATCTCCCGCTGTGCTCTCTTACTGCTGTAACTGTAGCAATACATATTATATGGACTGAGTAATAATTCTTTGACCTCATTCAGGAAATGAGAGGATTCTGGAATCTTTTCTGCATCTACAATCCTACGGCTTTAACAGAAAATAGCTGTAACATAGATCAGTGCTGCAGAAGTTTCTTCTGCTTAGACTAAGTTCACACAAACTGTTTTCAAAGTGCCAGGAAAATGTATGTAGTGGTTTTCCAGCTGTTTGTAAATTGCTAGGCAAGTGTCATAGAGAGATTTTTTTGCAAATATAAATGTTATCCAGTTACATTACCGTAATTACAAGGGATCTTGCAAGGACTGTGAGGTATTTATGTCAAATAGATAAGACCCTGGGTTTACTTATGCCTACATAGACTCAGGCCGACATGGAACAGTGTCATCCTCTGTCTGCAGTGTTGTGCTGAGCTGTGTGCTTGTCAGGCAGTGCAGTCGTCTAGCTGCCGGCCACTGAGCAGTGTGAGCACCGTTCTGCTGCAATTACATGAGTTGGTGTGTCTGTAACCCAGCAGCAAATAAAAGCATAATGTCTTGTCTGAACGCACTCAGATGTTACGGGGGAGGAGCCTCCGCACCACTCATTCCAAGCACTAGCATAGCACCCATGTGACAGAGATCTAATACAGGTCTCAATACATGAGCAGCGCAAGCAATAGCAATCTTATTGAATCAAGTGTACAGATACTGTGCTGTAGGGCGACTCTGCTTCAACACTTCTGTATGTATTACACCCCCCCAACAAAAAAATAAGATATTGTCAATAATCCATGGGCTGGAAAGTGGGAGGGTTCATTGATCCATGGGCTGGACTGTGGGAGGGTTCATTGATCCATGGGCTGAACTGTGGGAGGGTTCAATAAACCATGGGCCGGACTGTGGGAGGGTTCAATAATCCATGGGCCGGACTGTGGGAGGGTTCATTAATCCATAGGCTGGACTGTGGGAGGGTTCATTAACCCATGGGCTGGACTGTGGGAGGGTTCAATAATCCATGGGCTGGACTGTGGGAGGGTTCATTAATCCATAGGCCGGACTGTGGGAGAGTTCAATAACCCATGGGCTGGACTGTGGGAGGGTTCATTAACCCATGGGCTGGACTGTGGGAGGGTTCAATAATCCATGGGCCGGACTGTGGGAGGGTTCATTAATCCATGGTTGAAGAGACTGTGGGCCGGACTGTGGGAGGGTTCATTAATCCATAGGCTGGACTGTGGGAGGGTTCATTAACCCATGGGCTGGACTGTGGGAGGGTTCATTAACCCATGGGCTGGACTGTGGGAGGGTTCAATAATCCATGGGCTGGACTGTGGGAGGGTTCATTAACCCATGGGCTGGACTGTGGGAGGGTTCAATAATCCATGGGCCGGACTGTGGGAGGGTTCATTAATCCATGGTTGAAGAGACTGTGGGCCGGACTGTGGGAGGGTTCATTAATCCATAGGCTGGACTGTGGGAGGGTTCATTAACCCATGGGCCAGACTGTGGGAGGGTTCATTAACCCATGGGCTGGACTGTGGGAGGGTTCAATAATCCATGGGCTGGACTGTGGGAGGGTTCATTAACCCATGGGCTGGATTGTGGGAGGGTTCATTAACCCATGGGCTGGACTGTGGGAGGGTTCATTAACTTATGGGCCGGACTGCGGGAAGGTTCATTAACCCATGGGCCGGACTGTGGGAGGGTTCATTAACCAATGGGCCGGACTGTGGGGAGAGTTCATTAACCAATGGCCGGACTGTGGGAGGGTTTATTAACACATGGGCCGGACTGTGGGAGGGTTCATTAACCCATGGGCCGGACTGTGGGAGGGTTCATTAACCAATGGGCCTGACTGTGGGAGGGTTCATTAACCAACGTCTGGACTGTGGGAGGGTTTATTAACCCATGGGCTGGACTGTGGGAGGGTTCATACTTCCATCTGCAGAGAATCGAGCGGCTTTCTCATATGCATGTTTGTGTATTTTTATGTGCGTTTTTGCTTTTTTGTTTTGTTTTGTTTTTGTCTTTCAAGTGTCTGTTTTTTCTCATTCATATTCATGAGCCAGGATACAGGAACAACATTGGGCAGGATTTATATAAAGCCTCATACACAAAAACGCAGTACATTTGTTCCTATACAGTATATTGAGCGCAATTCATATGCGATAAAGCAGTGTTTTTAAGCGCAGAAAAATCACGGAACGCCCATAGGGATACATTATTTGTTTTTGTGGGGGCGGGTTTAGTTTGCTTTCACACTGCATGAAAACACATGCGGACTTGCCAAGTATGACCTTTGTGCCTCAACAACACATTGCATGTTTGTTTTTGTTTCAGGTCTCATCCGGTTCCTGACCACGCTGATTGAAATCGATTCCCTATTTAGCAGCTATCATTGCCAGTGCATAGCTTTCAGTCACGCCGCGGACCCTCGCTATTCACGCCAATATGACAACGCTGTAGCCCACTCCCTCTGTTGTCATTATGAGGGCACAGCTCTGTCCACCAGTCAAGAGCCAATTTTATTGGCTCCTGGCCCCGTAATTGCTGAGCCAATCACAATGGTCACTGTTAACAACAGGGAAACGATGGCTCTGGTCCGGCCAGAAAATACAAAAATTGGGAGTGGCTCAAGTACACTATCGTTAGATATGTTCCACCACACCTTCCACAAGCTTCTTTGCAACCAAAGGATATTTGTGCAGTGAAGAAACCGAGCTGAAGAATTCTTCTCCAATCTCTTTATTCATGCAAAAAGTTTTCAGTACAAATTGATACAAGTTAATGAATAATCTTCTACAGGAGCCAGAATCTACATTAAAAAAACGTAATATATTGTGGCCGACAACGCCAGCTTGTTTCAAGTCAACGACTCTACCTTAGACCCACAAGATCATCAATGATGTCTAACCTAACAGTACTTTGTATTTTGTATCTATAGGTAAAACTGCTCCATCATTCAAACATTCAACTAGACAGGTAAATTTGTACTTATATAAAGGACAACCATTCAGGCAGCCAACCAGAAACAGCAGGACATATTAAACTTAGGGAAATGTGTCCACCCCTACAGAACCAGAGCCGTTCAGTTCCGAATGGGCTAACAAAGGTGGAATCTCACTTTGAAATCTAATGCAAGAAACCAGGCACATGTGTTAAAAGTATATATCTGGGAAGCTAAAAATACATAAGGCAGCAACAGTGTGTCCTTGGCACTCATTCCAGAATTCTTCCTTACATTTCCCAGAATCCCAGGGAAATCATGGGCATGTTGTGTGCCTCATCTAAGGAAGTTCCTGCTGGACAACACATTGACTGATCAAAGCATTGCAACAGCAACAGCAAGCCTGCGAGATAAACAGACACCGCGTATAACACTATAACTAAAGACGCAGGGAAGTAATCGTGTACGGAAAGCATTGAGGAAGCGATAAGGGGAAGAACTCATGTAAATACTAGAAGCTGTACAGGAAGATGGGGCAGAAGATATCACAGATGTAAAACATGAAGATGAAGTCTCAGTTTTGCTTTGTCGATTCATTTTTTGCTTGCGCTTAGGAAAATTTCAAGTTGGGGACTGCCTGGTTTCTGAAAAGTTTTGGAGCAGCAAAATAATTTTGCACATATAGCAACGGAAGATTTGTGGCATCTTAAGGTTGCCATACACTTTTATATATCCGGCCAATTTGATTGAATCTGTTAAATTTCAATGCCTCAATGATCCATGATCGATTTTCTTTCAAAGTCCATTGATTTGGTCAATCATGCCTGATGCAAGATTTCACTCGATTGGCGTTGGGTCAGGAGTGCGTCGCTAGCGGCATTTCACGATGTATGTAAAGAAAGCTTACGCTAGTTTAGTTGTAAACTTTAGAGGACTTGGGTTAGGCATCATTAAGGGGGTTACACTTGAGGGGTGGTTGGGGGTTAGGAGTTGAAAAGGAGTTATATAGTATAGCTGCTGCAACACTACTGTAGATAGTGTCACAAAGTGGAAATCGCAGACTATCTGTAATAGTTTTACAGCTGATAACACTCGCTAAACCAAAAGGTGCCAATGCATCTACCGTTTTGGAGGCCAATTAACCATCTGATCGAATCAGTTAAAAATTGATACTGGCAAAAGCTAACCCAATCGATGATTCAGCCAATTCCAGACCGAAATTGGTTGAATGTATCGATCTGACATGTGGCATGCGATAATCGCGAATGAAGAACCCAATGGAACACCCCCCGCCGGCAGTATGTATCAATAAATAGGCGTTCAGAAAAAAACTTCTGAAAAAGGGAATACTCACAAAGGTGGGTTGCACACGGGGAAACCGACTGCTTCAGGCAAGTGGAGTGTTTAAACCTGACTCCACTCAGGTGTGCCAGCAGTCCTGGACTCGGTCACTCTCTTAGCAAAAAGATCCTGCGTACCTTGATTACCACAGGTGGTGGATTCCACCTTGGTTCAGGTGCGTAAGGTTCCCCACCCAGGCAAGTGGGGGGGATATGGCACAGAAGTGGTAAAGAGGCGCCCAATTTCTATAAAATACTCTAAAATCAATAAAATGACAAAAATTAGGTGGCTTACCTCACAGACGACAACTCACTTTGATAAGGAAGTTTAATTGGAGATTTAGCACAGGCAACGCGTTTCGTGGGACCAAGCCCACTTCTTCAGGCCAAATAAATTGCCGTTGTGGTCTAACAACCGCATTGGGGGCGCCTCTGTGCTAAATCTCCAATTAAACTTGCTTATCAAAGTGAGTTGTCGTCTGTGAGGTAAGCCACCTCATTTTTGTTATTTTATTGATTTTAGAGTATTTTATAGAAATTGGGCGCCTAGTTAGGAGGGGGGCAGATGAGTGGGAGTTTCCTGCAAGCTGGTGCCCCCTGCTGGACATATAGCCTTTGTCTATATGCAACTGAAGCCCTCTCCAACGATTGGCTGAATTGCTCAGTCTCTGCTTAATTAAGTACTGCAGACTAGGTGTAATGTATGTGCACGTCTTATTGGTTGACTGGCAGTCTGTGGACTACATATAAGTGGCAGAGTGCTGCCTGGGAGTGAGCATTACTTTTGTGTTCATTCTGTAATCTGTCGGAAATTGGTCTGCAGTATATGGCAGCCAACAGATATCTCTCCGATCAGAGAGAGATATGTCTATTGGTCGATCGGTCGCCCAAATCGCTAGATGTATGAAATCCGTATGTAGGGGCTTTCTTTTGTAGCCGTCTCTTCGTGGCTTAATAAAAAATGAATTCTTGTTCTTGTGGAGTTCCGGATTCCGCGCTTTTCTTTCAGACCGTGAAATCCATTTGTGTCTGAAGATGGAGATTGGAGAAGATGTACGGAAGCCATAAGGAAGAGATTAGGGAGAAGGTGTCATGTATGGAAGCCATTAGGGGCGGACAGGGACACCTCTACTGCAGCCACAGGGAGGGAGGGATAAATGTATACAGTTTACAGCATGGATCTGTTTTCCTCAGCATATGGTTACAGTTACTAATGCTAGAAGCACACAGTATGCTGGGGTGACGGCCGCTCACATTCCTGCAGCTCCCATCCCGCTCCAGACTCTTCTCTTTTTACATGAAAACGGTTTATACTACTTTCCTGGTGATGCAATATTACAGTGTCACAGAGACACCGAGCCCAGGGCCGGTCCGCCCATGAGGTGGGGTGAAACAAATTCCTAAGGTGGCACTTCTGGGGGACAGCACCCGCCTGCCCGTGGGTGTGGGGGGCCGCGAAGCTGGAGCGGGTAGCGGGCAGGAAGGGGGTATTGAGCACAGGGGAGGGGGGGTCGGACCCTCGCCTGGGTACTCCGATCTGCACTCCCCCTCCAGCTTTTAGTCACTACTGGTAAGAGGCAGCGGGCGGGGATGACTCACCTCTTCCACGTTCCAGCGTGCGCTCCACTGTTGTCACTTCCTGCAATGCCGCCCACTGTATTGTAAGTGGGTGGCATTGCAGGTAGTGACGACAATGGAATGCACGCTGGAACGTGGAAGAGGTGAGTCATCCCCGCCCGCTGCCTCTTACCAGTAGTGACTAAAAGCTGGAGGGGGAGAGCAGATAGGGGGACCCAGGGGAGAGAGGGGGGGTCCGATACCCCTTTCCTGCCCGCTACCCCCTCCAGCTCGGCGGCCCCCCACCCACGGCTTGGGGGTGGGGGCGGCGATTTTTCCGAAGTTTGCCTCAGGCGGCAAAAAGTCTAGGGCCAGCCCTGACCGAGCCCAAGTACAGAACATGGAGACGGCCATTGCTGTCCCCCTGAAAACAAACACTAGCTTCCTGCTGGGCTGCCCACTCTACAAAGAATAATGCTTTTACTGTAGAGACCTTTCCATCGAGGTTCTCCATGACAACTGCCACTGTTACCAGAAACTAGGAAAGATCCTTCCAATGAGAATGCAAAGAGCAATAGAAGTCTACACTCCACACTCTGCCTTAAAGGAGAACTGAAGTGAGAGGAATATGGTGGATGCCATATTTATTTCCTGTTAAACAATACCAGTTGCCTGGCAGCCCTGCTAATCTCTTTGGCCTCAGTAGTGTCTGAATCACACACCTGAAACAAGAATGCAGCTAAGCCACTCTCACTTCAGTCAGAGCACCTGATCTACTGCATGCTTGTTCAGGGGCTATGGCTAAAAGTATTAGAGGCAGAGAATCAGCAGGATAGCCAGGCAACTGTATTGCTAAAAAGGGAAAAAAATATGTCAGTCCCCTTATTTATCTCACTTAAAGTGGGATTGTCACCATACAAATCTAATTTCAACAGCAACTGGTCCTAGTGTATTAAGTGATAAAGACGCTAATCCTGCATTCAAAACTTTCAAAACTTTTTCTGCTGTTATGATTTGGAGTTATCACATACTTTAGGAGCACTGGCCCTTTAGTAGTCAGTGCCAAACAGTTGCATGCTGGGGATTCTTTTTATCTATAATATATTCCTCCTCTTCCCTTTATTTCCCTGCCTAGCTGCTTATCTGAAACATGATCCTCTGCTCACTTGGCTGAGGTGACTCAGGATTGGAGGAGAAAAGAAAAAAAGTGAAGGGCATAAAATTACATCAGGATTTAGAAGGGGGGGGGGGGGGGGGGACATGTCTTTTGCACACAGCTGAGGCTAAATGAACAGAATTCTGTTCATTTACTATACAACATTCACTGAAATCAAAATGTGGACAGTACTATACGTGTGTTATGTAAGTAGATCAAGTAGTTATCTACTTATCTATGTTTTTTCCCTGGCATAGTATGGCTGATCCTACTGCTTTAAAGTGTACCAGAGATGATTGGAACTAAAAGTTCTATACATATACCTGGGGCCAGTCTGTGTAAGAAAAATGAGCAGCCACTGGAGAGATACGTAGAGGGTGCACTTCTCTTGCGCAGACTGGCCGCAACTGACAGAAGTTACGGGCCTCGATACCGAAGAGGGAGAAGATTAAGGATGGCGGCGTGGGAGCAATCTGAGCTTATGAGGCTGGAGGAAGCCCCAGATATGTATCAAACTTTAAGTTCCAATCGTCTCTGGTTTCCTTTAAGTTGTCCTTTAAAGTAAGTCAGTAACCACAGCCTCCATATTTCTTGTGATATTCCCTTATCGCCGAGTCATGCAGCTTGTGTACAGAATTCAGAGATCTGCTGGAAATGAGAGATAATGGAAAGTTTTCACACGTCTTATCAAACAGCCCAGTGGTGTCACCCCCAGCTCATCGCTCAGCACACTCCATCTATTTCACCTCCTATAACTTTCCACAAGCGAGGAAGTATTCTGTGCATTCTGTGACTTCATAAGTAACATACATGGTACAAGAAGTCATTGGGCAACTGTGAAGATGTTTCTTTAACGTGAACCCGAGTTGAGAGTGATAATGGAGGCTGCCATATTTACAGTATTTCCCGTTAAAAAATGCCAGTTGCCTGGCAGCCCTGCTGATCTATTTGGCTCCAGTAATGTCTGAATCACACCAGAAACAAGCATGCAGCTAATCTTGCCAGATCTGACAATAATGTCAGAAACATCTGAACTGCTGCTGCTGCATGCTTGTTCAGGGGCTATGGCTAATAGTATTAGGATCAGCAGAGGATCAGCAGGATAGCCAGGCAACTGGTATTGCTTAACCTCCTTGCCGTTTATCCCGAACTCAGTTCGGGGTAACCTGCGCAGGGGGATTTCTCAGGCCCCGCTGGGCCCATTTGCATAATTTTTTTTCCTCGCACTTTGCTAGCTGCGTGTAGTACGCGATCGCCGCCGTTCGCCGCCGATTCGCTGCTACCCGCCGAGCCGTCACATCCCCCCCCCCCGCCCCAGACCCCTGCGCAGCCTAGCCAATCAGTGCCAGGCACCGCTAAGGGGCGGATCGGGATTCCCTCTGACGTCCATGACGTCTGTGACGTCATCCCGCCCGGTCGCCATGGCAACCGGGGAAGCCCTGCAGGAAATCCCGTTCTGAAGTGGGTGGGGGGATGCCGGCACTCAGCGGCTATCATGTAGCGAGCCCTGGGCTCGCTACATGATTTAAAAAAAAAATAAAAAAAAAGTGCTGCGCTGCCTCCTTGCCGGACTACTTAGACCGGCAAGGAGGTTAAGAAGAAATGAATATTGCAGCCTCCATACCCCTCTCACCTTGAGTTCACTTTAAAGTTCGTCTTTCACCAGAAAAAAACCATAAAAAAATAGGTGATTTGCAAATAGAGCCACTTCCTTTTAATGCTAATTTCACCCTCCTGGTTATAAAAAGAACAAAATAAAATAAACAAAAATAAAAAAATCTGCACTTTTTATTTGCCTCCTTCCTGCCAACACTAAACTGAATGAAAACTTTAAATGATAGAATGAGATCACTAGGCTGAGATAATTAGAATGTATTGTACAGGGTTTTGCCAAGCTGCTGTGCATAGCGCGGACGTGAAAAGCAAGATGGCGGTGACCATGTCTGCCAAAAACTGCGTAAATGAGCCGTAGGAAGTGGCTTTTGGTTGAAACATGGCTTCCACACTTTACACTGAAAACACTTTTAACAGATCGTTTGTTCTATAGCAGTGCATTGTGCAACCGCTTTCAGTTAAAATGCATATAATGTGAACTGACCCATAGGGAAACATGGGCATTACCCTCACCTGGGCTGCACATCAGTTGTCTGCTCAGTTGACACTTGACCCTCTTAGAGGCGTTGACACTAGAGGCGTTTTTGACCTTTTTTCAAGCGCAATCGATTTTTAAAATCGCCCCTAAAACGCTTGTGCAATGAATGTCTATGAGAAGGTTCATCGGCGCGGTTAGTGAACTGTTCATTCAGCAAAGCGGTGCCTAGACCATTTTTGAGGCAATTTGCCCTGAATGGAAGGTTTCAAAATAAATACATTGTATTTATTCTTTTCTGGGTCAAAGAGTCCACTTCCTGACTTGCCTCAGGGAGTGAAAAAATGCAATCGCTCTGAAAAAGCGTTTACTGAAGCGCTTTACAAATACCGCACCACCCACCGGAACGCCGGGAGGAGTAAAAAAAAACAGACAGTAAAATACACTGACCGTGTTTTGTAGCATAATTTCTCTTTATGGGACTAAAAAGTGGAAGCAGGTAATTGGGGCGCACAAGGCAAGTGGACAAAAAGGGCGCGGCCATTCACTCCCATATTAAATATCATTTGATGGGCGCCGAACAGAAAAAAAGGGCGCCGGAGATTAATAACGTTTTAGAACTGCGCTTGCGATGATTTCAGTTTACAAAATGCGCCTGTGATGACCCACGTTAACAAATATACTAAACATATCTATCGTATTTAACTAAAACTTTATTGAAAATGTTATCAATTACTGTTTGCAAAACATTATTATCCACATAATTAAACGATCAGTAAATAAATTGTAATATATTTTTTACAGTCACTATTTGTAAAACATTATTATCCACACAAAAAAGCGGTCACTAAGGGGGGTCTTAGGGTTAGGCACCAACAGGGGAGATTTAGCGTTAGGCACCACTGTAGTGGGGGGGGGGGGGGGGGGGGGCTGGTTAGGGTTAGGCACCACCAGGGGGGTGGTTAGGGTTAGGCACCACCAGGGGAGTCTAGGGGTTAGGGATAGGTACAGGGAGGGTTCTGGGTGAGAGTAGGGCTAGGTATAGGTACAGTACCATATACACCACCAAGGAGGTGGTTAGGGTTAGGCGCCACCAGGGGAGATTTAGCGTTAGGCACCACTGGGGGGGGGGGGTTAGGGTTAGGCACCAAGGCACCACCAGGGGGGTATAGGGGTTAGGGATAGGTACAGGGAGGGTTTTGGGTGAGAGTAGGGTTAGGTATGGGTACAGTACAATATACACAACCAGGGAGGTGGTTAGGGTTAGGCACCACCAAGGGGGGTCTAGGGGTTAGGCACCTCCAGGGGGGTGGTTAGGGTTAGGCACCACCAGGGGGGGTCTAGGGGTTAGGCACCACCAGGGGGGTGGTTAGGGTTAGGCACCACCAGGGGGGTGGTTAGGGTTAGGCACCACCAGGGGGGTGGTTAGGATTAGGCACCACCAGGGGGTGGTTAGGATTAGGCACCACCAGGGGGGTGGTTAGGATTAGGCACCACCAGGGGGGTGGTTAGGGTTAGGCACCACCAGGGGGGGTCTAGGGGTTAGGCACCACCAGGGGGGTGGTTAGGGTTAGGCACCACCAGGGGGGTGGTTAGGGTTAGGCACCACCAGGGGGGTGGTTAGGGTTAGGCACCACCAGGGGGGTGGTTAGGATTAGGCACCACCAGGGGGGTGGTTAGGATTAGGCACCACCAGGGGGGTGGTTAGGGTTAGGCACCACCAGGGGGGTTGTAGGGATAGGTACAGGGAGGGTTCTGTGTGAGAGTAGGGTTCGGTTTAGTTGTAGTAAAATGTTAGTAATATTTACTAATGTTTTACTACAGTTATTACGAACATATTTATTTATTGTTTTTCATTGTTATAAACAATATTTTCAGATTTTATTACATGAAGAAACGACAACTGTAGATTATACAATTTAACTATCGTTTTTTAAACGTAATTATAAGTTTCACTTTCAAACCAGGGAAGATTATCGTATTCACTATTTGCGATTTTCATAGACTTATTAAATGTTTTTTAATTTGTAAAACATTATTGTAAATGAAATACAACACAATATTTGGTACTTTTCCGTTAGCCGGGCGCATCAGATAGGTGGCGCTAATTACATTAATAGTCACATAACAAAAGTGTATCTTGGAACAAATGTACATTTAGTAGGCACGTAGCATAATTACATTAAATGAAGCCGGCGGCAATGTAACAGATGAAGCCGCCGGCTTCGGCTCTCGCTCTCCTCCCCCTTGCCTCTCTCCTGTAGAACACTGGCGGCCGGCGGGGACATGCGTGTCTCCTCCCCCCCCCCCCCCCAGAGTCGTTAGTCGCGGCGTAATCCTGCCGTTCTTGCAGAGCGGGTGCTGGCAAAAGCAATGTCTGCAGCCTCCCCGCTATGCTTGTTTCTTGCGACAAACGACTCTCGGGGACACGCGTGTCCCCCGGCTGCCAGTGTTCTATAGGAGAGAGGCAAGGGGGCGGAGAGCGAGAGCTGAAGCCGGCAGCTTCATCTGTTACATTGCCGCTGGCATAATTTAATTCAATTAACTCACTTATTATACATTTTGGCGGCAGCGAGGCGGCCAGTTGCGGCTAACGGTGACTATTAAATGACATTTGTTACGTGCCTATTACATTACATTAAATTTGTTCCAAGTTGAAGTTGCACTTTTGTTACGTGACTATTAATATAATTAGCGCCCCCTATTGGATGCGTCCGGCTAATGGAAAAGTACCCAATATTTTTATAAATGCTATTAGCGTTTATCCTTTACACCACGGGTCCTTTTTTCCTGATGCCCTTTTTGCATGTATGCCTAAAAAGCTAGTCCCATAAAGTATAATTATAGTCAGTATTAGAGCTCACCTACGCATAGCAGTTCATAGTATTCACAATCTGTTGGCCATTACGCTACAAGGAGGAGGTCAAATTGGCCAATCAAAATTGGATAAGCGTACCAGGCTAATGATACAAACTCACCAAATCTATGCAGTAGAAGAGTAAACTGAGTGAATATACTTTGAGGCCTAGTGCACACCGGAGCGTTTCCGCTGCGGTTTGCGATCTGCTTGCGGGTGCGGATCCGCTAGGGTAATGTATTTCAATGGGCTGGTGCACACCAGAGCGGGAGGCGTTTTGCAGAAACGCATACTCCCGGGCTGCTGCAGATTTTGGATTGCGGAGGCGTTTCTGCCTCAATGTTAAGTATAGGAAAAGCGCAAACCGCTCTGAAAAACGGCACATCAGAGCGGTTTGCCAGGCGGTTTTTGTTACAGTAGCTGTTCAGTAACAGCTTTACTGTAACAATACATGAAATCTACTACACCAAAAACGCTTCACAAAACCGCAAAATGCTAGCTGAAACGCTACAGAAAAAGAAGAAAAAGCGTTTCAAAATCTGCTAGCATTTTGCGGATCTGCTAGCGTTTTTTGGTGTGCACCAGGCCTAAATGGATAGGCAGTCCCCCATATTACATAGAGTGGTGGTGACTGAGATTGTACAATCAAGATTGTATCATTATGCACCTTCAGAAATTCTTAGTTGGCTCCAAATTAGAAATGGAAGAATCATTTTCAATAAGACTGAATTGCAAAAAGACTGGAACAGCACCAATCTAGTTTTATGGCAATTTTATGACAAAACGGGAACCTGATGGGAATTGGGGGCTGTAAATATTAAAGTAATTGCTGCAGCATAGGATAGTCTGAATACTGTGTGCTCTTCCCAGTTCAGCAGCGTCGCGTCTCTGGAGATCGCTTCTGGTCTCCTGGATGTTCTCTGACACGACTTTACCACATATAACCGTGGCGGGCGAGCGGCTAACCACTGACCTTTCCAAAGCGTTTGCTCGTAGTGTTTGTACAGCGATTGCCACAAGTTTGTTAATGCCTTCCAGCTGCCGGTGTTATTTGTGAGTGAGGCCCAGCGCACACCAAAACCACTAGCAGATCTGCAAAACGCTGGAGGTGTTTGGAGCAGATTTCAGGGCCCGTTTCCACTATCGCGAATCCACATGCGGGCAACGCATGCGGATTCGCACAGTCAGTACAAGTGGATGGGACTGTTTCCACTTGTGCGTTTCCCCGCACGTTTTTCTGTGCAGAAAAAATCTGCAGTGTAGGGGCCTCAGAATTCGCCTGCGTGTGGAATGCAGGCGAATCGCACGCAATGTATTTAATAGGGAAATCGCATGCGTTTTCCCCATGCGTTTTTTGCCGCGATTTCGCATGCGATTTCGCATAGGTACCCATGTTAATTCACACAGGCAGTGACATGGTTAAAATCGCATACAGCCTTACCTATGCGAAATCGCATGCGAAATCGCGGCAAAAAACGCATGCGGAATCGCACCCGCATGCGATTTGCCTGCGGTGATTCACCGGCGATTTCGTAACGCTATAGTGGAAACGGGCCCTCAGAGCGATTCTAGGCATGTGCAGAGACGTTTTCTAAACATGCCTAGCAGTTTTTGAAACGTTTTTGTGTAGCAGATTTCATATCTTGTTACAGTAAAGCTGTTACTGAGCAGCTTCTGTAACAAAAATGATTGGAAAACTGCTCTGAGCTAGCGTTTTTCACAGCGGTTTTCCACTTTCCTATACTTTACATTGAGGCAGAAACGCTTCTGCAAACCGCACAAATGCAGCAGGAGGCACGTTTGCGGTTTGCTAAAAACCTCAAACTGCTGGTGTGCACCATCCCATGGAGAAACATTAGCCAAGCGTGTTTGGGGCAAGTGAGGTTGCTTTTTGTTATAATGTACTAATGCCGGTCTGATCGATTTCCATTCACTTCTATGAGAAATCGATCAGAAAACGATCGAAAATCCGATCGGACCTGTCGGAAATTATCTATCGAACCATCTATCTGCCACAAAATCTCATGGTATATTCCCAGCATAACCAGCATTTTGTACGTATTTTAGAAGCCTTCCGGAGGAGGCCACCACCAGGTACTTTTTATCCCGTCGCTGGGCAGTCGGGCGCAGGGCGAGCACAATGACAGCTCTCCCTGATGCCGCTAAACCCCCGGCGGTGTAAAATACTATACCCCCTCTGAATTGTAGCAACTGGAGATGTAATCTGCGGTCTGGCAGCCGCCGCACGCAGAAAATGAACGGCTTCGCCCACCACCTGTCAGACACTGCATGAGATGCACTCACAGCCTGACTGACCTGATGCCAAACAACTGCCACAAATTATCTCCAGTGTGGCTGGAGAGTGTAATGGTTAAAGGCTCTGCCTCGGACACAGGGGAACAGGGTTTCGAATATCACCTCTTTCTGTTCAGTAGGCCAGCACCTATTCAGTAAGGAGACATCGGGCAAGACTCCCTAACACTCCTACTGCCTATTGAGCTCCCCCTAGTGGCTGCAGCTCTGGACTTACACTGCTCCTGCCTATAGAGCTCCCCCTAGTGGCTGCAGCTCTGGCCAAACACTGTTACTGCCAATAGAGCGCCCCTAGTGGCTGCAGCTCTGGCCTAACACTGCTAATGCCTATAGATCTCCCCCTAGTGGCTGCAGCACTGGCCTAACACTGCTACTGCCTATAGAGCACCCCCTAGTGGCTGCAGCTCTGGCCTAACACTGCTACTGCCTATAGAGCACACCCTAGTGGCTGCAGCTCTGGCATAACACTGCTACTGCCTATAGAGCGCCCCTAGTGGCTGCAGCTCTGGCCTAACACTGCTACTGCCTATAGAGCTCCCCCTAGTCACACTGGCTGCAGCTCTGGCCTAACACTGCTACTGCCTATAGAGCTCCCCCTAGTGGCTGCACCTCTGGCCTAACACTGCTACTGCCTATAGAGCGCCCCCTAGTGGCTGCAGCTCCTGCCTAACACTGCTACTGCCTATAGAGCGCGTCCTAGTGGCTGCAGCTCTGGCCTAACACTGCTACTGCCTATAGAGCGCCTCCTAGTGGCTGCAGCTCTGGCATAACACTGCTACTGCCTATAGAGCGCCCCTAGTGGCTGCAGCTCTGGCCTAACACTGCTACTGCCTATAGAGCTCCCCCTAGTCACACTGGCTGCAGCTCTGGCCTAACACTGCTACTGCCTATAGAGCTCCCCCTAGTGGCTGCACCTCTGGCCTAACACTGCTACTGCCTATAGAGCGCCCCCTAGTGGCTGCAGCTCTGGCATAACACTGCTACTGCCTATAGAGCGCCCCCTAGTGGCTGCAGCTCTGGCCTAACACTGCTACTGCCTATAGAGCGCTCCCTAGTGGCTGTAGCTCTGGCCTAACACTGCTACTGCCTATAGAGAGCCCCCTTGTGGCTGCAGCTCTGGCGTAACACTGCAACTGCCTATAGAGCACCCCCTAGTGGCTGCAGCTCTAGCCTAACACTGCTACTGCCTATTGTGCACCCTAGTGGCTGCAGCTCTGGCCTAACACTGCTACTGCCTATATAGGCCCCCTAGTGGCTGCAGCTCTGGCCAAACACTGCTACTGCCTATAGAGCACCCCCTAGTGACTGCAGCTCTGGCCTAACACTGCTACTGCCTATATAGGCCCCCTAGTGGCTGCAGCTGTGGCCAAACACTGCTACTGCCTATAGAGCACCCCCTAGTGGCTGCAGCTCTGGCCTAACACTGGTACTGCTTATAGAGCGTCCCCTAGTGGCTGCAGCTCTGGCCTAACACTGCTACTGCCTATATAGCGCCCCCTAGTGACTGCAGCTCTGGCCAAACACTGCTACTGCCTATATAGGCCCCCTAGTGGCTGCAGCGGTGGCCAAACACTGCTACTGCCTATAGAGCATCCCCTAGTGGCTGCAGCTCTGGCCTAACACTGCTACTGCTTATAGAGCGTCCCCTAGTGGCTGCAGCTCTGGCCTAACACTGCTACTGCCTATATAGCGCCCCCTAGTGACTGCAGCTCTGGCCAAACACTGCTACTGCCTATATAGGCCCCCTAGTGGCTGCAGCGGTGGCCAAACACTGCTACTGCCTATAGAGCATCCCCTAGTGGCTGCAGCTCTGGCCTAACACTGCTACTGCTTATAGAGCGTCCCCTAGTGGCTGCAGCTCTGGCCTAACACTGCTACTGCCTATATAGCGCCCCCTAGTGGCTGCAGCTCTGGCCTAACACTGCTACTGCCTATATAGCGTCCCCTAGTGGCTGCAGCTCTGGCCTAACACTGCTACTGCCTATATAGCGCCCCCTAGTGGCTGCAGCTCTGGCCTAACACTGCTACTGCCTATATAGCGCCCCCTAGTGGCTGCAGCTCTGGCCAAACACTGCTACTGCCTATAGAGCGCACCCTAGTGGCTGCAGCTCTGGCCTAACACTGCTACTGCCTATAGAGCACCCCCTAGTGGCTGCAGCTCTGGCCTAACACTGCTACTGCCTATAGAGCGCCCCCTAGTGGCTGCAGCTCTGGCCTAACACTGCTACTGCCTTCAGAGCACCCCCTAGTGGCTGCAGTTCTGGCCTAACACCGCTACTGCCTCTAGAGCGCCCCCTAGTGGCTGCAGCTCTGGCCTAACACTGCTACTGCCTATAGAGCCCCCCCTAGTGGCTGCAGCTCTGGTGTAACACTGCTACTGCCTATAGAGCGCGTCCTAGTGGCTGCAGCTCTGGCCTAACACTGCTACTGCCTATAGAGCACATCCTAGTGGCTGCGGCTCTGGCCTAACACTGCTACTGCCTATAGAGCGCCCCCTAGTGGCTGCAGCTCTGGCCTAACACTGCTACTGCCTATAGAGTGCCCCCTAGTGGCTGCAGCTCTGGCCTAACACTACTACTGCCTATAGAGCGTCCCCTAGTGGCTGCAGCTCTGGCCTAACACTGCTACTGCCTATAGAGCGCCCCCTAGTGGCTGTAGCTCTGGCCTAACACTGCTACTGCCTATAGAGCGCGTCCTAGTGGCTGCAGCTCTGGCCTAACACTGCTACTGCCTATAGAGCACCCCCTAGTGGCTGCGGCTCTGGCCTAACACTGCTACTGCCTATAGAGTGCCCCCTAGTGGCTGCAGCTCTGGCCTAACACTGCTACTGCCTATAGAGTGCCCCCTAGTGGCTGCAGCTCTGGCCTAACACTACTACTGCCTATAGAGCGTCCCCTAGTGGCTGCAGCTCTGGCCTAACACTGCTACTGCCTATAGAGCACCCCCTAGTGGCTGCAGCTCCGGCCTTACACTGCTACTGCCTATAGAGCGCTCCCTAGAGGCTGCAGCTCTGGCCTAACACTACTACTGCCTATAGAGCGCTCCCTAGTGGCTGCAGCTCTGGCCTAACACTGCTACTGCCTATAGAGTGCCCCCTAGTGGCTGCAGCTCTGGCCTAACACTGCTATTGCCTATAGAGCACCCCCTAGTGGCTGCAGCTCTGGCCTAACACTACTACTGCCTATAGAGCGCCTCCTAGTGGCTGCAGCTCCGGCCTAACACTGCTACCGCCTATAGAACGCCCCCTAGTGGCTGCAGCTCTGGCCTGACACTGCTCCTGCCTATAGAGCACCCCTAGTGGCTGCAGCTCTGGACTAACACTGCTACTGCCTATAGAGTGCCCCCTAGTGGCTGCAGCTCTGGCCTAACACTGCTATTGCCTACATGTTCTAGTGGCTGCAGTTCTGGTGCGTTGAGTCCTCCAGGTGAAAAGCGCAATATAAACGTTATTGGTCTTGTCTTGCGTGTACTATCAGCAATGCTCCTATATGGGGTATTTTGTCCAGCAAGCAAGTGAAGAAAATGAGTGTCTGGAGTGAATTGTTTGTTAGAAGTCAACAGTGGAAAAACGAGCATAATGGTTGTTATTGTGCAGCCGGTTATTTGCGAACGCCAAAACCACTTGAGATTCTTCCTGTGAAAAGTGACTGTATCCGGCATTGTCCCTGGAAATCGGGGACATTAGGCAAATATTGTGCACACAGGGAATTACAGGTGTCAGGCAGGGATGAGCAGAAACTACGCCAGTGCGAATTTACGCAACGTAGTTCGCATCTACGCATCGTAGTTCATAGGCGAAGTTTCAAACCTACGCTTACGAATTTACGCATAGCGAAGTACCGCAATGCGTAGCTTACGCCCACTATGCGTAGTTACCATGTGTATTGCGTAGTGAACTACGAATGCGTTACTCGCGTCTAATTTTCCGCATGCGATATACAAATTTACGCATTGGAAAGGGGAATGTACGCATAGAAGGGCTCCCAGTACATGCATTTATAAGGAATTTAATGCGTACAATTTTCTGCATACGGGCATAGGTATCTGCATACACTACGCTTCGCACTACGCGTAATTGCGTATTTTAATGCGTATTCTACGAAATGCATACGAAGCGAATATATTTGGTTTCGAAGCCGTAGTTTGGTGAAGCGTAATTGCGTAAAACTACGCGTATTTCCAGCGTAGCGAAGTTGGCTGACTACGACCATCCCTGATGTCAGGGCCTCAGAACATTCCTCTAGTGCACTAATGCTATCCATAGACTATATTACTACTCGAGGGGAGGGGGGTGTTAGCGCAAGGAGTAAAGGGGGGGGGGGGGTGTTAGTGTCAGGAGTGGAGTGGAGAGGGAGAGGTTAGTGTTAGGAGTGGAGGGGGGGGGGGGGTTAGTGTCAGGAGTGGAAAAGGCGATGGTTAGTGTTAGTGTTAGGAGTGGAGAGGGGGTGTTAGTGTTAGGAGTGGAGAGGGGGTGTTAGTGTTAGGAGTGGAGAGGGGATGTTAGTGTTAGGAGTAGGGAGCGGGGTGTTAGTGTTAGTAGTGGAGTGGAGAGGGGGAGGTTAGTGTTAGCAGTGGAGAGGGAGAATTTTAGTGTCAGGAGTGGAGAGGGAGAATGTTAGTGTTAGCAGTGGAGAGGGGGTGTTAGTGTTAGGAGTGGAAAAGGGGTGTTAGTGTTAGGAGTGGAAAGGGGGAGGTTAGTGTTAGGAGTGGAGAGGGGGTGTTAGTGTTAGGAGTGGAGACTGGGGATGTTAGTGTTAGTAGTGGAGTGGAGAGGAGGAGGTTAGTGTTAGCAGTGGAGTGGGGGATGCTAGTGTTAGGAGTGGAGAGGGGGAGGTTAGTGTTAGGACTAGGAGTGGAGAGAGGGGTGTTAGTGTTAGGATTGGTGAGGATGTTAATGTTAGGAATGGAGACTGGGGATGTTAGTGTTAGGAGAGGAGAGGGAGAATGTTAGTGTTTCAGGAGTGGAGTGGAGAGGGGGAGGTTAGTGTTAGCAGTGGAGTGGAGAGGGGGAGGTTAGTGTTAGGACTAGGAGTGGAGAGAGGGGTGTTAGTGTTAGGATTGGTGAGGATGTTAATGTTAGGAGTGGAGACAGGAGGTTAGTGTTAGGCAGAGGTCAAACTTAAAAAAACACATTGTTTTGCGGCATACCAAAAACGCATGCGGAAACACATGTAATGATAGTCTATGGTGCTGCTGCGTTTTATGGAGGCGTATGCGACACCAAATAGCGTTCAAACAAAGATACAACCTGCAGTACTTTACTGCGCAATGCATGCGCTTTCTCATTGAAATCAATGGCTACATATTAAAATGCACCACAAAACACACAATTATGCAGTAAACCACTTGCTGGGAATCGTCTGCGATTCCCGCAGATGGAAGCGTGATACAAACCCACTATGGAATTTTTTTTTTGAGAATTTTTCTAAAGTTTGGCATTTTTCTGAGTGACGATTAATCGTTTCTGCAATCTCACAACTTGGGTACAGACACGCGATTATGCAAACGCGCGGTGACAAGGACTGTCACGGTGGATCGGATCCTTAAGATTCCTGATGACTCCTCAGTAAAATACTGCAATTGCTTGAAATCTCGTTCGCACCTGTCGCGTGCCTTTGTGTGATGTCGCATATACCCGCCTGCAGGAAGACGGATCCAGGAACGCTCATTCTCGTGGGACATCGCTAGGATCCATCTTCCTGCCTTGTGAGGTGAGTATTCAGAGAGGGGAGGTCACTGTTAGATTAGGAAAGGAAATGAGAAAGACCTACTCCTGAAAAACAGTTTTGCACAATATTATGAACCAAAAGCAAGCGGCGAGAAAGAATGTACTCACTGCTGTTACCATGACAGCAACACTTCCTCCAGTGCCAAACAGATAGGAACTGCCACCGTTCCAATTAAGCTTTTAATTCGGTTTCAATCAAAAAAAAGTATCAATCGAGATTCTAACCCTAACCAATTTTTGTTCAACTTGATGAATTTATTGAATGGGGCTAATATCTAATCTTGTAAAATTGCATAGAGTATGGCTGGCTTAAAGGACAGCTGAAGTGAGAGGGATATGGAGGCTGCCATATTTATTTCCTTTTAAACAATGCAGATTGCCTGGCTCTCCTGCTCGCTGCCATCAGAATTTTCTGGGCCCCATACTTGGCAAACCTACAGGGCTTCCCTCACGCCAAATAACAATCTGATAGGTAGATAATAGTTGCAGGAGGTAAGTGATAGGCAGATTGTGCAGGGCGGAGCCACAGTATGTGGGGTGGAGTCAAAGCAGCTTGCCTGATGCCCATAACAACCTCCCCCCTGCATTGATGTATGTTCACCAATCATGCAGCGGCGGAGAGGGAGATGACCACACAACTTCTTTTATGCCATGTTAGAATAATGGCCAGCAGACGCTCGAGTGGCACTGCCACTATTCGAGCCCCATACCCTTACTGGGCCCCATACTACTGTCCCTCTTGTCCCCCCCTGATGGCGGCCCTGCTCCTGCTGACCCTCTGCCTCTAATACTTTTAGCCATATACCCTGAACAAGCATGTAGTTCAGATGTTTCTGACTTTAGTATGAGTGCATTTGCTGCATGCTTGTTTCAGGTGTGTGATTCAGATATAACGGATGCATGAACAATCAGGACAGCCAGGCAACTGGTATTGTTTAAAAGGAAGTAAGTATGGCAGCCTCCATATCTCTCTCACTTAAGTTGTACTTTAAGCTGAAATAAAGTCAGAAATCTGAAATCTGAAGATCTTTCCCAAATGTTTTAAATAAAACTTGTAATTGCAATAAAAGCTGGCTTATATAAGTTGTAGAATAGTTTGGTGAGAAGTGAATTCCTCTACGTACCTGGAGGTCAGGGGGTTCCTCTGGAGATATCTGGCAGATGGAGTTCTCCTCTGTGGTTTGAAGCTCTTGATGGAGGAGTACGTGTGAGATATATCTGGAGGTGAGGGCTCAGGGGGTTCCTCTGGAGATGTCTGGCAGGCAGGGTCCTCACCTGGAGGTCAGGGGGTTCCTCTGGAGATATCTGGCAGATGGAGTTCTCCTCTGTGGTTTGGAACTCTTGATGGAGGGGTACGTGTGAGATATATCTGGAGGTCAGGGGGTTCCTCTGGAGATGTCTGGCAGGCAGGGTCCTCCTCAGTGTTTTGTAGCTCTTGGTGGAGGTATTTGAGATGTACTTGGAGGTCAGGGGGTTCCTCTGGGGATGCTTGGCAGACAGTGTCCTCCTTTGTGGTTTGTAGCTCTGGGTGGAGGTATTTGTGAGATGTACTTGGAGGTCAGGGGGTTCCTCTGGAGATGCCTGCAGACAGGGTCTTCACCTGGAGGTCAGGGGGTTCCTCTGGAGCTATCTGGCAGACAGTGTCCTCCTCTGTAGTTTGCTGCTCTTGGTGGAGGTATGTGTGAGATATATCTGGAGGTCAGGGGTTTTCCTCTGGAGATGCCTGCAGACAGGATCTTCACCTGGAGGTCAGGGGGTTCCTCTGGAGCTATCTGGCAGACAGTGTCCTCCTCTGTAGTTTGCTGCTCTTGGTGGAGGTATGTGTGAGATATATCTGGAGGTCAGGGGGTTTCCTCTGGAGATATCTGGCAGACAGGGTCCTCACCTGGAGATCAGGGGATTCCTCTGGAGATGCCTGCAGACAGGATCTTCACCTGGAGGTCAGGGGGTTCCTCTGGAGCTATCTGGCAGACAGTGTCCTCCTCTGTAGTTTGCTGCTCTTGGTGGAGGTATGTGTGAGATATATCTGGAGGTCAGGGGGTTTCCTCTGGAGATATCTGGCAGACAGGGTCCTCACCTGGAGATCAGGGGATTCCTCTGGAGATCTCTGGCAGCCTCAGTGTCCTCCTCTGGTTTGTAGCTCTTTGCAGAGGTACGTGTGAGATGTTGTACTGGGAGCTGTTAGTATCACCAGCTCTGCTCTGGCTGTTGCAGGAGAGAGGAGGGGTCACACAGCTGGGTTCTGCCAAAAACTGGAATCCCCTCTAAGGATCATTAGCACGTCATCTCTTCCGGCTAGCGGGTCCTAATCCTCGTGTCCTGTGCTGCAGGTCCAGGTGCATCAGCCCAATGTTTATTTTCTGCAGTTTGTAACTAATAAAACCAGAGGAATTCCTGTGTGCAGATGGGAAGTGTGCCTGGAACTGTAAAAGTAAATTGCTCTCATGTTTATAGTGAGGGTGTAGGAACCTTCAGGACTCTTTTCCACTTAGCGGAATTCGATTCGAATCACAAAACGCTAGCCATTTTTAAATCGCCAGGGTTCCTAGTTTGAAATATGAATCGCAGAAAGTATTTTCCATTTCCTCGATTCGGTTTCATGTGAAGCGCAATCGCTTCTTGGGGGGATTTTTACCTGCGACTGTGCTTTAACCAATGCATTATCCCAATCGCATATACAAAATTGATGAAAAATCGCAATAGTTTGCATTAGGCAATTGCTAGTGGAAAAGAGCCCTTAGGGGTTCACACTTAAGCTGGAATCGCGCAATTCCCGCTAATCACAAAATGCTAGCGTTTTTAAAAATGCTTGTGCTATTGTAGCCTATGCCTGTGTTCTCACTGCCGCAATTGCGGGCGTTTTGCGATTATCGCTAATCGCAAACGCGTTACCTGCAGCGTTATGCCGGCGATTCTGGAGCGATTGTAGTTGCCATGTATAGAACCGCTAATTGCGATCGCTCCAAAAACGCAAATTTGTCCAGTGATTTTTTTTCTGCGTTTAAATCATGGAAAAATCACCCGCAGAAACCGCTAAAGCAAATCTCTAGCGTTTATTATTATTATTATCGATTTTAGGTGTGAATGGGCCCTTATACTGCAAATCGCAAACTGTGTAATTTTGTTACATTTTTTTCCAATGCGACTTTTCTGAATTGCGTTTGCGATTTTTATCTGGATACTAGAAACTTAGAAGAAATACAGCATGCAGGATGTTTGCTATTGGACAAAATCGCATTGTAATCCTTTTGAAGTAGTATTTGGGCTTTCCACTAGGTGCGAATTTGTGCGGTTTTTTTTCCAGACAAATTTACACAGCAATGATTTCTGACGTCCTGTTTCCATAAGATGTGAAACTTGCATCCAGAAAAAAACCTGACATCAGTGTTAATATTTTTTGGATGTTGCATGCTGTGTTCGTATTCGCGTCTTTTGCATGTTTTTTTTCGCATGCGCAGTCGATAATGTCAGTGTGACTTCCAATCAGGATCTCCTTGTTAAAAAATGGAAATTAAAAAACAAAAACAAAACACTATACAAATGTGTATATGAATTTGCATTAAAAAACGCATACATGCATTAATTCATGCATCCAAAAAATGACATGTGAATTGCGTGCGTCTAGTGGAAACGCACCCTAAAGACTTCACACAATCTTTATAGCTTTAAAGATGGCTTTGTGTTTTGCATGCAATCAGAAACATCTGCTCATTGGAGGCCTCAGTGAGTCCCCTCCGCTAATGACCCCCCGCATAGCAACGCAGCGCGTCGTCAGCGACATACCTGACATGCATCTGTGCAGCCCGGCCCAGTGATGTCACCAAAGGGGATCGCGTCCTGATCACTGACAGGCGACATTCATCAAAGGTGTGTGTGCATCTTTAGCCATGTAAGCCTTTTGGACGTAGCTGCTACGTCCTAAAGGCTGCTTCCCCGCTGCCGCGTGCTCCCACGGCCGATCACGCGCGCTCCCGAGCCAACGCCCGTTAGCCCGGAGATCAATGAATGGGAACGCATTGATTGATCTAAGTCCCTGTTAGAAAGACTTCTATGAAAAAAAAGTTTCACGTCCTCCCTTCATTTCCTGTAAGCGTGATCGCACACTTACAGGACAGAAAAAAAAAAGACTGAGGTGATCTTGAGGCCAAATACAGCAGTGCAAATTACATCTAAATACACTTCATTTAATAAAAATACACACACTTGCATGTAAAATTAATTGCTTCCCTTCCACACTCTCCCATAGTATCATTATTTATTTTTTTATTTTTTTATTTTTTTTCATTAAAAAAAAAAAAGATATATAAAAATACATAAATAGTTACCTTAGGGACTGAAAGTTTTTTTTTTTTAATATGTATGTCAAAAGGGTGTATTGTTATTTTTTTTTTTTTAAATTATGGACTTGTGAATAGTGATGGATGTAAAACTGAAAAAAATGCACCAAATAAAATATTGATGCCATACATTGTGATAGGGACATAATTGAAATGGTGTAATAACCGGGACAAATGGGCAAACAAAATACGTGGATTTTAATTATGGTAGCATGTATTATTTTATCCTAAATGCATTTTAACTGGAAAATTAAGAAAAAAAATAAATCATTATTTCTCAGTTTTTGGCCATTATAGTTTTAAAATAATTCTTAGCAAAATGTACCACCCAAAGAAAGCCTCAATGGTGGTGGAAAAAAAACAAAATATAGATCATTTCATTGTGATAAGTAGTGATAAAGTTATTGGTGATGAATGAGAGGTGAAAGTTGCTCGGATGCCTAAGGTGAAAAACACTGAAGGCTGAAGTGGTTAAGTTAACTCGAGGTGAGAGTTATATGGAGGCTGCCATATTTGTTTCCTTTTAAACAGTACCAGTTGCCTGGCAGTTCTGCTGGTCTATTTTCAGTAGCGTCTGAATCGCACACCTGAAACCAGGATGCAGCTAATCCAGTTACACTTCAGTCAGAGCACCTGATCTGCTGCATGCTTGTTCAGGGTATATGGCTAAAAGTATTAGAGGCAGATGATCAGCAGGACAGCCAGGCAACTGGTATTACTTAAAAGGAAATAAATATGGCAGCCTCCCTATAACTGTTACCTCTGGTCCACTTTAAAGGCAGAGGAAGATAACATATTTTCAGATGAAACCTCATAATCCAAAGACTGCCATCAGATGTATACTATATATAGACCAGTATGGCCATTTGTACAGGCCTTTTTACATGGGATCATTTATTTTCAAAATATGGAACACTATCCACTCATTAAAGAAAACACATGGAACATCGTACTGTGTGTACAGTGGGATGCGAATGTTTGGGCAACCTTGTTAATCGTCATGATTTTCCTGTATAAATCGTTGGTTGTTATGATAAAAAATGTCAGTTAAGTGTATCATATAGGAGACACACACCGTGATATTTGAGAAGTGAAATGAAGTTTATTGGATGTACAGAACGTGCGCAATAATTGTTTAACCCCCCTGGCGGACTATTAAAAACCGCCAGGGGGCAACAGAGCAGTTTTTTTTTTTTTTTTTAATCATGTAGTTTTTTAATCATGTAGCGAGCCCAGGGCTCGCTACATGATAGCCGCTGTGCAGCGGCATCCCCCCACCCTTTTCGATAGCCTTCGGCGATCTCCGATCAGGAAATATCGTTCAAAGAACGGGATTTCCTGGAGGCCTTCCCCCGTCGCTGTGGTGACGGGCGGCATGACGTCACCGACATCATTGGGAGTCCTGATCTACCCCTCAACGCTGCCTGGCAGTGATTGGCCAGGCAGCGCACGGGGTCCGGGGGGGGGGCGTCGGCGGCTAATCGGTGATCAGTGTGCACACGCAGCTAGCAAAGTGCTAGCTGCGTGTTGCAAAAAAAAAAAGTATGTAAATCGGCCCAGCAGGGCCTGAGAAATCCTCCTGCGCGGCATAGCCCGAGCTCAGCTTACCGCCAGGGAGGTTAGACACTGCTCAAAATCCACCAAGGCATTCATACAGAGGGACAAGTCTGGAATGGAATGGCCATCTCAGTCCCCAGACCTGAATATAATTGAAAATCTGTGGTGTGAGTTAAAGAGAGCTGTCCATGCTCGGAAGCCATCAAACCTGAATGAACTAGAGATGTTTTGTAAAGAAGAATGGTCCAAAATACCTTCAAGCAGAATCCAGACTCTCATTGGAACCCACAGGAAGCGTTTAGAGGCTGTAATTTCTGCAAAAGGAGGATCTACTAAATACTGATTTAATTTCTTTTTTTATGCACCTGCCTAATTTTTATCTAAACAATTAGTGCACACTTTCTGTAAATCCAATAAACTTCATTTCACTTCTCAGATATCACCGTGTGTGTCTCCTATACGATATATTTAACTGACATTTTTTATCGTAACAACCAACGATTTATACCGAAAAATCATGACGATTAACAAGGTTGCCCAAACTTTCGCATCCCCACTGTAGATATGATTTCCTTCAGACCTCAGCCAGACACCCTGGCTGCCAGATGTCTCACCACTCACATAATGACTTTTTCCATACATCCATACATCGTTTCCCTTAAATAATTCATTGTCAGTCACCTCTGCGTACAGATATGTCATTTGTATGTTCCTTTAGCAGTTGTGCCTTTGCAGGTCTTTAACTGCCACTTAGTTTTACCAACATGTAGCAACGGACACTGGATCGTATCTATGACACGTTCGGTTGCACAGCTGATAGATGACTGAATATTAAAGGACCACTATTGCGAAAAAAGTAAGCAGTTAAAATCTGAACCGGCAAGTTTTTGGGCCAGTTCATCTCCTCATGGGGGTTTCTCAGGGTTTCCTTTGTTTTCAACAGCATTTCCTGAGCAGCCACAGTTCGAACAGCCTTATTTATTTTGAATATAGCTATGAACCAAATTTGAACAGCAACACTACTCTATAGTATAGAGCCTCATCAAGTAGATCATTACTGCGAACAGCTGAAAGAAAGGAATCATAACTCAACAGGGGCGTAGCAATAGGGGGCGTAGAGGTTGCGACCGCATTGGTGCCCTTGGGCCAGAGGGGCCCTGAAGGGCCCTCCCTCAACTACAGTATTAGCTCTCTATTGGTCCTGTGCTGGTAAAAATCACTTCCATAGGTACTATGAATAGTGGTAATCATTAACAAACTGTTCGCCATTCCCTTCTTGCACCTCTGACACTTAGGGCTGCCATCATAAAATTCGGGGCCCCTCACACATCATCAGGCCTGGGCCCCCCCCACTCCCTGGGCCCACCCACTGGTTGCTGTGGCCTGCCACTAGCCACCCCACCCCCTTTTCCGTGCCCAAACTGCGCTGCTGTGAAAAATTGCCCCCAGTATAGGTAGCCTCGTATACCTGGTGCTCCAGTATAGGCCAGCAAGATAGATGTGCCCCAGTATAGTTACTCAACTATAGGTGGTGCCTGGTATAGGTAGCCTGGTATAGTTGTCCCCAGTATAGGTAGCCTGGTATGGGTGGTGCACCAGTATAGGTTAGCCAGGTACAGGTGGTGCCCCCAGTATAGGTAGCAAGCTATAGGTGCCCCAGTATAAGTAGCCAAGTATAGGTGGTGCCCCAGTATAGGTAGCCAGGTACAGGTGGTGCCCTCAGTAAAGGTAGCCAGATATAGGTGGTGCCTTCAGTATAAGTAGCCAGGTATAGGTGGTGCCCCGGTATAGGTAGCCAGGTATAGGTGGTGCCCCAGTATAGGTAGCCAGGTATAGGTGGTGCCCTCAGTAAAGGTAGCCAGGTATAGGTGGTGCCCCAGTATAAGTAGCCAGGTATAGGTGGTGCCCTCAGTAAAGGTAGCCAGATATAGGTGGTGCCTTCAGTATAAGTAGCCAGGTATAGGTGGTGCCCCGGTATAGGTAGCCAGGTATAGGTGGTGCCCCAGTATAGGTAGCCAGGTACAGGTGGTGCCCTCAGTAAAGGTAGCCAGATATAGGTGGTGCCTTCAGTATAAGTAGCCAGGTATAGGTGGTGCCCCGGTATAGGTAGCCAGGTATAGGTGGTGCCCCAGTATAGGTAGCCAGGTATAGGTGGTGCCCTCAGTAAAGGTAGCCAGGTATAGGTGGTGCCCCAGTATAAGTAGCCAGGTATAGGTGGTGCCCCAGTATAAGTAGCCAGATATAGGTGGTGCCCTCAGTAAAGGTAGCCAGGTATAGGTGGTGCCCCAGTATAAGTAGCCAGGTATAGGGGTGCCCCAGTAATAGGTAGCCAGGTATAGGTGGTGCCCCAGTATAAGTAGCCAGGTATAGGTGGTGCCCTAGTATAAGTAGCCAGGTATAGGTGGTGCCTTCAGTATAAGTAGCCAGGTATAGATGGTGCCCCAGTATAGGTAGCCAGGTTTAGGTGGTGCCCCATTATAGGTAGCCAGGTATAGGTGGTGCCCTCAGTAAAGGTAGCCAGGTATAGGTGGTGCCCCAGTATAAGTAGCCAGGTATAGGTGGTGCCCTAGTATAAGTAGCCAGGTATAGGTGGTGCCTTCAGTATAAGTAGCCAGGTATAGGTGGTGCCCCAGTATAGGTAGCCAGATATAGGTGGTGCCCCAGTATAGGTAGCCAGGTATACGTGGTGCCCTCAGTAAAGGTAGCCAGGTATAGGTGGTG
The DNA here is from genome assembly GCF_040937935.1 of Hyperolius riggenbachi. NCBI lineage: Eukaryota > Metazoa > Chordata > Amphibia > Anura > Hyperoliidae > Hyperolius > Hyperolius riggenbachi. The sequence continues at coordinate 294,640,995 of NC_090654.1, read as the reverse complement.
CCCCAGTATAAGTAGCCAGGTATAGGTGGTGCCCCAGTATAGGTAGCCAAGTATAGGTGGTGCCCCAGTATAGGTAGCCAGGTACAGGTGGTGCCCTCAGTAAAGGTAGCCAGGTATAGGTGGTGCCCCAGTATAAGTAGCCAGGTATAGGTGGTGCCCCAGTATAAGTAGCCAGGTATAGGTGGTGCCCCAGTATAGGTAGCCAGGTATAGGTGGTGCCCCAGTATAAGTAGCCAGGTATAGGTGGTGCCCTCAGTAAAGGTAGCCAAGTATAGGTGGTGCCCCAGTATAGGTAGCCAGGTATAGGTGGTGCCCCAGTATAAGTAGCCAGGTACAGGTGGTGCCCTCAGTAAAGGTAGCCAGGTATAGGTGGTGCCCCAGTATAAGTAGCCAGGTATAGGTGGTGCCCCAGTATAAGTAGCCAGGTATAGGTGGTGCCCCAGTATAGGTAGCCAGGTATAGGTGGTGCCCCAGTATAAGTAGCCAGGTATAGGTGGTGCCCTCAGTAAAGGTAGCCAAGTATAGGTGGTGCCCCAGTATAGGTATCTAGGTATAGGTGGTGCCCTCAGTAAAGGTAGCCATGTATAGGTGGTGCCCCAGCATAGGTAGCCAGGTATAGGTGGTGCCCCAGTATAGGTAGCCAGGTATAGGTGGTGCCCCAGTATAAGTAGCCAGGTACAGGTGGTGCCCTCAGTAAAGGTAGCCAGGTATAGGTGGTGCCCCAGTATAAGTAGCCAGGTATAGGTGGTGCCCCAGTTTAAGTAGCCAGGTATAGGTGGTGCCCCAGTATAGGTAGCCAGGTATAGGTGGTGCCCCAGTATAAGTAGCCAGGTATAGGTGGTGCCCTCAGTAAAGGTAGCCAAGTATAGGTGGTGCCCCAGCATAGGTAGCCAGGTACAGGTGGTTCCCCAGTATAGGCCAGCAAGATACAGGTGCCCGCAGTATAGGTAGCCAGGTATAGGTGGTGCCCCAGTATAAGTAGCCAGGTATAGGTGGTGCCCTCAGTAAAGGTAGCCAAGTATAGGTGGTGCCCCAGTATAGGTATCTAGGTATAGGTGGTGCCCTCAGTAAAGGTAGCCATGTATAGGTGGTGCCCCAGCATAGGTAGCCAGGTATAGGTGGTGCCCCAGTATAGGTAGCCAGGTATAGGTGGTGCCCCAGTATAGGTAGCCAGGGATAGGTGGTGGCCCAGTATAGGTAGCCATGTATAGGTGGTGCCCCAGCATAGGTAGCCAGGTATAGGTGGTGCCCCAGTATAGGTAGCCAGGTATAGGTGGTGCCCCAGTATAGGCAGCCAGGTATAGGTGGGGCCCCAGTATAGGTAGCTAGGTATAGGCGGTTCCAGCCCCAGTATAGGTAGCCAGGTATAGGTGGTGCCCCAGTATAGGTAGCCAGGTATAGGTGGTGCCCCAGTATTGGTATCTAGGTATAGGTGGTGCCCCAGTATAGGTAGCCAGGTATAGGTGGTGCCCCAGTATAGGTAGCCAGGTATAGGTGGTGCCCCAGTATAGGTAGCCAGGGATAGGTGGTGGCCCAGTATAGGTAGCCATGTATAGGTGGTGCCCCAGCATAGGTAGCCAGGTATAGGTGGTGCCCCAGTATAGGTAGCCAGGTATAGGTGGTGCCCCAGTATAGGTAGCCAGGTATAGGTGGTAGCCCAGTATACTGTAGGTAGGCTGTAGCCAGATATAGGTGGTGCCCCAGTATAGAAAGTCCGCTGTAGTGGGCTCACTCATCTGCTCCCCACGTTCAGGCGCTGATGTCACTCTTCTCTCAGTGCTGGAACGCGGTGTGCTGGCTAGTGAGCCACAGGCCTGCACATGGGGCTCTTCCAGCGCTTTGGGTGGCCCCAGGGCCCCAAGAAGCCCTGGGCCCCTCACTGCAGTGTCAATTGTCCCCCTCTGATGGCTGCCCTGCTGACACTGTAGTTGCCATTGGCAGGTTCGGGTGCGCCGTATCAATTGTTATGTATAGAGTGCTTGGGGGGCCCCAATGTAAAACTTGCATCAGGGCCCACAGCTCCTTGGCTACGCCACTGTAACTCAACCTTTTATATGTACTTGAATCAATGAATTGCCTTTGAGGTTTTTGTTATGTAGCCTCTCTCCTTTAGACGAGTGAAGTTACCAGCCTTGTCGCTTGGGCTTTAGAGCAATTCCTGGTGAGGGCTCTATGTTCCTCTGGGGCCCGGCAGCTGCATAACACAGATTCAGGTACCTCTATTACCTGTGCGGGGAGGCTGCAGCTGTTTGTAATGAATACATAACTGGAATACAGTACATTTCAGCCTAAAGAAGCATCCTATGCTCAGCTCACAGCAGAGCAGCATCATACTCATATCTCTCTCTCTCTCTCCACATGGTCCCTACGCTAACCAGTTCCAGCATCCACACTGGAATGTGCTAGATAAGCCTGTGTACACTTATCTGTAGGACGCCCAGTGCCTCCCGGGGTGTGGTGTGCACTGCAGGCCAACGCCAGCCATAATAAACATCAATATAGACTGTGTCCACATAATGCATACTTCATGGACACCTGAAAGGGGAACAGAAGAGAGAGGTATATGAAGGCTGCCATGTTTATTTCCTTTTAAGCAATACCAGTTGCCTGGCAGCCCTGCTAATCCTCTGCCTCTAATACTATTAGCCATAGCCCCTGAACAAGCATGCAGCAGATCAGGTGTTTCAGACTTTAAAGTCAGATCTGACAAGCAGGGCCGGGCCGAGGCATAGGCTGGAGAGGCTCCAGCCTCAGGGCGCAGTGTAGGAGGGGCGCACAATTCATTCAGCTGTCATTCCTAATTGTGTATGAAGCAGAAAGAAATAAGAAAAGGGGATACATAGCAGTGACTGCAAGCCATATAACTAGATATTAAGGTGTTGGGGAGGTTGTGGGCCCTGTAGCCCTCTTAGTCTAATAGCAATCAGTGTGTGACGGCTGGGGTGGGAGGGATGGAGGGGCGCACTTTGGTGTCTCAGCCTTGGGTGCTGGAGGACCTTGTCCCTCCTCTGCTGACAAGACTAGCTGCATGCTTGTTTCTGGTGTTATTCAGATACTACTGCAGAGAAATAGACCAGCAGGGCTGCCAGGCAACTGGTATTGATTAAAAGGAAATAAATATGGCAGCTTCCGTATACTTCTTACTTCAGTTCCCCTTGAAGTGAGAGGGATATGAAGGCTATCACATGCCCCCTAGTGGCCGGACCGCTCAATGCCTTCCAATCTATTTCAACCCACAGACCGTCCAACCGTGTGGATGCAATCGATGGGCTGAAACCATTGGAATTTTGGCAGCAGACAGGCTAGGAGGAAGCTTGTGAGCTACAGTAACACAAACTACACACTATTTCAGGGTACAAAGCTGCCACCCACTCTGTAGAGGACAGAGGTCCTACTCTAACAGATTCTAAGACCTGCAAATAAAACGGTTAGAACACACTAACACACTGGCTATAATGAACAATACTGAGTAGCGTCTCTCCAGAAATCTAGGATTCTTTCTGATTGGCTGAATAGCGGGGTGCAGCTGAGACAAATAATTGACTTAGTCATTTTATTATAAATGCAATATAAATAATACATACAGAAAATCATTAAAAGTAACGATTGTAGAGAAGAGTAACCCAGTGTAAAATAAAAGGGAAAGAAAATAAACGGATACTTAAGTTCAGCAGAAATATGTCCCTTTGTGGAAGTCCGAGAACATGGAAAATTCGTTCTTTCCGGATCAGAGTTATTATTATTATTATTATTACAGAATGGCAGCTAGCTCTGTCCTCATGTTAGCTGCATGCAATCCTTACGATGGTAAAATGGAGGACTGGGGTGGAGTCTCAGACTGGTCCTTTTGAATCATCCATCTTTTAGGGCGGGATCTCAGAGTCCGCCCCTGGACTGTACTGGGCGTTATTGTATTTCGGGCGGGAGGCTCAAGTCCGACAAACCTGACATTTTCCTTATTTCAGCCCACGCTTCTCGCACACAGATAATAATCACAAATTCATAATGCTCAGAAGATGACAATTCTTATGACACTAGACAGGCATATGTTGTAATGTTCTGCCACTGAGAAGTTTAATAACTTGGTCGTGGCGTACCGCCGCTCCTTAATATTGGTATCAAAATGTTCACCACAAATCAAATGATATAACTCCCAAACTATCCTAGGTACGGTATCTCTTAAGCAAAAAAAAAAACATATAATACCATACCTCCCAACTTTTTGAGATGAAAAAGAGGGACACTTAAGCCATGCCCCTGCCACACCCCTGATCACGCCCCCGTCACACCCCTAGTCACGCAATCCATAAAGATTTCATAAGAAAAATATGTTGTTTTACAATTCAAACCACACTGGTCCTTTCTATCCTGGCTCATTTTCCTTCATAGTAACATTTTAAAATGAGTAATATATCAATTTAAAGGCTAGGAATAAAGTTTAGAGTCAATTAAACACATTTTATAGTAGAAGAATATATATATTTACATAGAAAGGGGGACAAAGTCCTGAAAGAGGGACAAATGAGGAGGAAAGAGGGACAGAGGGACAGGGCTCCTAAAGAGGGACAATTGGGAGCTATGTAATACATTCATGTTATATCTGCTTACAGTGGGGCCAGCCTGTCTCAATCAAGCTGAGGGGAGAGCTTGCTTCAGCCCTGTACCAAGTGGCTTTCCTTGTCAGCCCAGCAATTTCACACCTAACTTAGATCTGCCTGTGAAGGGAAACCCTTTGTTCTTGTGAATTAAAGAAAACATTGGGATCCCCAGCAACAGTTGCATCCAGATGAATAGAATCTGCTAGAGTGGCCAGACCCCAAGTTATCTGCATTCTGCTATAACTATGTAACGATTGCGGAATAATCTCCGTGATCAGCCGACAAGGCGTGCGCTGACACGGCGGAAATCCTCCACAAGCGTATGAAGGGGGGAACCCAGCTTTGGAGCAAGCACCAGTAGAGGGCAATTCCCACCAGCAGATGGCGCTGTGGAGTGCAGACGAGTACAACCGCTGCACGGCCACAGATGCCAGATGGGGATTGTACAGATCAAGACAATGTGGGGCTGAACAGCCCTAAAAGAGAAAGAGCACAGGTACAGGATGAATGTGTGTTCACCAATCTAGTCGCGACCCAGCGACGGTGAACACGAATCAACAGAAACAGAGCGGGAACGCAATCGTGAAAGAGGCGATTGCCAGAGGTGACACAAGGCTTAAGCAAGACAGGGGATGAGAGTAGCTAAGGCACAGCAAATCATACAATGAGAAGATAAGGAAAATAACAAACGCTAACTAAACGCGAACACCACACTCATTCGCAACAGCAAACGCGTTTACAGCGCGGTCTCCGCGTGTTAAGCACAACAGAGACAAGCACGCCTAACTAACCACCGACAGACAAACACGAAACAAAGAACGCGAGCGCTTGCTTAACGGTTACCCCACCGAGCCTACAGCAAGCGTTCGTATCAGACAAGACAGACAAACGGAAAACAGGAATACGAGAGGAAAGATCCACAGCCGCTACCGCTAGGGGCTAGTGCGATCCAAGCAAGACAGGCAGATGAGATAGCTGGTAGCAACCGCTGCTCCAGCTAAACTCCAGGAAAACAGAAGGATCCACAGCACTAGCGCAAGGCTAGTGCGATCCAGGCAAGAAAGATCAGAAGGATCCACAGCACTACCGCTAGAGGCTAGTGCAATCCAGGAAAACAGAACAGAAGGATCTACAGCGCTAGCGCAAGACTAGTGCGATCCAAGCAAGACAGATCAGAAGGAGCTACCGGTAGCAACCGCTGCCCCGGTTCGCACCCAGACAAACAGAACAATTTCCTGTCGACCACCGCTGGGACAGAACAATCGCAACAGACAAACAAAACAGATATGCGATCTAACTGCACTAGGAAACTGCCTAGTACAGTTCCAAGAATTACCCTAAGGTAAACTTTAACAGATCAACAATGGCTGACACTCTAGGAGTGTTACAACAAACCCTGGAGGAATGAACAGCAAAGGACTCTGGGAAACATAGCTTCTTATACTGCCAGCCCTCAAAGGGGACAGCTGGGCAATTTGCATGTATGCAAATCCCTCAGCAAAGCAACTCTGAAAGTTGCAAGATGAAGCCAGGTCTCCTTTCCAGAGACCTGCAACCCTCAGACATAAGGAATGGTCAAACAACTGTCTGCCTGTGCAGCCAGCTGAGCGGATCCTTACAAACTACACATACAATTGGAATTGTGCCATTAATCACAATCGGTGCAGAAAACCGAATGCGATTGCCGTTTTTCACGGTTTATCCGTGACAGAGGCTGCCATGTTTATTTCCTGTTAAATGATACCAGTTGCCTTGCTGGTATGTAGATCTCTTTGGCATCTGAATCACACCAGTAATAAAATCATGTGGCTAATTCAGTCACATTTCAGTCAGAAACACCTGATCTGCTGCATGCTTGTTCAGGGGCTGTGGGAAATATATCAGAGGCAGAGGATCATCAGGACAGCCAGGCAACTGATTGGCCTAGTGCACACCAGAGCGGTTCTTTTGCGGTTTGCGATCCACTTGCGGGTGCGGATCCGCTTGGGTAATGTATGTCAATGGGCTGGTGCACACCAGAGCGGGAGGAGTTTTGCAGAAACGCATACTCCCGGGCTGCTGCAGATTTTGGATTGCGGAGGCGTTTCTGCCTCAATGTTAAGTATAGGAAAAACGCAAACCGCTCTGAAAAACGGCAGTTTGCCAGGCGGTTTTTGTTACAGAAGCTGTTCAGTAACAGCTTTACTGTAACAATACATGAAATCTACTACACCAAAACCGCTTCCCAAAAACGCAAAATGCTAGGTGAAACGCTGCAGAAAAAGAAGAAAACGCGTTTTTAAAATCTGCTAGCATTTTGCGGATCTGCTAGCGGGTTTTGGTGTGCACCAGGCCGTATTGTTGAAAAGGAAATAAATATGGCAGCCTCCATATTCCTCTCACTTCAGTTATCCTTCCACCGGAGTTGCCATAAGGGCTAATTTACACTGTAAATTTACACCTGTAGTTTGAAAATGCTTTGTTAATGTAGCCAGTGGCAGTTTTAGCTTCAGAATTTTTTGCAGATGGGCACAAAGGGGGCACAAGGGACAAGGGTTAGCTGGTGGGGCCCATTGGCCCACATGACAGGAAAAAAAATGCAAATAGGAGGTACGATGCAGGCTTGTTAAAGAACAAGTGACACCCATGCTAACCTAGAAATAAAAAACACATATATAAGTAGATAAATACTACTTCTACTTGCATAACAGATGTATTGTGCTATCCACGTACTGATTCCTGTGAATTTTATAAAGGAAAAGCAGAGAATCCTATTCTAGGCAGTGGCCATCTTGCCAAGCTAATGCTGACATCGTATCCTCCCTGACTCTTGTTTCCCCTCCTCCCTTCTCTTGCTCATTGTGTATTCATTAGCTGCCCTCCTCCCAGAGTCTTCAGACACTCCCACTGAGGTGTATACTAACAACTGCACTGTCTATTTTCATTTACACATCCAATCACTGCGTCACCTCAGCCTTGCTTGTAAACACAAGTAATCAGAGGGTGTTTCTGATAAGCAGCTAGGCAGGGAAATAAATGGAAGAGGAGGAATATATTATAGATAAAAATAACCCCCAGCATTCAACTGTTTGGCACTGGCTATTAAAGGGCCAGTGCTCCTAAGGTATGTGATAACTCCAAACCATAACAGCAGAACATTTTTTGCAAGTTTTGAATGCAGGATTAGCATCTTTATCACTTAATATACTCAGACCAGTTGCTGTTGAAATTTGATTTTTATGGTGACAATACCGCTTTAAGTATCTCTCGGGAGGCACCGGACAGACAACAAGACGTCCACCACTCCCCAACGGATCGAAGAAATGAAAAGAACCAGGGATAGACCAGCGGTGAAATGCTCACCATTTGAGGCTGAATACATAAAGTGACACCAGCACGGCGCGAGCTCTTTCGTCCTTTATAGAGTGCCCAAAACATTTTGCCGGTGTTGCTTTATGTATTCAGCCTGAAATAAATAAAACTATTTTGTTAAAATGTCCCCACTGGTCAAGCCCTGGTTCCTTGCATTCCTTAGAAAAGAAATGTACCCAGTAATAATCTATTATAGTAAGGGTCCTTTTACACATAATGCGTTGGTATTAGTTAGGGTGCGTTGGTATGCGTTAGTACCCATTGGTATTTGTATTTCCATAGCAGTGCATTGTGAAAAAGATTTTAGTTAAAACACGGAACTGTGCCGTAGGAAAATATGGACGTTGCTTTGAAAATCAGTTTTCTTTTAGTTATAACTGAGAGCAACTGATTATTGATTAAGTGTAAAAGGGCCCTCAGTAAAGTGAATTAAACAGATATTACATGCACTCCAATTAACCTCCTTGCCGGTTATCCCGAGCTCAGCTCGGGGTAACCTGCACAGGAGGATTTCTCAGGCCACGCTGGGCCGATTTTTCACAATTTTTTTTGTTATTGCACGCAGCTAGCACCCTTGCGCAGCCTGGCCAATCAGTGCCAGGCAGCGCTGAGGGGTGGATCGGGATTCCCTCTGACGTCCCGACGTCCATGACGTCATCCCGCCCTGTCGCCATGGCGACGGGGGAAGCTCAGCAGGAAATCCCGTTCTGAACGGGATTTCCTGCTTTCAGAGAGCGTTGGCGGCGATCGATTTAGGTAGGGGGATGCCGCTTGTCAGCGGCTATCATGTAGCGAGCCCTGGGCTCGCTACAGGATTTAAAAAAAAAAAAAAGAGTGCTGCGCCGCCCCCTTGCCGACACAATTGGAACAGCAAGGGGGTTAAACATCTTTTTTTTATTTTAGTACAGTCAGCAAAGACGATTTAAAGAGGAGCTGTCGCAAAAATCTTAAAATTTAAAATACATACAAATAAGAAGAACATTTATTCCAGAGTAAATTGAGTCATAAATTACTTCTCTCCTATGTTGCTGTCACTTACACTAGGTAGTAGAAATCTGACATTACCGGCAGGTTTTGGATTAGCCCATCTCTTCATGGGGAGTTCTCAGCATGGCCTTTATTCTTTATAAAGACACTCTCTGAAAAAGATTTATACAAAGATGCCGGCCAGCCTCCCTGCTCGCTGCACGCTATTTTGGCGGTTGGACAAAGCAACTGCCATTCACTAAGTGCTTTTAAAAATAAAGAAAACCCTGAGAACCTCCCATGAGAAGATGGGCTAGTCTAAAACCTGTCGGTAATGTCAGATTTCTACTACTTACTGTAAGTGACAGCGACATAGGAAAAACGTAATTTATGGCTCATTTTAACTATGGAAGAAATGCACATCTTATTTGTATGTGTTTACATGTATTTTAAATTTGAAGATTTTTGCGACAGAGGTCCTTTAACCATTTCAGCCTGCAGGTATTTTTCACCTTATGGATGAGAGGAATTTTCACATTTCAGCGCTCCTCCCTTTCATTCCCTAATAACTTTATCACTGCTTATCACAACAAAATGATTTATACCTTGTTTTTTCCACCACCAATTAGGCTTTCTTTGGTTGGTACATGAAGCTAAGAATTTTATTCTAAATACATTATAATGGCAATAATAAGAAAAAAATGGGGAAAATGTCGTTATTTTTCAGTTTTCAGCCATTACAGTTTTAAAATAATACATGTTACCATAATTAAAATCCACACATTTTATTTGGCCATTTGTCCCGTTATTGCAACGTTGAAATTATACCCTTAGGGCCTGTTCAGACTATGCGCGTTCCTGGACGTTTTCAGGGAACGTGTCTGGGTACCAAAAACGCATAGAAACGGCTCCTAATGATTTTGAATGGGCTAGTTCACATGTATGTGTATGAGACGCATACGTTTCTCATCCGCATTGCTGCACGCAGTTCTGTGCGTTACGCATAGAAACGGACGCAATGAAAGTCTATGGACGCGTATCAAAAACGCGTACTATTGCGTTTTTAGCGTCCGTTTTCCTCTGCGGTTCCCATAATTATTTTTTTTCCCATGGGTCACGTGTGTGTGCAAAACGCAATAGAATACGCATTAGAACGCAAGAAAAACGCATGCTTTGATTTTAAACGCATTCTTCATACGCAGATAGTCTGAACAGGCCCTTAGTGTAATGTATGGTGACGGTATTTTATTTGGGGGAAAAAAGGTGCATTTTTTCAATTTTACATCCATCACTAATTTTTAGCACTGTAAGGGATTACTCTGCGCATACTTGTGGGCAGATGTCTCGCTCCTCTTGGCCGCAGTATGGTCTGAGGCGGCGACAAAGGTAGTGTCAGCTGACACTTAGGCAAGGGTTTATTTTATTAATATAAAATATGGATGTTGACCCTGGTCTCTCACGTCACTGGCGATGCTCTTAACCAGTATGCTATAGCTGACACACAGGTAGAATGTTTTGCTGGTCAGTACTGGTTGGTCAGTTTATATGTATTGCCACCTGTGTCAGCTGATCTCTCTGTCAGCTGACACTTAAACAGGATTAATGCCTGCATGTGATTGGCTGTTGTGTGCATGTGGCCAGCCACTGATTAGATGCTGTCAGTATTTAAGCCTTGCTGTGACAGTTGCATGTTGCCCGTGATAGCTCTAGCTTGCTGGTTGCCAGGGCCGGATTTAGGCCAAGGCTTCCTAGGCCATGGCCTAGGGCACCACAGGAGCAGGGGCTCCAAAGCAGCAGGCTAAACTGTTGCAGAATTTCAAGCTTGCAAATGCTGCAATGCAGGTAGATCAGGCTAGTGGTACTCTGTTGCTAGCTGCCTGTGCAGCAGCCACCTTGCTTTCTGTGCAAGTTGTGGCCGACGGATCTGGACTTGAGCAGCATTGGAGAAGGAGAGGAAGCTTCTGCACTGGAGACGAGCGGAGAAACGAGTGACACTGATGGCTGCTGCGGTGTGAAAGTAAGCTGGCTACCTATACTGAGAGGTGCGGGGGTGGGAAAAGGAGGGATTATGGGAGTCATCTGGCTACCTATACTAGATGGAAAGGAGGAGGGGTCATCTGGCTACCTATACTGGAGGGAAAGGGAGCGGAGTCATCTGGCTACCTATACTAGAGGGAAGGGGTCATTTTGCTACCTATACTGAAGGGGGGCGGCTGGTGGCAGTGGCCTAGGGCTGTAAACAGTACAAATCCGGCCTTGCTGGTTGCAGGGTGCTCTGTAAACCTGCTCTTGTTATTAGGGTGCTCTCTGTAAACCTGCTCTTGTTATATTGGATTATCTGGACTTTGACCTCTGCTCGTATACTGGACCTCCCTTGTTTGCTGCCTGAACTGATCTATTGCCCGGATTATCGCTACAACTGTTTGCTGCCTGGTTTGACCTTGGATACGTTCTTTGACCTCTCTTCTGCCTAGCCCTCCTGTACTGCGATATATCTGATCACCCGTGTCAGACCCTGCACTGTTACTGGACTCTGCTACTCTGAAACCTTGTTTGGCCTGGAAGTTTATTCGCTCACCCTGCATTCAGCTCCAATGCCTTGCACACTAAAGGCCTGGGTGTAACCGAAGTCGGACAGGTGTTGTCTCTTCACCTCCTGTTCAAGCGGGGTGGCGCTACATGGGGTGAAGTATGTGGAGTTAGATTGGGGCATTGATGCTGATTCGTGGGTGGATACTCCTACAGGCCTGACAAGCCCATTATTTAATAATTATATGCCCTCTTAACATAGATATATATATTCCCCCCCCCCCCCCCCCCCCAAAGTCAGTAGGTGTATTTTACTATTTGGCCACAAGATGTCCCCGTTGAGCAAAATTCTATGTTGCATACAAGTACAAGTACAAGTACGCAACATAGGAGACAATGTATTGCTACATTGTAACTAGGGAAGTGACATAAGGCTTCCATTGGAAGCCTGCGATCACAGTGCTGGTGGGGAGATTATGAATGGGAACATTGTTCCCATTCATAAATGTAATTATCGGGCAGCGGAAACCGGTGGAAATCACGGCGGGAGACAGCGCTGCGGCTCTATGTAAGAATAAACACAGTGTTTATTCTCGGCGGTAATGTACGGATTGGCACAGGGGACTTTTGTCCCCTTTTCCAGAGCGATTCAGCTTGAGGGCCCTTTCATATTGGTGTGTTGCAGCAAAATTGCCACACTGCTACCGCAGCCTAATGTATCCCTACGGGGGGGGGGGGGGGGGCGGTACACTGTGCCGGAAGTGTCCGAACTAACACTAGTGCGAACCTACGTTACCGCGCATCTTCTGCGGCGGCCTGCGTCTGCCCAAAGGTCATGTTAGTCTATGGCGATGCGGGTTTTCTAAACAGATGACGTCGCGGCATGCATGAGCGGAAGCGTATTTTTACATTACACCTCTGTGCACTTCCAAATACCCTGAAGCAGGAAACAGAGAGAAATGAACCCTGTGTGTGTTTAGAGATAAGAGCCTGTCTAATTCCTTTCTCAATCACAAGTGTAGTCTGAGCTCTCAGCTGTGTCAGCACAGAAATTTGGCAGTCTTGGCAGACACAGCTAACATGTAAACACAGGATGTTAACCCTTTGTCTGCTTCCATGAAAGCAGGATGTAGACACACTACAGATTGATTGCAGGAGTTCTGTAAGCTGTAACAAAGAAATGTTTTTCTATAAAGAATATGCTGGTGCTTATCTTTTAGAGGCAAGAGCAAGTCTTGAGTTCAGGTCCGCTTTAAATAACATTAATTGATGACTTGCAGAGGAATTTTTAAGGAGAGTTGAATTTTGCTCTGAGGCAACTATCGTTTCGCTTCTGTAATAAGGGGAGGATGAGAGTCTTATCGGTCATGTGCAGCAGGTGAACGTCTCCCCCAGTGTAAGCCTGACAGAGGATAAGCCTTATGCTGCAAATATTCGGAATATTTGGGATGTGAATCATGCGGACCTTGGAGGGCCCCACGGACTGGCACTCTGCAGATCAGCACCCTGGAGGGCCCCACAGACTGGCACTCTGCGGATCAGCACCCTGGAGGGCCCCACGGACTGGCACTCTGCGGATCAGCACCCTGGAGGGCCCCACAGACTGGCGCTCTGCAGATCAGCACCCTGAAGGGCCCCACAGACTGGCACTCTGCGGATCAGCACCCTATAGGGGCCCCACAGACTGGCACTCTGCAGATCAGCACCCTGGAGGGCCCCACAGACTGGCACTCTGCGGATCAGCACCCTATAGGGGCCCCACAGACTGGCACTCTGCAGATCAGCACCCTGGAGGGCCCCACAGACTGGCACTCTGCAGATCAGCACCCTGAAGGGCCCCACAGACTGGCATTCTGCGGATCAGCACCCTGGAGGGCCCCACAGACTGGCACTCTGCGGATCAGCACCCTGGAGGGCCCCACAGACTGGCATTCTGCGGATCAGCACCCTGGAGGGCCCCACAGACTGGCACTCTGCAGATCAGCACCCTGGAGGGCCCCACAGACTGGCATTCTGCGGATCAGCACCCTGGAGGGCCCCACAGACTGGCACTCTGCGGATCAGCACCCTGGAGGGCCCCACAGACTGGCACTCTGCAGATCAGCACCCTGGAGGGCCCCACAGACTGGCACTCTGCAGATCGGCACCCTGGAGGGCCCCACAGACTGGCATTCTGCGGATCAGCACCCTGGAGGGCCCCACAGACTGGCACTCTGCAGATCAGCACCCTGGAGGGCCCCACAGACTGGCATTCTGCGGATCAGCACCCTGGAGGGCCCCACAGACTGGCACTCTGCAGATCGGCACCCTGGAGGGCCCCACAGACTGGCACTCTGCAGATCGGCACCCTGGAGGGCCCCACAGACTGGCACTCTGCGGATCAGCACCCTGGAGGGCCCCACAGACTGGCACTCTGCGGATCAGCACCCTGGAGGGCCCCACAGACTGGCACTCTGCGGATCAGCACCCTGGAGGGCCCCACAGACTGGCACTCTGCGGATCAGTACCCTGGAGGGCCCCACAGACTGGCACTCTGCGGATCAGCACCCTGGAGGGCCCCACAGACTGGCACTCTGCGGATCAGCACCCTGGAGGGCCCCACAGACTGGCACTCTGCAGATCAGCACCCTGGAGGCCCCCACAGACTGCCACTCTGCGGATCAGCACCCTGGAGGGCCCCACAGACTGACACTCTGCGGATCAGCACCCTGGAGGGCCCCACAGACTGGCACTCTGTGGATCAGCACCCTGGAGGGCCCCACAGACTGGCACTCTGCAGATCAGCACCCTGGAGGGCCCCACAGACTGGCACTCTGCGGATCAGCACCCTGGAGGGCCCCACAGACTGGCACTCTGCGGATCAGCACCCTGGAGGGCCCCACAGACTGGCACTCTGCGGATCAGCACCCTATAGGGGCCCCACAGACTGGCACTCTGCGGATCAGCACCCTGGAGGGCCCCACAGACTGGCACTCTGCGGATCAGCACCCTGGAGGGCCCCACAGACTGGCACTCTGCAGATCAGCACCCTGGAGGGCCCCTCAGACTGGCACTCTGCGGATCAGCACCCTGGAGGGCCCCACAGACTGGCACTCTGCGGATCAGCACCCTGGAGGGCCCTAGAGAGTGGCACTCTGCGGATCAGCACCCTATAGGGGCCCCACAGACTGGCACTCTGCGGATCAGCACCCTGGAGGGCCCTACAGACTGGCACTCTGCGGATCAGCACCCTGGAGGGCCCCACAGACTGGCACTCTGCGGATCAGCACCCTGGAGGGCCCCACAGACTGGCACTCTGCGGATCAGCACCCTGGAGGGCCCCACAGACTGGCACTCTGCGGATCAGCACCCTGGAGGGCCCCACAGACTGGCACTCTGCAGATCAGCACCCTGGAGGGCCCCACAGACTGGCACTCTGCGGATCAGCACCATGGAGGGTTCCACAGACTGGCACTCTGCAGATCAGCACCCTGGAGGGCCCCACAGACTGGCACTCTGCGGATCAGCACCCTGGAGGGCCCCACAGACTGGCACTCTGCGGATCAGCACCCTGGAGGGTTCCACAGACTGGCACTCTGCAGATCAGCACCCTGGAGGGCCCCACAGACTGGCACTCTGCGGATCAGCACCCTGGAGGGCCCCACAGACTGGCACTCTGCAGATCAGCACCATGAAGGGCCCCACAGACTGTCACTCTGCAGATCAGCACCCTGGAAGGCCCCACAGACTGGCACTCTGCGGATCAGCACCATGGAGGGCCCCACAGACTGGCACTCTGCAGATCAGCACCCTGGAGGGCCCCACAGACTGGCACTCTGCAGATCAGCACCCTAAAGGGCCCCACAGACTGTCACTCTGCAGATCAGTACCCTGGAGGGCCCCACAGACTGGCACTCTGCAGATCAGCACCCTGGAGGGCCCCACAGACTGGCACTCTGCAGATCAGCACCCTGGAAGGCCCCACAGACTGGCACTCTGCGGATCAGCACCCTATAGGGGCCCCACAGACTGGCACTCTGCGGATCAGCACCCTTGAGGGCCCCACAGACTGGCACTCTGCGGATCAGCACCCTGGAGGGCCCCACAGACTGGCACTCTGCAGATCAGCACCCTGGAGGGCCCCACAGACTGTCACTCTGCAGATCAGCACCATGGAGGGCCCCACAGACTGGCACTCTGCGGATCAGCACCCTGGAAGGCCCCACAGACTGGCACTCTGCGGATCAGCACCATGGAGGGCCCCACAGACTGGCACTCTGCAGATCAGCACCCTGGAGGGCCCCACAGACTGGCACTCTGCAGATCAGCACCCTAAAGGGCCCCACAGACTGTCACTCTGCAGATCAGTACCCTGGAGGGCCCCACAGACTACCACTCTGCGGATCAGCTCCCTGGAGGGCCCCACAGACTGGCACTCTGCGGATCAGCACCCTGAAGGGCCCCACAGACTGGCACTCTGCGGATCAGCACCCTGAAGGGCCCCACAGACTGGCATTCTGCGGATCAGCACCCTGGAGGGCCCCACAGACTACCACTCTGCGGATCAGCACCCTGGAGGGCCCCACAGACTGGCACTCTGCGGATCAGCACCCTGAAGGGCCCCGCAGACTGGCACTCTGCAGATCAGCACCCTGGAGGGCCCCACAGACTGGCACTCTGCGGATCAGCACCCTGGAGGGCCCCACAGACTGGCACTCTGCAGATCAGCACCCTGGAGGGCCCCACAGACTGGCACTCTGCGGATCAGCACCCTTGAGGGCCCCACAGACTGGCACTCTGCGGATCAGCACCCTGGAGGGCCCCACAGACTGGCACTCTGCAGATCAGCACCCTGAAGGGCCCCACAGACTGGCACTCTGCGGATCAGCACCCTGGAGAGCCCCACAGACTGTCACTCTGCAGATCAGCACCCTGGAGGGCCCCACAGACTGTCACTCTGCAGATCAGCACCCTGGAGGGCCCCACAGACTGGCACTCTGCGGATCAGCACCCTGGAGGGCCCCACAGACCGTCACTCTGCCAGCCAGCACCCTGGAGGGCCCCACAGACTGGCACTCTGCGGATCAGCACCCTGGAGGGCCCCACAGACTGTCACTCTGCAGATCAGCACCATGAAGGGCCCCACAGACTGGCACTCTGCAGATCAGCACCCTGGAGGGCCCCACAGACTGGCACTCTGCAGATCAGCACCCTGGAGGGCCCCACAGACTGGCACTCTGCAGATCAGCACCCTGGAGGGCCCCACAGGCTGGCACTCTGCGGATCAGCACCATGAAGGGCCCCACAGACTGGCACTCTGCAGATCAGCACCCTGGAGGGCCCCACAGACTGGCACTCTGCAGATCAGCACCATGAAGGGCCCCACAGACTGGCACTCTGCAGATCAGCACCATGGAGGGTTCCACAGACTGTCACTCTGCAGATCAGCACCATGGAGGGCCCCACAGACTGGCACTCTGCGGATCAGCACCCTGGAGGGCCCCACAGACTGGCACTCTGCAGATCAGCATCCTGGAGGGCCCCACAGACTGACACTCTACGGATCAGCACCCTATAGGGGCCCCACAGACTGGCACTCTGCGGATCAGTACCCTGGAGGGCCCCACAGACTGGCACTCTGCAGATCAGCACCCTGGAGGGCCCCACAGACTGGCACTCTACGGATCAGCACCCTATAGGGGCCCCACAGACTGGCACTCTGCAGATCAGCACCCTGGAGGGTTCCACAGACTGGCACTCTGCAGATCAGCACCCTGGAGGGCCCCACAGACTGACACTCTGCAGATCAGCACACTGGAGGGCCCACAGACTGGCACTCTGCCAGTCAGCACCCTGGAGGGCCCCACAGACTGGCACTCTGCGGATCAGCACCCTGGAGGGCCCCACAGACTGGCACTCTGCGGATCAGCACCCTGGAGGGCCCCACAGACTGGCACTCTGCGGATCAGCACCCTGGAGGGCCCCACAGACTGGCACTCTGCGGATCAGCATCCTGGAGGGCCCCACAGACTGACACTCTGCGGATCAGCACCCTGGAGGGCCCCACAGACTGGCACTCTGCGGATCAGCACCATGGAGGGCCCCACAGACTGGCACTCTGCAGATCAGCACCCTGGAGGGCCCCACAGACTGGCACTCTGCAGATCAGCACCCTGGAGGGCCCCACAAACTGGCACTCTGCAGATCAGCACCCTGGAGGGCCCCACAGACTACCACTCTGCAGATCAGCACCCTGGAGGGCCCCACAGACTGGCACTCTGCAGATCAGCACCCTGGAGGGCCCCACAGACTGGCACTCTGCAGATCAGCACCCTGGAGGGCCCCACAGACTACCACTCTGCGGAACAACTGCTCAGCAATGCTTCAACAGGAGATTGTGGAACATCAGTGCTGAATAACAATTACAATAGCGATTAATAAACAACCACCCTGCCATGCATGCTGTAAAACTTAATAACTAGACCTGAACCTAATATAGGAGGTCACTGTGCTTACCTAACGTTCTGCAGTATGGCAAAGCTATGGGCACATTTACAGGAAAACAGAGAAGTGACATGACCATGTACTCTGTACAGTGCTGCAGAAGATGTCAGTGCTATATAAATACATAATAATAATATGGTGGGACATTAGACTATGACTATAGTGGGATTAGATTGTGAGCTCCTCTGAGGACAGTCAGTGACATGACTATGTACTCTGTAATGTGCTGCAGGAGATGTCAGTGCTATATACATACATAATAATAATATGGTAGGACATTACACTATGACTATGGTAGGATTAGAGTGTGAACTCCTCTGAGGACAGTCAGTGACATGACAATGTACTCTGTACAGTGCTGCAGAAGATGTCAGTGCTATATAAATACATAATAATAATATGGTAGGACATTAGACTATGACTATGGGAGGATTAGATTGTGAGCTCCTCTGCAGACAGTCAGTGACATGACTATGTACTCTGTAATGTGCTGCAGGAGATGCCACTGCTATATAAATACATAATAATAATATGGTAGGACATTAGGCTATGACTATGGTAGGGATAGAGTGTGAGCTCCTCTGAGGACAGTCAGTGACATGACTATGTACTCTGTACAGTGCTGCAGAAGATGTCAGTGCTATATAAATACATAATAATAATATGGTAGGACATTACACTATGACTATGGTAGGATTAGAGTGTGAGCTCCTCTGAGGACAGTCAGTGACATGACTATGTACTCTGTAATGTGCTGCAGAAGATGTCAGTGCTATATAAATACATAATAATAATATGGTAGGACATTAGGCTATGACTATGGTAGGGATAGAGTGTGAGCTCCTCTGAGGGCAGTCAGTGACATGACTATGTACTCTGTAATGTGCTGCAGGAGATGCCACTGCTATATAAATACATAATAATAATATGGTAGGACATTAGGCTATGACTATGGTAGGGATAGAGTGTGAGCTCCTCTGAGGACAGTCAGTGACATGACTATGTACTCTGTACAGTGCTGCAGAAGATGTCAGTGCTATATAAATACATAATAATAATATGGTAGGATATTACACTATGACTATGGTAGGATTAGAGTGTGAGCTCCTCTGAGGACAGTCAGTGACATGACTATGTACTCTGTAATGTGCTGCAGAAGATGTCAGTGCTATATAAATACAGAATAATAATATGGTAGGACATTAGGCTATGACTATGGTAGGATTAGAGTGTGAGCTCCTCTGAGGACAGTCAGTGACATGACTATGTACTCTGTAATGTGCTGCAGCAGATGCCAGTGCTATATAAATACATAATAATAATAATATGGTAGGACATTAGACTATGACTATGGTAGGATTAGAGTGTGAGCTCCTCTGAGAACAGTCAGTGACATGACTATGTACTCTGTAATGTGCTGCAGAAGATGTCTGTGCTATATACATACATAATAATAATATGGTAGGACATTAGACTATGACTATGGTAGGATTAGAGTGTGAGCTCCTCTGAGGACAGTCAGTGACATGACTATGTACTCTGTAATGTGCTGCAGAAGATGTCAGTGCTATATAAGTACATAATAATAATATGGCAGGACATTAGACTATGACTATGGTAGGATTAGAGTGTGAGCTCCTCTGAGGACAGTCAGTGACATGACTATGTACTCTGTAATGTGCTGCAGAAGATGCCAGTGCTATATAAACACATAATAATAATAATATGGTAGCACATTAGACTATGACTATGGTAGGATTAGAGTGTGAGCTCCTCTGAGAACAGTCAGTGACATGACTATGTACTCTGTAATGTGCTGCAGAAGATGTCTGTGCTATATACATACATAATAATAATATGGTAGGACATTAGACTATGACTATGGTAGGATTAGAGTGTGAGCTCCTCTGAGGACAGTCAGTGACATGACTATGTACTCTGTAATGTGCTGCAGAAGATGTCAGTGCTATATAAATACAGAATAATAATATGGTAGGACATTAGACTGACTATGGTAGGATTAGATTGTGAGCTCCTCTGAGGACAGTCAGTGACATGACTATGTACTCTGTAATGTGCTGCAGAAGATGTCAGTGCTATATAAATACATAATAATAATATTATGGTAGGACATTAGACTATGACTATGGTAGGATTAGAGTGTGAGCTCCTCTGAGGAGAGTCAGTGACATGACTATGTACTCTGTAATGTGCTGCAGAAGGTGTCAGTGCTATATAAATACATAATAATAATATTGGTAGGACATTAGACTATGACTATGGTAGGATTAGAGTGTGAGCTCCTCTGAGGACAGTCAGTGACATGACTATGTACTCTGTAATGTGCTGCAGAAGATGCCAGTGCTATATAAACACATAATAATAATATTGGTAGGACATTAGACTATGACTATGGTAGGATTAGAGTGTGAGCTCCTCTGAGGACAGTCATTGACATGACTATGTACTCTGTAATGTGCTGCAGAAGATGCCAGTGCTATATAAACACATAATAATAATATTGGTAGGACATTAGACTATGAGTATGGTAGGATTAGAGTGTGAGCTCCTCTGAGGACAGTCAGTGACATGACTATGTACTCTGTAATGTGCTGCAGAAGATGTCAGTGCTATATAAATATAATAATAATAATAATATGGTAGGACATTAGACTATGACTATGGTAGGATTAGAGTGTGTGCTCCTCTGAGGACAGTCAGTGACATGACTATGTACTCTGTAATGTGCTGCAGAAGATGTCAGTGCTATATACATACATAATAATAATATGGTAGGACATTAGACTATGACTATGGTAGGATTAGAGTGTGAGCTCCTCTGAGGACAGTCAGTGACATGACTATGTACTCTGTAATGTACTGCAGGAGATGTCAGTGCTATATAAATACATAATAATAATAATATGGTAGGACATTAGACTATGACTATGGTAGGATTAGAGTGTGAGCTCCTCTGAGGACAGTCAGTGACATTACTATGTACTCTGTAATGTGCTGCAGAAGATGTCAGTGCTATATAAATACATAATAATAATATGGTAGGACATTAGACTATGACTATGGTAGGATTAGAGTGTGAGATCCTCTGAGGACAGTCAGTGACATGACTATGTACTCTGTAATGTGCTGCAGAAGCTGTCAGTGCTATATATATACATAATAATAATATGGTAGGACATTAGACTATGACTATGGTAGGATTAGATTGTGAGCTCCTCTCAGGACAGTCAGTGACATGGCTATGTACTCTGTAATGTGCTGCAGGAGATGTCAGTGCTATATAAATACATAATAATAATATGGTAGGATATTATACTATGACTATGGTAGGATTACAGTGTGAGCTCCTCTGAGGACAGTCAGTGACATGACTATGTACTCTGTAATGTGCTGCAGAAGATGTCAGTGCTATATAAATACATAATAATAATATGGTAGGACATTACACTATGACTATGGTAGGATAAGATTGTGAGCTCCTCCGAGGACAGTCAGTGACATGACTATGTACTCTGTAATGTGCTGCAGAAGATGTCAGTGCTATATAAATACATAATAATAATATGGTGGGACATTAGACTATGACTATGGTAGGATTAGAGTGTGAGCTCCTCTGAGGACAGTCAGTGACATCACTGTGTACTCTGTAAAGTGCTGCAGGAGAGGTCAGTGCTATATAAATACATAATAATAATATGGTAGGACATTACACTATGACTATGGTAGGATTAGAGTGTGAGCTCCTCTGAGGGCAGTCAGTGACATGACTATGTAATCTGTAATGTGCTGCAGAAGATATCAGTGCTATATAAGTACATAATAATAATATGGCAGGACATTAGACTATGACTATGGTAGGATTAGAGTGTGAGCTCCTCTGAGGACAGTCAGTGACATGACTATGTACTCTGTAATGTGCTGCAGAAGATGTCAGTGCTATATAAATACAGAATAATAATATGGTAGGACATTAGGCTATGACTATGGTAGGATTAGAGTGTGAGCTCCTCTGAGGACAGTCAGTGACATGACTATGTACTCTGTAATGTGCTGCAGCAGATGCCAGTGCTATATAAATACATAATAATAATAATATGGTAGGACATTAGACTATGACTATGGTAGGATTAGAGTGTGAGCTCCTCTGAGAACAGTCAGTGACATGACTATGTACTCTGTAATGTGCTGCAGAAGATGTCAGTGCTATATACATACATAATAATAATATGGTAGGACATTAGACTATGACTATGGTAGGATTAGAGTGTGAGCTCCTCTGAGGACAGTCAGTGACATGACTATGTACTCTGTAATGTGCTGCAGAAGATGTCAGTGCTATATAAATACAGAATAATAATATGGTAGGACATTAGACTATGACTATGGTAGGATTAGATTGTGAGCTCCTCTGAGGACAATCAGTGACATGACTATGTACTCTGTAATGTGCTGCAGAAGATGTCAGTGCTATATAAATACATAATAATAATAATATGGTAGGACATTAGACTATGACTATGGTAGGATTAGAGTGTGAGCTCCTCTGAGGAGAGTCAGTGACATGACTATGTACTCTGTAATGTGCTGCAGAAGGTGTCAGTGCTATATAAATACATAATAATAATATTGGTAGGACATTAGACTATGACTATGGTAGGATTAGAGTGTGAGCTCCTCTGAGGACAGTCAGTGACATGACTATGTACTCTGTAATGTGCTGCAGAAGATGCCAGTGCTATATAAACACATAATAATAATATTGGTAGGACATTAGACTATGACTATGGTAGGATTAGAGTGTGAGCTCCTCTGAGGACAGTCAGTGACATGACTATGTACTCTGTAATGTGCTGCAGAAGATGCCAGTGCTATATAAACACATAATAATAATATTGGTAGGACATTAGACTATGAGTATGGTAGGATTAGAGTGTGAGCTCCTCTGAGGACAGTCAGTGACATGACTATGTACTCTGTAATGTGCTGCAGAAGATGTCAGTGCTATATAAATATAATAATAATAATAATATGGTAGGACATTAGACTATGACTATGGTAGGATTAGAGTGTGTGCTCCTCTGAGGACAGTCAGTGACATGACTATGTACTCTGTAATGTGCTGCAGAAGATGTCAGTGCTATATACATACATAATAATATGGTAGGACATTAGACTATGACTATGGTAGGATTAGAGTGTGAGCTCCTCTGAGGACAGTCAGTGACATGACTATGTACTCTGTAATGTACTGCAAGAGATGTCAGTGCTATATAAATACATAATAATAATAATATGGTAGGACATTAGACTATGACTATGGTAGGATTAGAGTGTGAGCTCCTCTGAGGACAGTCAGTGACATGACTATGTACTCTGCAATGTGCTGCAGAAGATGTCAGTGCTATATAAATACATAATAATAATATGGTAGGACATTAGACTATGACTATGGTAGGATTAGAGTGTGAGCTCCTCTGAGGACAGTCAGTGACATGACTATGTACTCTGTAATGTGCTGCAGAAGCTGTCAGTGCTATATAAATACATAATAATAATATGGTAGGACATTAGACTATGACTATGGTAGGATTAGATTGTGAGCTCCTCTCAGGACAGTCAGTGACATGGCTATGTACTCTGTAATGTGCTGCAGGAGATGTCAGTGCTATATAAATACATAATAATAATATGGTAGGATATTATACTATGACTATGGTAGGATTACAGTGTGAGCTCCTCTGAGGACAGTCAGTGACATGACTATGTACTCTGTAATGTGCTGTAGAAGATGTCAGTGCTATATAAATACATAATAATAATATGGTAGGACATTACACTATGACTATGGTAGGATAAGATTGTGAGCTCCTCCGAGGACAGTCAGTGACATGACTATGTACTCTGTAATGTGCTGCAGAAGATGTCAGTGCTATATAAATACATAATAATAATATGGTGGGACATTACATTATGACTATGGTAGAATTAGAGTGTGAGCTCCTCTGAGGACAGTCAGTGACATGAGTATGTACTCTGTAATGTGCTGCAGGAGATGTCAGTGCTATATAAATACATAATAATAATATGGTAGGACATTAGACTATGACTATGGTAGGATTACAGTGTGAGCTCATCTCAGGACAGTCAGTGACATGACTATGTACTCTGTAATGTGCTGCAGAAGATGTCAGTGCTATATAAATACATAATAATAATATGGTAGGACATTAGACTATGACTATGGTAGGATTAGAGTGTGAGCTCCTCTGAGGACAGTCAGTGACATCACTGTGTACTCTGTAAAGTGCTGCAGGAGAGGTCAGTGCTATATAAATACATAATAATAATATGGTAGGACATTACACTATGACTATGGTAGGATTAGAGTGTGAGCTCCTCTGAGGGCAGTCAGTGACATGACTATGTAATCTGTAATGTGCTGCAGAAGATATCAGTGCTATATAAGTACATAATAATAATATGGCAGGACATTAGACTATGACTATGGTAGGATTGGAGTGTGAGCTCCTCTGAGGACAGTCAGTGACATGACTATGTACTCTGTAATGTGCTGCAGAAGATGTCAGTGCTATATAAGTACATAATAATAATATGGTAGGACATTACACTATGACTATGGTAGGATTAGAGTGT
Source organism: Hyperolius riggenbachi (assembly GCF_040937935.1). Classification (NCBI taxonomy): domain Eukaryota; kingdom Metazoa; phylum Chordata; class Amphibia; order Anura; family Hyperoliidae; genus Hyperolius; species Hyperolius riggenbachi. The sequence continues at coordinate 294,616,393 of NC_090654.1, read as the reverse complement.
GAGCTCCTCTGAGGACAGTCAGTGACATGACTATGTACTCTGTACAGTGCTGCAGAAGATGTCAGTGCTATATAAATACATAATAATAATATGGTAGGCCATTAGACTATGGCTATGGTAGGATTAGAGTGTGAGCTCCTCTGAGGACAGTCAGTGACATGACTATGTACTCTGTACAGTGCTGCAGAAGATGTCAGTGCTATATAAATACATAATAATAATATGGTAGGCCATTACACTATGGCTATGGTAGGATTAGAGTGTGAGCTCCTCTGAGGACAGTCAGTAACATGACTATGTACTCTGTAATGTGCTGCAGGAGATGTCGGTGCTATATAAATACATAATAATAATATGGTAGGACATTAGACTATGACTATGGTGGGATTAGATTGTGAGCTCCTCTGAGGACAGTAAGTGACATAACTATGTACTCTGTAATGTGCTGCAGGAGATGTCGGTGCTATATAAATACATAATAATAATATGGTAGGACATTAGACTATGACTATGGTAGGATTAGAGTGTGAGCTCCTCTGAGGACAGTAAGTGACATGACTATGTACTCTGTAATGTGCTGCAGGAGATGTCGGTGCTATATAAATACATAATAATAATATGGTAGGACATTAGACTATGACTATGGTGGGATTAGATTGTGAGCTCCTCTGAGGACAGTCAGTGACATGACTATGTACTCTGTAATGTGCTGCAGAAGATGTCAGTGCTATATAAATACATAATAATAATATGGTAGGACATTAGACTATGACTATGGTAGGATTAGAGTGTGAGCTCCTCTGAGGACAGTAAGTGACATGACTATGTACTCTGTAATGTGCTGCAGGAGATGTCGGTGCTATATAAATACATAATAATAATATGGTAGGACATTAGACTATGACTATGGTGGGATTAGATTGTGAGCTCCTCTGAGGACAGTCAGTGACATGACTATGTACTCTGTAATGTGCTGCAGAAGATGTCAGTGCTATATAAATACATAATAATAATATGGTAGGACATTAGACTATGACTATGGTAGGATTAGAGTTTGAGCTCTTCTGAGGACAGTCAGTGACCTGATTAGCCACTAAATTCCTTGCTCAGATACTGATAATCGGTATGATAATTACTTGAATGCCAATTTGGATAGCTGCCCAGATGTCTGAATTATATATTATTTACAGCATTTATAGTGCTTCAGGGGTCGAGTCCTGCGTGGACGCGGGTGAACGGCGTCCAGCCATTTTTTCTTCAGAGTGAACGCCGTCCACCCTGGCTTGTGTGGAGGGGAGCAGAGAAGGAGAGCTATGGTGACAGCGGGGATGGGCGGACATCTCTCCCCCCCCCCCCCCCCATCCCTCACCTTCGTGCTCCCCTTCCTGCCTCTCCCCTCCAGTGTTTTGAAGTGTCGGGCCCGGCGGCGAAAGTGGGCAGAGACTTACCGCGTTCTTCCAGCCGCAAGGGACGCTCCGCTCTGTGTGCGGCTAGAAGACCAGACTAGCCGCACACAGAGCGGAGCGTCCCTTGCGACTGGAACGCGGTAAGTCTCCGCCCACTTTCGCCGCCGGGCACGACACTTCAAAACACTGGAGGGGAGAGGCCGGAAGGGGAGCACGAAGGTGAGGGATGGGGGGGGGAGATGTCCGCCCATCCCCGCTGTCCCCATAGCTCACCTTCTCTGCGCTGCTCCCCTCCTGCTGGGGGCACACCTGGCTACCTGGGAACATATATCCCTGCCTACATATACTGGGCACATATACCCCCTGCCTACATATGCTGGGCATATATACCCCTAGCTACATATACTGGGCACATATACTCCTGGCTACATATACTGGGCACATATACCCCTGGCTACATATACTGGGCACATATACCCCTGGCTACATATACTGGGCACATATACCCCCTGCCTACATATGCTGGGCATAAATACCCCTAGCTACATATACTGGGCACATATACTTCCTGCCTACATATACTGGGCACATATACCCCTGGCTACATATACTGGGCACATATACCCCTGCCTACATATACTGGGCACATATACCCCTGGCTACATATACTGGGCACATATACCCCTGGCTACATATACTGGGCACATATACCCCTGACTACCTATTCTGGGCACATATACCCCTGGCTACATATACTGGGCACATATACCCCTGACTACATATACTGGGCACATATACCCCTGGCTACATATACTGGGCACATATACCCCTGGCTACATATACTGGCACATATACCCCTGGCTGCATATACTGGGCACATATACCCCTGGCTACATATACTGGGCACATATACCCCTGGCTACATATACTGGGCATATATACTCCTAGCTACATATACTGGGCACATATACCCCTGGCTACATATACTGGGCACATATACCCCCTGCCTACATATACTGGGCACATATACCCCTGGCTACATATACTGGGCACATATACCCCTGGCTACATATACTGGGCACATATACCCCTGCCTACATATACTGGGCATATATACCCCTGGCTACATATATTGGGCACATATACCCCTGGCTACATATACTGGGCACATATACCCCTGGTTACATATACTGGGCACATATACCCCTGGCTACATATACTGGGCACATATACCCCTGCCTACATATACTGGGCACATATACCCCTTGCTACATATACTGGGCATATATACCCCTGGCTACATATACTGGGCACATATACCCCTGGCTACATATACTGGGCACATATACCCCTGGCACATATTACTGGGCACATATACCCCTGCCTATATATACTGGGCACATATACCCCTGGCTATATATACTGGGCACATATACCCCTGACTACATATACTGGGGACATATCCCACTGGCTACATATACTGGGGACATATACCCCTGCCTACATATACTGGGCACATATATACCCCTGGCAACATATACTGGGCATATATACCCCTGGCTACATATACTGGGCATATATACCCCTGGCGACATATACTGGGCACATATACCCCGGGCTACATATACTGGGCATATATACCCCTGGCGACATATACTGGGCACATATACCCCGGGCTACATATACTAGGCAACTATACCTCTGGCTACATATACTGGGCACATATACCCCTGGCTACATATACTGGGCATATATACCCCTGGCTACATATACTGGGCATATATACCCCTGGCGACATATACTGGGCACATATACCCCGGGCTACATATACTAGGCAACTATACCTCTGGCTACATATACTGGGCACATATACCCCTGGCTACATATACTGGGCATATATACCCCTGCCGACATATACTGGGCACATATACCCCGGGCTACATATACTAGGCAACTATACCTCTGGCTACTTATACTGGGGACACCTATAGACCTGGCTACCTGGGGGTACCTATTTTGGGGGAACTGCTGTGAGATTATCTGTATTTTTGTGGAACCGCTGTTATGTATTTTGGGGAACAGCTGCCAGATTGTGTATGTTTGGGGGACCACTACTGCCAGATTATATGTATTTTGGGTGTTACGTGTATTTTGGGTGATCCGCTGCCAGGTTTCGCGTATTTTGGGGAACTGCTTCCGAATTATGTGTATGTTGGTGGAACTGCTGCTGCCACATTGTCTATTTTGGGGGAACCACTTCCATATTATCTGTATTTTGGAGGAACTTCTACCAGATTATGTGTCTTTTTGGTGAAATGCTGCCAGATTACATGTATTTTGGGGGATACACTACGGCAGAGCTCAAACTTCCTCGGCAGACCTTTTACATCACTGCTAAGGTCATGTATATTTGGCCCCACCCATGACTACGCCCACGGTGTGCTTGACCACGCCCTTTTTTTGGCGCGCCGCGCAGGAGTTCTCCAAGTGAGTCCACTCACTTCTTTTCCCAGGACTAGACCCCTGGGTTGCAAAAGTATTCGCCCCCTTTGAAGTTTTACACATTTTGTCATATTACTGCCACAAACATGAATTAATTTTATTGGAATTTTCTTCCACGTAAAAGACCAATACAAAGTGGTGTACACGTGAGAAGTGGAACGAAAATCATACGATTCCAAACATTTAAAAAAACAAAAAAAAACTGCAAAGTGAGGTGTGCGTAATTATTCAGCCCCCTTTGGTCTGAGTGCAGTAAGTTGCCCATAGACATTGCCTGAAAAGTGCTAATGACTAAATAGAGTGCACCTGTGTGTAATCTAATGTCAGTACAAATACAGCTGCTCTGTGACGGCCTCAGAGGTTGTCTAATGGCCCATACTCACGGGCGGCAAAAGTGGCCTGTCGCCAGCACACGTGAGCGTGTGGGCGACAGGACGGCGACAGCTCCTCGCCAGGTCCCTCCGCGTACACACGCGGAAGAGGGACCAGCGGCGCGACGGAAGCTGTCGCCGATGTTCCTCCTCCCCCCGCCGGAAGCTCTGCATACCTCAATGGAGGTTGCTGTCGCTAGTCCGCGTACTCACGCGGACTAGCGACAGCTGCGGCGGAGTTGCGGCGGCGACTGTCACCAGGCGAACATTTCAATCGCCTGGCGACATCAGCGACGGGCGACAGTTCGGGGTGCGCGCCCGTTCAACGGCCCATACTCACGGGCGACCTGTCGCCGCAACACGCGCGCGCCGCGTGTTGCGGTGACAATTGTAGCCCGTGAGTATGGGCCATAAGAGAATATTGGGAGCAACAACACCATGAAGTCCAAAGAACACACCAGACAGGTCAGGGATAAAGTTATTGAGAAATTTAAAACAGGCTTAGGCTACAAAAAGATTACCAAAGCCTTGAACATCCCACGGAGCACTGTTCAAGCGATCATTCAGAGTATGGCAGTGGCACAACTGTAAACCTACCAAGACAAGGCCGTCCACCTAAACTCACAGGCCGAACAAGGAGAGCGCTGATCAGAAATGCAGTCAAGAGGCCAATGGTGACTCTGGACGAGCTGCAGAGATCTACAGCTCAGGTGGGAGAGTCTGTCCATAAGACAACTTTTAGTCATGCACTGTACAAAGTTGGCCTTTATGGAAGAGTGGCAAGAAGAAAGGCATTGTTAACAGAAAAGCATAAGAAGTCCCGTTTGCAGTTTGCCACAAGTCATGTGGAGGACACAACAAACGTGAAAGAAGGTGCTCTGGTCAGATGAGACCAAAATTGAACTTTTTGGCCAAAATGCAAAACACTATGTGTGGCGGAAAACTAACACTGCACATCACTCTGAACACACCATCCCCACTGTCAAATATGGTGGTGGCAGCATCATGCTCGGGGGGTGCATCTCTTCAGCAGGGACAGGGAAGCTGGTCAGAGTTGATGGGAAGATGGATGGAGCCAAATACAGGGCAATCTTGGAAGAAAACCTCTTGGAGATTGCAAAAGACTTGAGACTGGGGTGGAGGTTCACCTTCCAGCAGGACAATGACCCTAAACATAAAGCCAGGGCAACAATGGAATGGTTTAAAACAAAACATATCCATGTGTTAGAATGTCCCAGTCAATGTCCAGATCTAAATCCAATCGAGAATCTGTGACAAGATCTGAAAACTGCTGTTCACAAACGCTGTCCATCTAATCTGACTGAGCTGGAGCTGTTTTGCAAAGAAGAATGGGCAAGGATTTCAGTCTCTAGATGTGCAAAGCTGGTAGAGACATACCCTAAAAGACTGGCAGCTGTAATTGCAGCAAAAGGTGGTTCTACAAAGTATTGACTAAGGGGGTTGAATAATTACACACACCCCACTTTGCAGTTATTTGTTTTTTAAATGTTTGGAATGATGTATGATTTTCGTTCCACTTCTCACGTGTACACCACTTTGTATTGGTCTTTCACGTGGAATTCCAATAAAATTTATTCATGTTTGTTGCAGTAATGTGACAAAATGTGGAAAACTTCAAGAGGGCCGAATACTTTTGCAAACCACGGTATCTCAGCAGTCCTTTCACTTCTTTTGTAGCTTCTTTTCTTGCGTGATAATAAATATAATACATTTTCCGCTGCTGCCATAAGATCAGTCTTTCCAGGAATAGGTGTCCTGTACTGTATAACGCTTTGTTATGCTGTCAGTATTTTTCATCCATTGGTCTGTTATTGGTCAGTCATTGGTCTGTTATCGTCCTGGTGACAGGACTTTGGCTCGCAGTCTGAATATTGTCATCTCCCAAGAATCGCTCGTCTGATCGGAATGCCGAGAGGCCGGATAGTTGTAATTTTTGACCGTTTGACTTTCCTGTGATGATAAATCCCGGGGATTGTTTATAAAACTGAAATGTTTCATCTCACAGACTCTCATCATCCCACAGTGGCCCCGCTGCTATTTCTGCAGATATTTTCATTCTGAGCAATCCTCGTCTAATATAAGTGCATAACTGTGAACCTTTGGAACGTGGCATTAATTCCAAATTGTGTTTTTTTTTTCTTTTTATCTTTAGTTTTGGACAGTAGTGTGGAGTAGTAGGCTGACCACCACTGACGTGGATCTTCCTGTTGTTGGTCAGCGTGGATCTGATACTACACAGTGCTGCTTGATTACACATTCAGCCTCCACGTTATCACGGTGGTCGACATTAATGCATGATTACTTCACCTTACTTGCGGTTATCTCTAATCATGCTCATGGCTGGCACTATACGCTTGATTGGACTTCCCTTGGATCGTTTTAGTTTGATGATTTAACACCCAGTGTCCCTCCTGATTAAGTGGGTTGTTGACCACAAAAGACAGCAGGAAGCCCGAAATGCCTTTCACATATTTTTCCGGCAGTTATACTAGCATTACTGTGTGGCCTTTTGAGCGTATAGCTACAGTATAGCTTTGTATTCACATTAGTAGCTGCCTTGTGCCCACAGAGGAGTTTTATGTGTTATTTCTTTCAGGGTTTAGGGTTTTACTTTAGCCCTTTGAATTTTTATCTGTTGATTTTTTTATAATCTTAATAAATTAATGTATCTCAGCAAGTCAGCATTTTTACAAGTACAGGTAGTCCCCGGTTAACGAACGAGATAGGGACTGTAGGTTCGTTCTTAACCTGTATCTATTTTTAAGTCGGAACTCTGTGCCGCCTCTGTCCCCTGTATCTCCTCTGTGCCCTCCTGTGCCTCCAGTGTCCCCCTCTGTGTCACCTCTGCCCTCTGTACCTCCTCTGTCCCCCCTGTGCCTCCAGTGCCCCCCTCTGTGTCACCTCTGCCCTCTGTGCCTGCTTATATAAGTTTAATAGCCATTTTTTCTTTGAGCAGGTTCATCCACAAGAAAACCTAGGCAGGTGGGGCCCCACTGCCACCTTCTCTGACCTCTCTCCTCCCCACTTACCAAGAGGACCGTAAGATGATGCCAAAGCTACTAACTTGGCGAGGGCCTCATTTCATCTTAAAGGGACACTACAGTGAAATATTGTATTAAAATTGTATTATTGTATTAAAATATGTGCAAACATAGACAAATAAGTACGTTTTTTCCAGAGTAAAATGAGCCATACATGACTTTTCTCCTATGTTGCTGTCACTTACAGTAGGTAGTAGAAATCCGACATTACCGACAGGTTTTGGACTAGTCCATCTCTTCATAGGGGAATCTCAGGGATTTATTTACTTTCAAAAGCACTTAGTGAATGGCAGTTACTCTGTCCAACTGCCAAAAAAACTGTGTATCGAGCAGGTAAGCTGGCCAGCATCATTGTTTAAATCCTTTTTAGGGAATATCTTTATAAAGGATAAAAGCCTTGCTGAGAATCCCCTATGAAGAGATGGACTAGTCCAAAACCTGTCACTTCTGTCACATTTCTACTACCTACTGTGACAGCAGCACAGGAGAAAAGTAATTTATGGCTCATTTTACTCTGGAAAAAATGTATTTTTTATTTTGCACATATTTTAAATTTTTGAATTTTTCGCCATAGTGCCCCTTTAACCACTTCAGCCCACAGTGTTGTTCACCTTATGCATTCGAGCAACTTTCAACTCCCATTCATTTGCCAAAAACTTTATCACTACTTATCACAATAAAATGATATATATCTTGTTTTTTCTGCCGCTAATTAGGCTTTCTTTGGGTGGCACATTTTGCTAAGAATTATTTTATTCTAAATGCATTTTAACAGGAAGATTAAGAAAGAAATGGAAAAAAATCATTATTTCTCAGTTTTTGGACATTTATAGTTTGAAATTAATACATGCTACCGTGATTAAAACCCATGTATTTTATTTGCCCATTTGTCCCGGTTATTACACCGTTTAAATTATGTTCCTATCACAATGTATGGCGCCGATATTTTATTTGGAAATAAAGGTGCATTTTTTCAATTTGCGTCCATCACGATTTACAAGCTTATAATTTAAAAAATTATATTAATATACTCTCTTGACATGCATATTCAAAAAGTTCAGACCCTTAGGTAACTGTTTTTTTTTTTAATTAATTAAAAATTTTATTTGGGTAATTTTTGGTGTGGGAGGTAAACATCACTTTTAAATGTCATTTAATGTATTTAATAAAAAAATGTATGCGGGGGTAGTTTTACTATCTGGCCACAAGATGGCCACAGTCAAAAAGTCCTGGAAGCTAACGATCTCACTTTCAGGAAACATTAGGAGGACGGGAAACTTTTTTTTTCTACAGAAAGACCGTGGCCTCTGATAAAAGGCCGTCGGTTTTTCTGCGGGGGACTTAGATCAATGAATGGGAATTTTATTCCCATTAATTGATCTCAGTGTTAACGGCAGATGGCGGGAGCGGGAGCGTGCGCGATCGCATACACCGCACACTGGCAGCAGCACAGACAGATATATTTGTCCAGATAGACTTAAGTGGTTAATCCATTTCTGGGGTGGATCCCAACTACTCACCTTCTCAACCCCTACAGAGGGCTTCTCCTCTATAGCAGATGTTGCTGTAGCTACACTTTTTTGTAGGTGGAGGAAGTTATGGCAGCCGAACTGTTATGGGAGAGGATCATAGTGGCCACACCCTTATGAGTCTTCGGAGATAGACGTGCTTTGCAATGGAGGTGTGAACAGTGGGAGGGGCATGAGATTCTCTGAGGAGGCCCCAATATGTGTAGTTAAACCCTTGCCCCTGAATTGCTCAGTTTCTGGTCTGTAGTGGTGTGAAGGATTGCGGAATAGCCGCCGCGTGCTCTGACGGCGTGGCGGCTACTTCCGCGTCTAGTCCGGCGGTTTACGCGTGGCGACATGTGTCTGATGTGGTACAGCCTTCCTGTGCACATAGGCTGAGGAATACACGTGCGCGCTCGGAAAGACAGAAGCTTTATGGGAAGCAGAGAGGGATCAGCTGACTCCTTTAGTCAGCTGATCCCAGGATGTATGCGGATTGGCTGGAAGGGACTGGGCGGCGCTGATCAGCGCTGCACTATATAACCACTCGTCCCTCAGTCTCACGTTGTCTGCTGTTGCGAATGCTTTATGTGTTAGCACACAGACCTCAGTCAGATCCTACAGTGTGTTAGAACCGGGAGGACCTGGGAATTCACACTGAGCTAGATTACTCTCATATGTTATGCTATAGACTAGTTCCAGGGTGTTGTGACTACGGACCTCACACCCAAGCCTAGGATACTGTGTCAATGCTATGTTATGCTTTAGACTAGTTCCAGGGTGTTGTGACTACGGACCTCACACCCAAGCCTAGGATCAGGGGCGTAGCTAGAAATGACTGGGCCCCATAGCAAAAAAAAAATTATGCCCCCCCCCCCCCCTCGACCTTCCAACCCCACAGACCTCGGACCTCCCACCCAAACATTTTGTGGGGCAATCTGATTTCCCCACAAAATGCAACCAGATTGTCGGCAGATTTCCCTACAATATGCAACCAGATTGTCGGCAGATTTCCCTACAATATGCAACCAGATTGTCGGCAGATTTCCACACAATATGCAACCAGATTGTCGGCAGATTTCCACACAATATGCAACCAGATTGTAGGCAGATTTCCACACAATATGCAACCAGATTGTCGGCAGATTTCCACACAATATGCAACCAGATTGTCGGCAGATTTCCACACAATATGCAACCAGATTGGCGGCAGATTTCCCCACAAAATGCAACCAGATTGTTGGCAGATTTCCCCACAAATTGCAATCAGATTGTCGCCAGATTTCCCCACAAAATGCAATCAGATTGTCGCCAGATTTCCCCACAAAATGCAGTATATGTAGTTAGGTCTATAGTGGGCTAACATTAATTACCTGGAGGGAGGGTGGTTGGGCAGGCTGGCACAATATTTGCGGTGCAGGCAATGCACTGGGTAGGCAGTTAGGTAGCTGGGTGGGAGGGTAGGGAGATAGGTAGACGAGTGGGAGGGTAGGCAGATAGGTAGACGGGTGGGCAGTTAGGTAGCCGGGTGGGAAGTTAGGTAGAAAGGTGGGCAGTTAGGTAGCCGGTGGGAAGTTAGGTAGCCAGGTGGCAGGGTGGGCAGTTAGGTAGCCGGGTGGGCAGTTAGGTAGCTGGGTGGCAGGGTAGGCAGATAGGTAGCTGGGTGGCAGGGTAGGCAGTTAGACAGCTGGGTGGGCAGTTAGGTAGCTGGGTGGCAGGGTAGGCAGATAGGTAGCCAGGTGGGCAGCTAGGTAGCTGGGTGGGCAGTTAGGTAGCCGGGTGGGCAGTTAGATATCCAGGTGGGAGGGTGGGCAGTTAGGTAGCCAGGTGGGCAGTTAGGTAGCCGGGTGGGCAGTTAGGTAGCTGGGTGGCAGGGTAGGCAGTTAGGTGGCAGGGTGGGCAGTTAGGTAGCCAGGTGGGAGGGTGAGCAGTTAGGTAGCCTGGTGGGAGGGTGGATAGTTAGGTAGTGGGCAGTTAGGTAGCCGGGTGGGCAGCTAGGTAGCTGGGTGGGCAGTTAGGTAGCCGGGTGGGCAGTTAGGTAGCCAGGTGGGAGGGTGGGCAGTTAGGTAGCCAGGTGGGCAGTTAGGTAGCCGGGTGGGTGGGCAGTTAGGTAGCAGGGTGGGTGGGCAGTTAGGTAGCCCTCAGTTAGGTAGCCGGGTGGGCAGTTAGGTAGTGGGCAGTTAGGTAGCCGGGTGGGCAGTTAGGTAGCCGGGTGGGAGGGTGGGCAGTTAGGTAGCCGGGTGGGTGGGTGGGCAGTTAGGTAGCCCTCAGTTAGGTAGCCGGGTGGGCAGTTAGGTGGTGGGCAGTTAGGTAGCCGGGTGGGAGGGTGGGCAGTTAGGTAGCAGCCGGGTGGGAGGGTGGGCAGTTAGGTAGCCGTGCGGGAGGGGAGGTAGCTGCCTCACCTGGGGTCCTTCCTCCTTTTATCAGCGGCGGGAGGTGTGTCATATACAGAAGGCTCCGTCGGAGTAATCAGCCACTAGAGGTTCAGCTGCCTCCGGGCTACGGTGTCCCCACTGTATTGCTGCTCACAATAGACCAGGAAGTGGTGCGAGCAGCAATACAGTGGGGACACCGTAGCCCGGAAGCAGCTGAACCTCTAGTGGCTGCTTACCCCCGCCGGAGCCTTCTGTATATGACTCACCTCCCGCCGCTGATAAAAGGAGGGGGGGGGGCAGGTGAGGAGGGGGGGGCACTGAGGTGAGGGAGGGGGCCCGGCGAAACAAAAAAAAAAAATAAACAAAACAAAAAAAAAAGTCCTCTCGGGCAGCTGCGGGCCCCCTGTGACGTAGCGCTGCCGCGGGGCCCCGTAGCAACGCTATGGCGGCTATCCCCATTGCTACGCCACTGCCTAGGATACTGTCTCAATGCTATGTTATGCTATAGACTAGTTCCAGGGTGTTGTGACTACGGACCTCACACCCAAGACTAGCACTGAGTACTTGTATTACCTTAGCCCGTCTCCAGGGTGTAGAGAGCTAGGATCTCACATCCAGTTAGGGCAAGTCTAAAGTTAAAGAGAAATAGAGAGCCCAATATGGTGTAGTACGTCAAAATTGATTGGATAAATGAAACAGTGAGATGGTAATACTCACAAACACGGGTTACCACCTAGGTAACCACTCATTAGGCAGGTGAGGAGATTAGACCTGTCCTCACTCAGGATTAAGAAGTCGCTCTCTGTAGATAGGAAGAAAGGGGGTAGATCACCCCTCCACCTGGGGTGGACTCAAATATATTGGTAGGGGAACAGAGGCGCCAGAAGGATAAAAGTACATAAACATTTTTTAATTAACAATTAATTAACATTAACACATTTAAAGCAGCACGCGACCTCACAACAGTACAGAGGTGCTCTGCTTGCTATAACTGAATCGCTGTTGTTTATCCCATGCTTATTGCCTGAAGAAGTGGGCTGTGCCCGCGAAACGCGTTGCATCTTTGGGGTATTTTCAATAAATGTGTATATCTATATATTTACAGTTCTTTGTGTCTGCTTTAACGGAGGCGAGTCCACCACTTCCTCCCAGCAATTTTAAAAAACATTTTAGGGCAAGTCTGTTCATCTTAGCAGCAGGGCATCCTGCAACCTAGCCTAGGCCCCTCTCCTAGGGAGCCTTTAGCCTATAGGGATTCCCCCACAGTCTGGGGTGAATTCCCTTCTTCTTCTAACCTCCAGCTCCTCTGGTGGTTCTCACTCAAAGTGCTACTGTTACACCAAACACTCATATCTCAGGTGTCCAGAGGTTAGACATACCTGGATTATTGGTGATTCTGCAGATCATTCATAATCTGGTGTATATCTGTATTACTGGTGATTCTGCAGATCACCAATAATCAGATTCTCTCTGCGTGTTGACACCGATCGTTACAAGTGGGCAGTGGCTTAATCATAGATACGCCCCTTCCTTGCAGTGTGCGCTATCTCCATGTTATCAGCAGAGGCAGCAACCAGTGGTAAGTAACCATGCGGCCGGTGCTGGGCTATTATCTTGCTGATCCCACTTCGACTGTAGGTTAGTGTTAGATCGGTAGGGTGGAGGTTATTATTAGGAGTAGGTGGGGGAGGTTAGTTAAAGTGATAGTAGAAAACTGATAATGTTACCCATATTCATTGCCGTAGCTAACAAGCTGTGGGCCCCAGTGCAATTTTTTTACATTGGAGCAACCCAAGCATTCTATACATAACAGCTGAACACCAAGGACAACCACAGTATGAGAGATGCAGGAAGGGGATTAAAAAAAGTATAATGATCCCTACTATTCAAAGCATCTATAGACGTAAATATTTTTAGGACAGGACCAATAAAGAGCTAATACAGTGGTTGAGGGATGGAGGTCCCCTCTAGCCCAAGGGCCCCGATGCGGTCGCTACCTCTGCACCGCTATTGCTATGCCTCTGACCATATTCGACTATTGGCTTTATCTAGCACCTAAATTATCAGACACTCTTTCTTCCATATCCGCAGGACGCGTAGGTCGGCACATATGGGAAGCTTAGCCTGATAATTGCTCCAGGCTGCCTTTTCCCTGGGAAGATTTGGAATGTTTCTTATCAACTTTGAAGTATTTTAGCATTCAATACACGATTCTCACAGTCAGTGTCGGACTGGGAGGTGGAAAAACTGAGGAAATCCACCGGCTGGCCAAGCAGCAGTAACCCTGTGTTATCACTCCTAATAAAGACCTGCTGCAAGTCCTCACTGTGAGGAAATCCACCTGCTGGCCAAGCAGCAGTAACCCTGTGTTATCACTCCCAATAGAGACCTGCTGCAAGTCCTCACTGTGAGGAAATCCACCTGCTGGCCAAGCAGCAGTAACCCTGTGTTATCACTCCCAATAGAGACCTGCTGCAAGTCCTCACTGTGAGGAAATCCACCGGCTGGCCAAGCAGCAGTAACCCTGTGTTATCACTCCCAATAGAGACCTGCTGCAAGTCCTCACTGTGAGGAAATCCACCTGCTGGCCAAGCAGCAGTAACCCTGTGTTATCACTTCTAATAAAGACCTGCAGCAAGTCCTCACTGTGAGGAAATCCACCTGCTGGCCAAGCAGCAGTAACCCTGTGTTATCACTTCTAATAAAGACCTGCAGCAAGTCCTCACTATGAGGAAATCCACCTGCTGGCCAAGCAGCAGTAACCCTGTGTTATCACTCCCAATAGGAACCTGCAGCGAGTCTTCACTGTGAGCAGCAACACCTGATTACTGCTGTTTGGTCAGCCTGTGTCTCTCTCCTCAGCTCTCCCACCTTCCAGTCCTACACTGCTCACAGTATGGCGACAGATATGAAGATCTCGGCGTGAATGTCAGAACATATATACCGTATGTGGTAAAGCATAAAGAGATCCGGACACTTTCAGCACAGCTTTGTCATTGATTTATGATATCTCACAGTTTTTATGATATCACTGCCAAGGGACCAGCTCTCTGCTGTAAAGCTCACATCTAATCCTATTTAACCAATTTGTAGTCCCCGGAGACCTTATTAGAAAGTGTCTAAGTGTTCCCGGTCCCAGAATCCCAGGGGAACCACAGTACTGAAATACTGGAAAAGGATGGAAAAGTAAGCGATAGAAATCAAAGTATGGAAGAACTTTCCAGAGAAGAAATGGCGAGGATAAAGGAAGTTTTGCATCAATGCCAAAATTATTAACATCTCTTTATTGCTATGAAACAGGAGGGAGAGGAAATGGGCGGGGGGGGTGGGGGGTGTAGATGACAAAGGAGTTAAAGGGGAGCGCAACAAGGCAGAAGTGGTTTTGGGTGGGATGTAGAGATTGTGGGGGAGCGGTTTTGGGTAGGAGGTAGGGATAGAGGGGAAGTGGTTTAGGGTGGAAGGTAGGGATGGTGGGGGAGTTGTCCTGGGTGAGAGGTAGGGATAGAGGGGGAGTGGTTTGGGGTGGGAGGTAAGGATAGAGGGGGAGTGGTTTGGGGTGGGAGGTAGGGATAGAGGGGGAGTGGTTTGGGGTAGGAGGTAGGGATGGAGGGGGAGTGGTTTTGGGTGGGAGGTAGGGATGGTGGGGGAGTTGTCCTGGGTGAGAGGTAGGGATGGTGGGGGAGTTGTCCTGGGTGAGAGGTAGGGATAGAGGGGGAGTGGTTTGGGGTGGGAGGTAAGGATAGAGGGGGAGTGGTTTGGGGTAGGAGGTAGGGATGGAGGGGGAGTGGTTTTGGGTGGGAGGTAGGGATGGTGGGGGAGTTGTCCTGGGTGAGAGGTAGGGATGGTGGGGGAGTTGTCCTGGGTGAGAGGTAGGGATAGAGGGGGAGTGGTTTGGGGTGGGAGGTAAGGATAGAGGGGGAGTGGTTTGGGGTAGGAGGTAGGGATGGAGGGGGAGTGGTTTTGGGTGGGAGGTAGGGATGGTGGGGGAGTTGTCCTGGGTGAGAGGTAGGGATAGAGGGGGAGTGGTTTGGGTGGGAGGTAGGGATAGAGGGGAGTGGTTTTGGGTGGGAGGTAGGGATAGAGGGGGAGTTGGGATAGAGGGGGAGTGGTTTTGGGTAGGAGGTGGGAGGTTTGGGTGGGAGGTAGGGGTAGAGGTGGAGCGGTTTTGGGTGGGAGGTAGGGATAGATGGGGAGTGGTTTTGGGTGGGAGGTAGGGATAGAGGGGGAGTGGTTTTGGGTGGGAGGTAGGGATAGAGGGGGAGTGGTTTGGGGTTGGAGGTAGGAATAGAGGGGGAGTTGGAATAGAGGGGGAGTGGTTCTGGGTGGGAGGTTTGGGTGGTTGTATTTATGCACTGCTGTTTTTTATTATCATGAGGGGGTACCTCGATTTTAGGGTCTCTGATTTATCAGGCACGAAAATAATAAACAACCTGAAGCAGCTGCCTGTATGGCTCTGTAATATTGGTAAGCTTCAGCAGGCTATCTGGATTTACTCCAGGCTTATAAGGGAATAAAGAAACCGCTTCAAGTGAACCCGAGGTGAGAGTAATATGGAAGCCAGAGATGTCACGTACATAGTATTTTCCGTCGCGAACACGAACTTCAGCAAAATGTTGATGAACAGGCGAATCTGGCAAACCACCATAGACTTCAATGGGCTGGCCAATTTTAAAACCTACAAAACTGTTTCTGGCCACAAAAGTGATGGAAAAGTTGTTTCAAGGGGTCTAACACCGGCGGTTCGCAATTATCGCTAATCACAAACGTGTTGCACGCAGCATTTTTCTGGGGATTTAGGAGCAATCGCCATTAGCATATATAGAAACGCTAATCGCGATCGCTCCAAAACCGCACATTTGTACAGTGATTTTTCTGTGTTAAATCGCGGAAAATCACCCACAGAAAACGCTACCGCAAATCGCTAGTAGTTAGCAAGTTTAGGTGTGACTGGGCCCTTAGGACTGTTTCTTGCAGCTCACATGGAAATGAAATGTGCAGATACTTTAGTTGTGAGACAGAAGGCAAGTAACTGTATACGTTACACGTTCTGTGAAATAAAACACAACTGTCTTTTTAGCGCCATACTTCAGTGTCCGCCTACAGAAGTGCTGAAAAATCCCATGTTTGGTCTCCGGCACGCAAAGATCACGTTCTCATTTGAAGCTAAATCCCACTGTGTATATTATGGTTTTTTTCCACCGCTTAGAAGTAGTGAAGATCTGGGAGGATTCTGCCAAACCTGCAGCTGTTTCCTGACAGTGTCAGGGCCAGTGCACACCAAAAGCGCTAGCGAAATTGCAAACACTCAGCGCTTTTTGAAGTGATTTTTTCCGAGTGATTCTAGGCATGTGCCTAGCGATTTTCTACTCATGCCTAGTGATTTTTGGAGAGTTTTGGTGTAGCGTTTTTTATATTTTGTTACAGTAGAGCTGGAACTGAACAGCTTCTGTAACAAAAACGCTCGGAAAACCGCTCTGATCTCGATTTTCCACTTTCCTATACTTAACATTGAGGCTGAATCGCCTCAGAAATCAACCGAAATGCTGCAGGACCCGCGTTTGTGTTTGGGAAAAATCACATGGCTCTGCTGCGCTCCATCCCATCCAAGTACATTAGCCAAGCGCTTTTCAAAGCTCTAGCGTTTTTAAAAACGCTCAGAAGCGTTCTTGATGTGCACCAGCCCTGAATACTACAGCCTGTTGAGCTAAAAGTCAGGTGAATTCATTGTGATTTCAAACATTTACACAAAACCATTAATCAAAAACTACAGACTGATTACAGGATAAAAAATAGGAAAAATCGTGTTTTTTGCTTATCGATACTGAAAGAAAAAGGTGTGAATTTCAGTTTTTATTTGTTTTCTAAAGCTTTTAGTACAATATATTATTTTTAATTATTATTTTGAAAGACACAGGAGCGTGGCAATAGGGGTTGCAGAGGTTGAGACCGCATTGGGGCCCAAAAGGGCCCTCCCTCAACTGCAGTATTAGCTCTCTATTGGTCCTGTGCTCATAATAATCACTTCTATAGATACTTTGAATAGTGGTAATCCTTAAAGGGAACCTTAACTGTGGGGGGAAAAAAATTCACTTACCTGGGGCTTTCCCAAGCCTCTTGCAGCCGTCCTGTCCCCGCGCCGGTCCTTCGGTGCCCTCCGGTCTCCCTCCGCGGCTAAGTTTTGTTTTCGGCCGACTGCCAGTCGTCCTCCGGCATGCGTCCTCTTCTTCCGCATTCCCCGTCGTAAAGAGCCGTAAAGCGCGTTTGCATGCAGTGGCCAATTTTACTAAAAATGGCCTGGTCACTAGGGGGGTTTAGCCCTGCAGTCCTCAAGAGGTTAACTGTTGCTCCCCTGGGACTCTGCAGTCTGTTAAGTTGGGAGATGATAGGGGGAGGATCAGTAGCCAGCTCAGGGCCCAGGAGGGAAATTTAGCTGCAACAAAGGGTCTCTAATGACGCTTTTAAATCCGGGGGTATCTGTTGGGGGGCCTCCAGGCTAATTTTGCTATAGGGCCCAATTGTTGCGTCTATCAAAAAAGGACGCCTGTAAAAAAGGGCGCGGGGTATAGCCGAAATGTTAAGTTTTAATGCAAAACCATATTTATCTTTTAAGGGGTTGTAAACGAAAATGTAGTGCTAAATAGGTTAAATAAACGGAAATGAAACGGCAAAATACCGTCTATAACAACAAACGAATTCTGAAAAGAAACGTCAAATATCGTCTATAACAAAAACGATATTTACACTTGTATTAAGCATAGCAATGCAATGGTAGGTTTTACAGATATTTTACTGTAATTATACGTAACTGTAGGCTCACACAGATCTCTCCCTATCCCTATCCCTAACCCCTAGACCCCTCTTTGTTTAAATATATATAATTTAATAAATTGTATATATTACATATATTGTGCTGTAACTATACCTAACCTTACTCTCACAGAGTGCCCTCCCTGTACCTATCCCTAACCCCTAGACCCCCCTGGTTGTGCCTAACCCTAAGAACCCCCTGGTGGTGCCTAACCCTAAGACCCCCCTGGTGGTGCCTAACCCTAAGAACCCCCTGGTGGTGCCTAACCCTAAGACCCCCCTGGTGGTGCCTAATCCTAAGACCCCCCTGGTGGTGCCTAACCCTAAGACCCCCCTGATTGCGTATATTATACTGTAACTATACATAACCCTCCCTGTACCTATCTCTAACCCCTAGACCCCCCTGGTAATGCCTAAACCTAACCATCCCCACCGCACAAACACCCTAAACACATATAAACAATAATATATTTAATCCTTAAAATACTTCTCTACAAATACCATGAATAAAATAATTTATATATTTGTAATAGAATAAATAGCCTTAAAATAGCCTTAAAATCACGTATACATTAATATTATAAATAGAGAAAAGTATATATAAATATATACAATACAATAGATAGCCTTACAAGCATTAGAAATCTTAAAATAACAGTAATATTAAAAGCGATATTTTAGTAACTATAATCGACGCATTATAAGTGTAAAAACAAAGTTAATACCAAAAGCGGTGTATTTCTAATACAATAAGGCTGAAAACGGTATTTACGCATTATACATATGAAAACAAATTTTTAAATGATCAAAGAAGTGTAAACGAAAATTTAGTTGTTATACTTTTGTAAGCGAAATTTTTAAACTAACTAATAAGTAAAAACTGATATAAGCGAAATTTAAAAACGAAAAAATAAGTATAACACAAACTCAAAACGAACTTGTAAACGATATTTGTTATAAACCTTATTCTGTAAACGAAAACTTTTGTTAACACCATCCCTGTAACCGCTATTTCTCGGGCGCCCTTTTTTCCTGTCGGACGCCGAATAGCCGATATTTTGCATTGCAGTCTATGTCGGCGCCCTTTTTGTCCACTATCCCTGTGCGCCCTTTTTTACTAGCCCGCCAATTGTTACTTGAACCGGCCTTAACACGACTGATGATTGCTGGCGAAGGCATCAGAGTCTGCTGTGCACATGAATTGCAGGTGCCAGATGATGCAACTTGTTTCTACCATTGAGTGTGAAAGGGGCCTTAGATATAATTCGCTAAAAAGCTTCTGTTCATCCTGAAGGTCCTGGGAGACCAAAACAATGTACAGTGATGATCTGACCTGAGGAATGTCCCTAATCCTTGCAACATACAGAGCTGAGCTGAAAGGATGGATTCTCTGCAGCAAGACTGGCATTTCCTTCAAATAACAACCTCAGGATGTATAAAAATGTATCTTCCCGATGACATCAGTTGTTCCAATCCACCAATGAATAATCTGTGCCCTCTGGCTCAAAACTTTCCTGAATTATTACTGAAACGTTTTTCTCCCTTATATTTATTGCTTTGTTCTTGTGGCTCCTGTGACAGCGAAGCAATGGCAAACTCTGTAAATATCAGCTAGATTGGGAATGTCTACCTGTTTAAAGTGGACCTGAACTCAGAACTCCTCTCTGCTCTAAAAGATACACGAGTCGACAGCATAATAACATTTAAACAAAAAACATGTATTTGTTACAGCTGATACAAATCCTAAAATAAATCGGCACAGTTTCTACTTCCTGATTCATGGAAGCCGACATATTGTTATCGTCCTGTGCTTTCAAATGAGCTTACCTGCCATCTCTGCCATAGGCAGTCATGTGACACAGGGGGAGATCAGATTACAACTTGTGATTAGACACAGATGAGGGGAGATTAGACAGGCTAATATCTTTAAATACATACAGGGTGCATTTCTCTCTGTTTTCCTTCTGCCCTGTGCAAGAGTTCAGCTCCACTTTAAAGCGGGATTGTCACCATAAAAATGAAATTTCAACAGCAGCTGGTCTGAGTGTATTACGTGATAAAAACGCTAATCCTGCATTCAAAACTTTCAAAACGTTTTCTGCTGTTATGATTTGGAGTTATCACATACTTACAGAGCACTGGCCCTTTAATGCATTCAGTTGCATGCTGGGGGTTCTTTTTATCTATAGTATATTCCTCCTTTTCCCTTTATTTCCTTGCCTAGCTGCCTATCTGAAACACGATCCCCTGCTCACTTGTGTTTACAAGCAAGGCTGAGGTGACTCAGTGATTGGAGGAGAAAAGAAAAAAGTAAAAAAGCCTCAAACTGTGGGCAAAAGACATGGCCCCCACCAGGAACAGAATTCTCTTGATTTCCTATATAACATTCACTGAAATCAAAACGTGGACAGTACAATACATGTGTTATGTAAGTAGATCAAGTATTTATCTACATATGTGTTTTTTTCCCAGGCATAGTATGGCTGATCCTACTGCCGGGGGCAGAAACCATATGGTGGAGGTCAGCAGGTGTGGAACTAGAGGGGAGCAGCACCTGCAACACCAGAGGGGCCCAAAGCTGTGGGGGGCGGTTCCAACTACTAATCTTCCCTTCCCCCGATATAGGGCAGTGTTTGTGGCTACACTTGTTATGGGAATGGAGATCCTGATGTCCACACTTGTCTTATGACCCTTGTGAGATGGGCTCCAGGCTGTGAAGGGGGCCCCAAGGGGAAGCAAGGGAAGGGGTGTGACCATTGGGGGCCCATTAAAGTTTCACTAGGGCCCATGAATTGTAGTTACCTCACTTGTGGTCAGAATATGGGCTCTTGAGGAATCCATATGCAAACCAGGAAGCTGCAGTTAGAGCGGCGTGGGGAATAACTGACTGGTTCGCCAATGGCAAAAGGAGTGCGACAAGGTTGTTTTTTGTCTCTTCATTGAACTTATATGCTTAATATGTAATGCTGAAAGCTGGTTTGTATGAGTCGCATGCTGGAATATAAAACAGCTGCCAGTAATAATAACACTCTAAAATTCGCTGTTGACACAACTCTGCTGGCTGACACAACTCTGCTGGCTGACACTGAGGAAGAACTGAAGAGCCTCGTCATGAATGTCAAACAAGAAAGTGCCAAAGCTGGTCTACTGCTTCATATCAAGAAACCTAAAGTCCTGTAATCTGCTCCCTACACAATCTGGGCCCTGGATACATGAAGGACTTGTTGAAGCTGCATCACACCTCTCACAACCTCAGATCAGCAGGTTCTTTAAACTTGGTCACTCCCAGAGTGCACCTGAAACCCTTTGGAGCCAGAGCTTTCTGTCATGCTGCCCCTACCCTTTGGAACTCCCTACCACACACAGTAAAGACAGCCCCATCCCTGGAGTTATTCAAATACAGACCGAAAAGCTGCTTGTTTAGACTGGCATTTCCAGAGTATAATTATAGAGTTCTTCCTCTTTACCACAATCTGCCAATCAACCAAGTATTGGTCAGAGACAAGCTTATGCGCTTTGAGTCCTACGGGAGAAAAGCACTTTACAAATATAATGAACCGTCTGCAAATAGATGGAGGAAAAGTAGAAGTTGTAACAGATGTCATCTTCCTGGGATTGAAGATCTCTGCAGACTATGCGCGCTGCCGTGCGCATTTTGGCAGCGCGTATAGTGTGCGACACGCAAGAACGGTAGAAGGGCATAGACAGCCCTTCTACCGTTCCCATCATATGCGCTGCGTGGCAGCGCGATTGCTCTGCACGCATTTTTGTGAATCGCAGCGCAGATCCCATTCATTGTAATGAATGAGATCTGCAGCGCAGCGCATAGGAGCGCAGATGGCGTGCGATTGGACGCGTTGCGTTTCGATCGCACAGCAATCTGCGCTAAATGATGTGAACGAGGCCTAAGATTAGAGGAACATCATATTCAGCCTGTGGAAGTTGGCACAGATCCACAATCGTGTTGCCAGTGCAAATTGCAGTTCCTTGCTTATTATATGGAGAAGCGCCTTTTGCTTGGGCTTATTACTATTTCTGCACTGTATTTCGCCTGAGGAAGTGGCGACAGACACACGAAACGCGTTGCCAGTGCAAACTGAAGTTCGTTTTTTATCATACGAATTTGTCTTCATTGAGGAAAGCCACCTCACTTTTTTCATATTAGTTGTTTTTAATGCAGTTTTATCTTCTCTGGGCGCCTCTTTTCCCCTTTGTGTTACCCACCCTCCTTCTAGAGGGGTGTTTTATTTGGCCAAGAGTGTTTTCACCCCCCCCCCCCCTTTAACCGCCTACAGTTCTTTACAAAGAGAGGGGCCGCAGCCAGCCCAGCTGGACACCCGAGAAGTGTTTGTGCATCTCCACCTGCCGGCAGTGCTCGGTTGCCTGTCTGCAACCTTCCTTTGTGAGTACCACAATGTACATCTTCACCATTTCACCCCTATTGTGACATACTGCACCATTTGGCCTCCCGTTGTGCTTTTTTCTTTTCAGGGTGTTTTTTGATCACCTGACACACCTGCACTTGGCCATAGTGCCAGTACTGATCTTACTCTGTGTCATGGCCATCTCTTTCCTTCTGTTCCCATGCAAAGTTCACCAGCTCACCACCAGTTGCTCCACGCTCTCACCTGCATACTCCCAGAGGATCTAGCAACCAACGGTGAGCTTGAGGCAATTCATGAAGGTACACTGCAATACTGGTCTGAACAGCCATTTTTGCAATATGAAAAATGGTTTCCTAAATGCTGTTCATAACGGAATAATCACCTGTAGATGGAACTATCCCTTAAAGTGAACCTCCAGACTAAAAATCTACTCCGCAGCACTGAAAAGGCTTTGTGTTTCTTTAACAGTTTCACAGCATCAGAACTTTGTTTTTCTTATCTAAGCCTCATTTTTTGTCTGCACAGAAGCTAAGCTCCGCCCATCAAAGAAAACTGCCCGGGCATTATTCCCCTGATACTGTACAAAGCATGATGGGAACTCTGATGTTGTTGTTCTCGTTGCCTAGCAACTGGGAGGGGTAATCAGCACACAGGACAGTTGGAACTGTGTCTCATGCTCCCTGTCACCTCCTTTCAACCAAAAAGATGGCTGCCCCCATGAAATCACAAACATTTGCCTGTTCTTTTAAAACAGGGTGGGTAAGACATTATATTACCTATCTATTTTAACATAACTAATGTAACTTAATGACAGTATGTTTGTTTAGGCTGAAGTTCCTCTTTAACTATGTTATATTACAGGAATATCCTGGCAGAATTGGTGTAACTTGGTTGTTTTCCTTCTGTAGCTCCCACGTTTCTGGCAGTGAAGGCTACACAACTTCCTGGTTTATATCGGGGAATTGTGTGACTTGTCTGTCTGTCACCTCGGCGGCCAACCCGTCTGATGGTCTGCGCTGTCATTTCCTGCCTTGCTGGAAAGTGTGTTCAATGCTCCCAAAATATCTAAACACAGGGGATTCTTCAGTGTGAAAAATAACTTCTCTTTCATTTATTAAGTCACTTCCGAAACAAACAAAAGTATTTTGCAACAATTTTTTTCTGTCTTGAGAAGTGAACAAAACTACCTTGTAGCTTATGGCTCGTACACAACCAACTGCCTGATTGTCTGACTTTAGTTGGGCGATGATCAGGCATGTGCACGCACACAAATGACTGATAACTGACGGTTTACTTACATGACTGTGTGGCTGATATCGTGCAGTTGGTCGCGGGTGTACAAGTCATTTATACAACTTGTATTTGTTTTGAATGTGGCCATGTTGTGCAGCCCGTCATTCTGCTTGCGTGCACAGTATGTAAATGAGTTGGTCATTTAGTCGGTTTGGTTGTGTAGATGTACAGCTCGTGCCGCCAACGTCTTGTTTTTCGGTTGGTCATGTCGTCGTGTTGGTTAGTGTGCTTGTTGGACGTGTGTATGAGGCTATAGAGCAGGGGTCCCCAAACATTTTGGGTTGAGGGCCGGGACAACATACTTCAAACTGCTGTTGGGCCGGAGTATACATAAAGTGATGTAGAAGTCTTTGCGGGCCAGACATTGAAGCATACCCAGGTGACAACCTGCACTCCAATTGGACAGCAGTGTCACCTGATGTGGAATGTGATTGGAAACTAGTGAATTACTGCTTTCTGGCTTCCATGTGGATGGGTGGTGCCAGCACTGCTATTCTATATGCAGACCACCAATATTTAAAGCTGTAGCTGACCGCATCTATAACAAATACATTTTGTGTGTGGGGGGCCGGTAAAAAAGCCTCAGGGGGCCGCATTCGGCCCGCGGGCCTTAGTTTGAGGACCACTGCTATAGAGGGCAAATCCAACAGCCTGTGCCACAGGAGGTACCCCAACACACAAGCTCCACAGCCTTGGAAAGAACAAAGGACAGATTGTTACATTGGGGTAGATTTAGTAAGATAAGAGAACATAAACACTGGAGGCAAGGAGAGTACAGGACTGATTCACTTCTCATCTTTTCCTCACCTTATCTTTATTAAACCTTGTACTGTAAGCATTCAAGTATTAAAATAAGGCAATCAAAATAAGTTAACCTTCCTGGCGGTTTATTTTTTCTGCCAAATAGGCAGAAATCAATTTTTTTTTGTTTTTGTTTTTTTCATGTAAAGCTACCAGAGTGGTAGCTACATGAAACACCACTAGAGGGCGCATGTGTCCCTCTAGTGCGATCGTCGCCGGCATCAATAGCAAACAGGGGAACGCGTACCTAATGCGTTCCCCTGTTTGGCTTCTCCTGTCCTCGTCAGCTGACGTCAGACGCCTCCGATCCAGCCCATAGCGCTGCCCGGAATTCATTGGTCCGGGCAATGCAGGGCTCTGGCGGGGGGGCCCTGTTCCGCCGATGCGTGCGGACAATCGCCGCAGAGCGGCGGCGATAAAGCTGTGCGCGCGGCTAGAAAAGTGCTAGCTGCGCTCACAGCACTTTAAATGGGCAAAATCGCCCCACCAGGGGCTGAGATATCTTCCTGCGCGGCATAGCCCGAGCTCAGCTCGGGCTTACCGCCAGGAAGGTTAAAGTATGATTAAACTCTGACATAACAATTAATAAAAATGTGCTTTCCTACTTTTTATAAGTCACACAGTTATTATCTTTGCTTTTGTGCACAAGTAATATTGTCTATTTGCAAATTACAAATTCCCAAAGTGCAGTTTATCTACTCACAGCTGCCATTGCATTTTATTGCATAGCTGCTGGATTTATGTATTCAAATCTATCCAGCGATCACTTCTCAGCTGCACACATATTGGAAGCAGAGAGAGCTCAGTTTCAGCACTTTGCTAATGTTTACATTCCTTTGTCAGATACATTTAGTAAAAGAAAGATAATGTTATCACCACCTCAGATGCAGCCAGAAGCTTTCCACTGAAGCAAAGAGCTCTCCACTGAAGAACAAAGTGCTGTGTTTAACCGTTTGAATGCTGTTCTGCTACAATTTTTTGGGGTTGTAGTAGGTTTAGGGCTGTAAATAATATTTTAGAGCAAAAAAGAGAAATGCTGAGTTGCGTACCACTTTAATCTATGATGGAAGGACCACTAATAGAAGGTACGTAGAGGAACGGATCACAAACAGGTGGCAACGGATCAGTTCATTTTTAGCCCGTGGCTCTGAGAGCCGACCGCCGTCATAGCATAAAAAAAAAACAGGCAGAGGAGGAGGCTAGGTTATGTGGTGCAAGAGGAAAGGGGCAGGGTTATGTGGTGCAAGAGGAAAGGGGCAGGGTTATGTGGTGCAAGAGGAAAGGGGCAGGGTTATGTGGTGCAAGAGGAAAGGGACAGGGTTATGTGGTGCAAGAGGAAAGGGGCAGGGTTATGTGGTGCAAGAGGAAAGGGGCAGGGTTATGTGGTGCAAAAGGGAAAGGGCTGGGTTAAGTGATGCAGGAGGAAAGGGGCAGGGTTATGTGGTGCAAGAGGAAAGGGGCAGGGTTATGTGGTGCAAGAGGAAAGGGGCAGGGTTATGTGGTGCAAGAGGAAAGGGGCAGGGTTATGTGGTGCAAGAGGAAAGGGGCAGGGTTATGTGGTGCAAGAGGAAAGGGGCAGGGTTATGTGGTGCAAGAGGAAAGGGGCAGGGTTATGTGGTGCAAGAGGAAAGGGGCAGGGTTATGTGGTGCAAGAGGAAAGGGGCAGGGTTATGTGGTGCAAGAGGAAAGGGCTGGGTTAAGTGATGCAGGAGGAAAGGGGCAGGGTTATGTGGTGCAAGAGGAAAGGGGCAGGGTTATGTGGTGCAAGAGGAAAGGGGCAGGGTTATGTGGTGCAAGAGGAAAGGGGCAGGGTTATGTGGTGCAAGAGGAAAGGGGCAGGGTTATGTGGTGCAAGAGGAAAGGGGCAGGGTTATGTGGTGCAAGAGGAAAGGGGCAGGGTTATGTGGTGCAAGAGGAAAGGGGCAGGGTTATGTGTTGCAAGAGGAAAGGGGCAGGGGTACGTGGCGCAAGAGGAAAGGGGCATGGTTAGGTGGTGCAAGAGGGAAGAGGCAGGGTCAGGTGGTGCAAGAGGAAAGGGGCAGGGTTATGTGGTGCAAGAGGAAAGGGGCAGGGTTATGTGGTGCAAGAGGAAAGGGGCAGGGTTATGTGGTGCAAGAGGAAAGGGCTGGGTTAAGTGATGCAGGAGGAAAGGGGCAGGGTTATGTGGTGCAAGAGGAAAGGGGCAGGGTTATGTGGTGCAAGAGGAAAGGGGCAGGGTTATGTGGTGCAAGAGGAAAGGGGCAGGGTTATGTGGTGCAAGAGGAAAGGGGCAGGGTTATGTGGTGCAAGAGGAAAGGGGCAGGGTTATGTGGTGCAAGAGGAAAGGGGCAGGGTTATGTGGTGCAAGAGGAAAGGGGCAGGGTTATGTGTTGCAAGAGGAAAGAGGCAGGGTCAGGTGGTGCAAGAGGAAAGGGGCATGGTTAGGTGGTGCAAGAGGGAAGAGGCAGGGTCAGGTGGTGCAAGAGTGTCGAGATTTCCATATGGCGGAATATCGTTTTTCCGATAAACTGAACTGTACATGATCAAATAGGAATAAAATCTAATATTTCCTTCCCCTAAGGTACAGAAGACAAAGACTTTTAATGTATGGGGATTATAGGTTAATATAGGTGCATTGATTATATAGAAATGTATAGCCTATTTTAATGTAGCGATGCTGAATTGTCCAGTCTGTGTGTCTCAAGGAAGATCAGATGTTAGTTAGCAAGTGGTTAGCCATTCAAGAGTGTTTGTGAATAGAAAGGAGACCACAGTATAACTAATAGTTAACATAGTTACCTTGCTTGGCCAAACAATTGCCAAACAAGAGAAGTTGAGTAACAATGGAAGAGACCTCTCAAGAGGCAAATATATTTGCTGAAAAGATGAACCTCTGAATACAATCTCTAAGGCTTGTATATTTTAGAAATTAACCATTGTTGCAGACCAAGAAACTTGGTGACATAGCAAACACAGGCTGAGTTAAACAATTCCCCATCTAAGGACACGACTCAGAGAATAACACATGACTCACTCATATGTATACCTTATGAGTAGAAATGTATCATACAAAGAGTAATACAGATATTATATGATTAAGTCTTATACATTAGTTACAATCAATTCAATAATAATATGGATATGCTATATGTTTACCAGTGTTGCATGTTAAACAATAATGTTAATGGTATAAAACTCTGCTAACAAGCACAATATGTTATAAAGGAGAGATCCATGGTGGTTTTAAGCATGCCAATGATTTTTGGATCAAATCCAATCT
The DNA here is from genome assembly GCF_040937935.1 of Hyperolius riggenbachi. NCBI lineage: Eukaryota > Metazoa > Chordata > Amphibia > Anura > Hyperoliidae > Hyperolius > Hyperolius riggenbachi. The sequence continues at coordinate 294,588,624 of NC_090654.1, read as the reverse complement.
ATCTTAAATATGGTAGAAAAGGTCACTGTATAATAAATAATAACCAGTGATTCCAGCAAGGTCAGCTATCCATAGAGGAATTATAACATTGATTTATTCACTGTTGGGTTATAATAAAACATGATTTTTGTTTTTAGTTTGCCAAATATCCCAGTAAGTCTGTGATTAGTTAGCCAACAGCACCTACAAAGGGTGAAAGCCAGTATTACACTTGGGTTAAAGATTAGTCACAGAAAGCTCCCATTGGTCACTCCCACTGCCCAGTGATAGGCTAGAAGATTTAATCTCCTGGGCAGGACCATAGGTAGTGAGGGGAATAAGATGAGAAGGATCAGACCATCAAGAGATCTGAGCAGACCAGGACATAGAGGATTCATGCCATCTGAACACAGCCACGCCTAAGAGGAACACGCCCAGAGGCCATCTTGGTGACTATACTTGAACCCAGTTCTGATTTTTCTTTTTAGTCATATGGCTTATCACAGCACGAATATCTGAACTTTTGGTTTATTGACGATTGTCTTTCTTAAGTTTATAGTCATTTATAGCCAAAGGGAGTGCGTTCTTCCAGTGCACAGGAATTACTCATTCCATATATTTGATAAAACCCATTCAGTGGGTATATTTTTCTGTCGTTTAACACAACCAATAGTTCGAGAATCGCTGACTGTGAATGCCATAACTTGTTTTGGATAAAAGCGCTAGATACTTTAAGCTACCTCCTCTAGATATTTTGATACTTTGCCGCAGCATGTGCAAGCCACACCTAGCCAAATTTAGGACGACTCAATAGATATCTTATTCCAAAATTATATGTATTTTACCCGCTTGCTCTGTGTAGTATCACAGGCCAGCGGAGGTTAAAGTATAGACAGTGGGAAAATTCCTGTCATTTATAGTTGATTGCATAGAAATTGTGGGGCAACGCCCAGTCGTCAGATCCACTGAGTCATCCTAAATTTGTTATATTGAATGGTATAGCTGACATCAGCCAGTTTATTTTGGGATAGCGCATTTTTTATTTTGGACTGCGCAATTTCGATTTTTGATAGCCACCATTTTGTTTTTGATAGCCACCATTTTGTTTTTGATAGCCACCATTTTGTTTTTGATAGCAGCCATTTTGATTTTGATAACAGCCATTTTGTCGTCGTTCAATTCATCCATTTTGTCTCCAGAGACCCTGTGGTAAATTGAGTAACAGGGCCGACGGCCATATTTGATGAGTCATAACTCTGCACTGTATTTGAGTTGACTGCTAATTGGTTTAAGCCTTTTGTATTGGTGAATAAGTATAATAACATTTTGATGTTTTACTGAAATTATTATCCAGCTCATTGCTTATTATAAGAATGACCTTATGAGTTTTGTTTTATATCAAAAGTGCAATATTATATTGTTTTGATATTGTAATATTTATTCGATATTAAATTGATATTTTTATAAATTGGTCCACATTTATTTGCATGTTTAAACCAGTACTGTAAAACCTCGGAAAACAAGCTCACACAGTTAGGCGTATGTTTGTATTTTAGCTCCTCCTATTTTCCCAGGAGCGTTACATTTACATTTTTGATTTTATATTTATTTTTAAACAAGTTATACAAACATTGACAAAACGCCCGACATAAGATTGGAGGCCCTAGTGAGATCCGTTTACTTTCCATTACTGGTTTAAACAGTGTAAAAACGTTTTATTGAGCTGGTTTTATTGCATTGGCTATTGAATCATGAGTGCTACAGGTAGTGATTCAGAACTGCATTTGGAACAGACGTTCCGAAAAATTGTGGAATTTATATTTATACAACTAAAACATAATGAGGAAGTAGATGAATGGATAGGCAGAATGAGGAAAAGTGTAAAACAGGAAGCTGATTGTATATTTCAATCTAAAGGTATGGTTGATCATTATCTTTCATGTATGACCACAATAACCTCGGATTCCGAACTGAAGAAGAGGTTGTTAGGCGCCCTACCCTCTGTGTTATATGGGTTATTAGAGGTAGATATTCTTGCACAATCTAGGAAAAAAGAGATTGTACAGTTGAGATCCCAATTGCAAGGAACAGAGGGAAACGTCCAATCATTGAACTCCCAGTTACGGGATGTGGAATCAGATCTTCAAATTATAAGGGCTGATAGAGACCAATTAATGATTAATATTTCAGACAGGGAGGTAGCGATCAAAAGTCTGGAAAGAGACGCCGAACGGAATCGTGAAGCGCATCGCAGACTTAAACAGGATTTTGAAGAACTACAACAGCAGTACTTCAAAATCCAACAGGCAGGTAGACTCGATAGATCATCCAGCCCTTGCCCGCCAATACTCACTCCATATGACCTAAAATGGCAAGGCATGTTGGATCGTATGGAGACGGTATGTAAGACTATGAATACCATAATCGATGACAGTACAAGGGTCCCTAAAGATCAACATTTGGATTCCTCTCCAGAGAGAGATATGCAAATGAGGGCCCCTGGGTATGATGATTCCCATAAAGGTCACGACTCCCTTGCTGATATCGATTCAGATGAATTGGAGGCTGATGAGAGAAAGCGAGAATCCAGCCCTATCCCAAGAAGGGGGAAAGGTACGTATAGGGGGGAGTCAAATAGGGGAAATAATCAGTACCCCCAAGAAAAACAGAGCTCGGCCAGCATCATAAAATTCTTAAACACCGCTGTGCCAAAGTTCACTAAAAAGGGTTCAGCGCAAATAGCATCCCACATGGAGTTGTATGAATCCACTATGGACTCTTTAAATCTGTCTGAAGCAGACAAAATCAGATTTCTCCCATGGGTTTTTGATGACAGATACCGCCACTATTTCACCTCATTTAAGGAGCGAGGTATCATTAGATGGCAAGCAGTTTCACACGAAGTGAAGCTGGAGTTTGGGCCGTATCGCACTATCTCAGAAGCAAAACGAGATGTGTATCGACTTACTTGTCGACCCGATCAGAGCCCCCGAGAATTCCTTTCTGTGCTAAAAAACTCTTACAGTTTGGCATATCGGAATCCTAACTGGGAGTCTCTCGATTTTAAACAGGCATATTACGATGCATTGCCTACCCAAATAAAGTTAAGCATGGCCAATGAGTTAGACTTCGGAAACTCCCTAGAGAAAATGGTTACCTCAGCAACCCTGCTGTTCAACATCAGTGGGAGTTCCAATGTAAGTGGGAGAAACAACAAAAAGTACCCAGAGCGCAGAGTAGAAGAAACCAAAGTGAAAGCGGACCTAAACCTTGAATCCCAGCAGAAGAAAATACCTCCTGCAAAAGTACCTATCCAGCAGGGCCAAAGACAGCAACAAAACCCTAATCAAAACAGACCACAAAATCCTAAAGGGTCAGATAGGGATAGCTCAGGTTCTGAGAACCAGGTCTACCGTCCTCGGTTCAATCGCAGGTATCAAGGATACCAGGGTTACCAAGGAAACCAGGGTAGTCAAAGGTATAGAGGTTACCAGGGATATAGAGAACCCCAGGGGTACAGACGTCCCCAAAGATATAGACAATGGGATAACCGACCCAGGCAGCAGTGGGAAAGGAGACAGCACCCACCTAATTCACCTAGGGGTAGATAACCACCTAACTCACCTAGGAGTGGATCACCCGCAGGGAACAGATATGATCCCAGGAACCAGAACCCTCGCCGACCTAATAGGTTTGATCAGCTTGTTGATCAAGTGAACAAATTGAGTGACATGATGGGTAAGTTGGCTCAGGGATCTGCAGGAAGACAGCATGAGGATTTTTTAGCTGGGGAGGCAGGGCCCAGCTCTGCCAACTAAAGGAAACCGAGACAAATCACTATACGGAAATGGATATGGCAATACTAAATACCGTTAATGAAAATGACTTGCAATGTACCGACCTATCCCAGGTCGAGGAAGGGAAGTCTAATGTTCTCGATATTTCAACACAAATATGTGATATTGTGTCATTTGAGCCAGAGCATGAAGTACCCTCTGTTCAGATTGTCCCAGTGGTAGAATCCATGGGAACCCAAATGCCTTGCAGGCGGAATCAGGAGGAACAAGTTCCTAATACCCTGACGCTACAGAGAGATCATTCTCTGAAGCAACAAATGGAAAAACATTCCAATTTTCTTTGCAATCTTGAACAGGTAGATGGCCGGTATTTTATCGATACCCATCTACAAGATGGATGTATCGGACCGATCCCAGGTTTACTGGATACCGGTTCCCAGGTCACTATTCTGTCTTTTAACTATTACCAGCAGATCTTGGATTCATCACAAAGGAAGCCAAGATTAAAAGCCTTTGAGGGTGCGCTGATAAGCGTTGGTGGTAATAGTTTACAAGTGAAAGGCACATCCTGGCTGACATATAAGATTGGTAAAAAGGTCATTAAACATCCAACTTTGATTGTTGATCTTCCATATGATAGATTGATCATTGGAATCGATTTGCTCAAACGACTAAATTCCATAATTGACTTCATAAATGAAGCAATATGGGCTCAAGTCAATACTCCAATTGATTTTGAGCGCTCCAGCAATGCACAATCGCAACGCAGCTGCCATACGATTGAGGAAAGGCCTAACTCTGTTGAAATCCATTTCCGGAACAGTCAGATACCAGAAGTCACGATCCTGAAAAACGGTAAACCCGAGGAAAATGCTAACACTGCTTTTCACATCATAAATATCCGAAAGGATAAGATTGAAAAGATAGTCCTTGAAGAGGATGTGTTAACTATTTCCTTTAAAGGGGGAAACCAGGAAGTGGCAGGCATAACCAAGCATACACAGGCATTGGTTGAAATCGAGAAAATCAATGATAATGTGCTGGTTCCCGTGCAGGTAAATAATATTGCTCGGATAAAATATGCCAAGTTGGACCTCAAATCTGAGGCCAGCTACATAAGCCTAGGACTGCTGAAGCAGGTTACAGACCCTCAGATAATCAAATTCATCTCCACACAGGAATGGATCCACGATCTGGATAACGATAACCAGAGTCATAATGTAATTGCAAAATGCATCTTATCTGTGTCTCTAGGAAACAAATCTGCAAAACATGTCTTCAGTGTGTTAAAGGAACCACAGTACCAGATGTACTTAGGAAACGACATCATTCATCGATTCACCATACAGGTTGATCTGGTCAATGATGTTCTGTGGTCCAAATTATCCGGAAACCCAGAGGAATTCCAGGATAGAGAACAAGCCCTGAGATGGGGACAGCGAATACCATATGCAGTGGATATCACTGTCGCTGAAAAAGTAAAAATCCCTGAAGGTTGTAAATCATTTCTCTTACCCATTCGAGTAAGGAAGGGGCAAAAGATGAGAAATGCAGATGCATTGATTTGTTTATCCAATCGGATGCAACGATTGGGATTGAAGGTAAAACCAATTCCCCTAATAAATATTCATCAGGAACCATTATACATGGTCATGCAAAACATGAGCCCTCATAGTATCACGCTACAGGAGGATACAATGATTGGCTTAGCCATTGACTCAGAATATTACACTTTTGGATTCCAAAATGAAGTCATTGGATTAATACCTGATGAATATTTGACAGAAGAACAAATAGTGGGCCAACAATATTTCTCAACACCTGAAGGATTGTTCAGCATACACTCTGTTTATCCTTTCAGTCCTGAGGAAGGTACATGTCATGTCGAGGGAACATCATTGATTTTTAACCATGAGATCAATGAAAGTGAGTATCAAACACTCCAGCAGGGTAAGGATCAAGCATGTTACACCCCAAATGACTTAACTAATAGGCTTGAAGAAGCTTATGAGGTAGGTCAACCTGAGATTTTCCCAGAATTTCAGGAACGGGTGGAAGAACAGCTCTCTATAGCTGATGGATGTTCTAATGAATCAGAACGACAGCAGCTAAGGCAACTATTCTGGGATTTCCAGGACATGTTTGCCAAGGACTCTTATGACTGTGGGGAAACTAACCTGCATGTTACGAGAATCCTGACTGATCCAGATGCACCCCCTGTGTTTATCAAACAATATCGACTTCCGCTAGCAGCCTATGAGTCATTATCGGAAATTGTTAAGAACCTGGAAAAGAAAGGTATTATCCGCCCAGTACACAGTTCCTTCAATCATCCAGTACTCGGAGTTCTTAAACCGAATGGTCAGTTCCGTCTATGCTCAGACTTGAGACAGTTAAACAAACGTGTCTACATGTCGGGTTGGCCTGTACCATACATTGACCAATGCTTGGCGCAAATCCAGGGATCTAAAATATTCACAGCCCTTGACTGCGCACAAGGATATTGGACAATTAAAGTGGATGAAAGGGATCAATACAAACTGGCGTTCACATTCGGTAATAGACAATTTGCGTGGACCCGTACGCCTTTCGGATACATCAACGCAGGCCACGAATTTGCTGTGTTTATGCACAAAGCAATGCCTGATGCAGCAGAACGAGGTACACTAACTTATGTCGATGATATCCTTATCAAAAGTACAGTCTTTGAGGAACATATTTCAGAGTTGAGATATGTATTGAATCAACTAAGAGAAGCAGGTGTTAAACTTTCCCTACAGAAAGCTCAATGGTGCCGATCTAAAGTAAATTTCCTAGGACATGAAATTACTGCAGAAGGAATTAATCCACAGAAAAAGAAAGTGGAAGCAATCAAAAATACGAAGTCCCCCACAAATCTCAAGGAACTGAGATCATTCCTGGGGATGATGAATTATTCTCGCAAGTTCATAGATAACTATGCTGAGATTACAAAGCCGCTATTGCGGCTGCTAAAGAAAGGAGTACAATGGGAATGGAATGAGTGCCATGAACAAGCTGTATCTGAGCTTAAAACAAAACTCATACAGGCCCCATGCCTTGCTTATCCAGAAGGTGGTAAACCCTTCTATGTTGAAACAGGTTTTACCGACAAGAGTGTAAGTGCAGTTCTTTTCCAAAAGCAAGAAAGACTGAATAAAATAATTGCTTATGCCAGTAAATCACTATCACCAGTTGAAATCAAATTTAATAATTGTGAGAAGGCATTATTAGCAACTGTGTGGGCTTTGCAATATTTCAGAAGTTTTATTCAAGGGGAAAAGATCATTGTAGAAACTGCACACCAATCACTACAATATTTGCAAAGTAACCAAATAAAAGAAGGTAACCTGTCAAACAGTAGGATAACGGCATGGACAATGTCCCTAATGGGATGGCCACTGGAAATCAAATATAAACAGGATACTAAAAATCCAGTTGCTCAAGGATTAGCTGAACTCCATGATTGTACTCATGTGGAACATAAAGATGAGCCACCAGAAAACGATTTTCTGGAAGAGCAATCTTTATCTCCATATAAATCCTATGAAGAAGAGTACTGCAAATCACTACCATGTGCATATGTTGATGGCTGTTCTTTTCACACAGAAGGAGATGAAAAGATGCTGGTTGCAGGTATCGGTATCGTATGGAATAACATATTTCCAGAGATATCTGCGGGATACAAAATTGGTCCCAAAAGTAGCCAGGTCGCAGAACTCGCTGCCGTGTATAAAGCTATACAAATGGCTATCGAACATGACCTTAAGGAATTTGTTTTGATAACAGATTCTGAGTATGTTCGGAACAGTTTTGTGGAATATTTTCCCAGTTGGAAAAGGACTAGCATGACAAGGAGTAACAAAAAGCCAGTCAAACACGGTAAATTGTTTTGTAAAATTGATGAACTGGTTAATACCCACGGTCTTACCATTTACTGGAAAAAGGTAAGGGGTCATTCGAAACATCCTGGCGCTGATAAAGATGGGAACGATTTAGCAGATTCCCTCGCTAAGAAAGCAGCCATTGATGGTGAAATCTTCGATATCAATGACCTCATGGGAACTATCGAAGTAAATGTCACCACTAGGGGGCAGGCCCAAAAGGAGTCTCAACCCAGTGTGGCAATGTGGTGTCAAGATTCTCCTAATGAGGATCTCATTGCAAGCCAAAAGGGGGATCCCATAATTGGTTTGTTTTATAAACATATTGAAAGTCCACAGGATTATCCCATCACCGTGGAAGACTGCAGTGACAACGAAGAATTACGTATTCTGATGAAAGGTGTGTCACAATTTTCATTACAGGATGGATTGCTAATACGAACCTCGAAAAATGGTATTACACAATGGGTAGTACCCGCAGCATATCGGGGTCTAATGTTGCAACATGCCCACGATGCCCCGACAGCTGGTCAGCGAGGAGAGAAAATAACGTATGAGTTATTAAGAGACTACGCTTACTGGCCACACATGTTACAGGATGTCAGGACATATTGTCAAGGGTGCTTGGTATGCCCTCAATTCCAGCCACAAGGTCCCACTCACAGGGCACCGCTGATGAAAAGAGGCATAGCTATGCCATGGTCAGACATCCAGATCGATTTTATTGGTCCAGTAACAACGTCCTCAAAAGGAAACCGGTATATGTTAACCGTAACATGCCTGTTCACTAAATGGGTAGAATGTCTACCAAGTAAAACATGCAGTTCCAGTGTGTGCGCATCACTGCTCATTAACCACATATTTTCCCGATTTGGTCTTCCACAGCGCATCGAATCCGATCGCGGAAGTCACTTCACCAGTGAAGTAATGACCAAAATGTGGGAAATCCTAGGGGTAAAACGGAAGCTACACATAGCTTACCGACCAGCCTCTAGTGGTGGAGTGGAGCGTTACAATCAATCTATTGTAAATATCCTGAAAAAATTTGTTAGCGAATCAGGTAAAGACTGGGATGTCAAGCTGCCACTAGTTCTTATGGCTATTAGAGCTACTCCAAGCGCAGCAACCAAACTTTCCCCATTTGAGATGCTCACTGGTAGAAAGATGGTGTTACCCCAGCATTTGCTTTACAAAACCTCAGATCATAACTTGATGAATGCAACTACTGCACATCAATATGTGGAGAACTTACGAAAGCACCTCCAGCATGCCTTTGCATTTGCTCAAAGAAACATCGAAAAAGCCGCAGTCAGTACGAAAACGTACTATGACCTCAAAACTACACAAAAGGAGTATCAGGTTGACGACAAAGTTTATCTATATAACTTTGCCAGGGATCAGGTAAAGGAAAGGAAGTTCCTCCCTTCATGGAAGGGCCCATATCCAATCACTGATAAGTTGTCTCCTGTAGTGTATAAGGTTAAAATCCCAAAGGGGGATGACTTTGTTGAAAAATGGGTGCATATTAATCAGTTGCGTATATGTCACCCTAGCTCACAGCTACGGAGAATTGAACAATCTGGAAATGTGTGCTAACAAATTATTTTTCTCCTGACAGGTATACCTAATGATATATTTAATATCTACTAGACACAAAGATATCATACCGGCGCAAAGATGTCCCACCTGATGATTGCCATCCTTTACGCAGTCCTAATCTTGGGGAAGAGTGCCGAGCCACGAGTGATGCCAGATCCAGCATCCGTGATGTTACCGGATACAGCGGAGTTCATCATGACCAGATAGATGTTCCTATCCTAGAGGGTCCAGATGAGCCTAAACCCGCGATGTGTCGTTGAATGACGAGCTGATGTATCCGGGGTCCATTTGATGGAGATGCAAGTTGGATATCTGTTGCACACCAGATACTCACAGGAGTGAGTTGTTCAAATCTTGAAGCAGATCCGGAAAATCCTTTTGTTTGAACCAAAGGCCAAAGCAGTTCATCGCTGTTACAATTGCTGTTTGCTACCTTTGCAGCAAGAGGAAACCTGTTTGTTTACATCCGGAGTATCATTTGCCAGGTTTATTTTTCTTGAAGCGTGAAACATGAACTTCAATGTGATGAAGACGATGTTTTAAAGTCCATTTTTCCCTTTCATATTTGGATTACCAATACAAAACATAAAGATTTGTTCACAACGTGTTCCCACGGGAATGAAGCAGACGAAAAACGATTATTAATCCTTGTTGTTCTTTTGAAATGATCACACACTGGAACATTCCAAAATAAAAGGGGGATGTGTCGAGATTTCCATATGGCGGAATATCGTTTTTCCGATAAACTGAACTGTACATGATCAAATAGGAATAAAATCTAATATTTCCTTCCCCTAAGGTACAGAAGACAAAGACTTTTAATGTATGGGGATTATAGGTTAATATAGGTGCATTGATTATATAGAAATGTATAGCCTATTTTAATGTAGCGATGCTGAATTGTCCAGTCTGTGTGTCTCAAGGAAGATCAGATGTTAGTTAGCAAGTGGTTAGCCATTCAAGAGTGTTTGTGAATAGAAAGGAGACCACAGTATAACTAATAGTTAACATAGTTACCTTGCTTGGCCAAACAATTGCCAAACAAGAGAAGTTGAGTAACAATGGAAGAGACCTCTCAAGAGGCAAATATATTTGCTGAAAAGATGAACCTCTGAATACAATCTCTAAGGCTTGTATATTTTAGAAATTAACCATTGTTGCAGACCAAGAAACTTGGTGACATAGCAAACACAGGCTGAGTTAAACAATTCCCCATCTAAGGACACGACTCAGAGAATAACACATGACTCACTCATATGTATACCTTATGAGTAGAAATGTATCATACAAAGAGTAATACAGATATTATATGATTAAGTCTTATACATTAGTTACAATCAATTCAATAATAATATGGATATGCTATATGTTTACCAGTGTTGCATGTTAAACAATAATGTTAATGGTATAAAACTCTGCTAACAAGCACAATATGTTATAAAGGAGAGATCCATGGTGGTTTTAAGCATGCCAATGATTTTTGGATCAAATCCAATCTATCTTAAATATGGTAGAAAAGGTCACTGTATAATAAATAATAACCAGTGATTCCAGCAAGGTCAGCTATCCATAGAGGAATTATAACATTGATTTATTCACTGTTGGGTTATAATAAAACATGATTTTTGTTTTTAGTTTGCCAAATATCCCAGTAAGTCTGTGATTAGTTAGCCAACAGCACCTACAAAGGGTGAAAGCCAGTATTACACTTGGGTTAAAGATTAGTCACAGAAAGCTCCCATTGGTCACTCCCACTGCCCAGTGATAGGCTAGAAGATTTAATCTCCTGGGCAGGACCATAGGTAGTGAGGGGAATAAGATGAGAAGGATCAGACCATCAAGAGATCTGAGCAGACCAGGACATAGAGGATTCATGCCATCTGAACACAGCCACGCCTAAGAGGAACACGCCCAGAGGCCATCTTGGTGACTATACTTGAACCCAGTTCTGATTTTTCTTTTTAGTCATATGGCTTATCACAGCACGAATATCTGAACTTTTGGTTTATTGACGATTGTCTTTCTTAAGTTTATAGTCATTTATAGCCAAAAGGAGTGCGTTCTTCCAGTGCACAGGAATTACTCATTCCATATATTTGATAAAACCCATTCAGTGGGTATATTTTTCTGTCGTTTAACACAACCAATAGTTCGAGAATCGCTGACTGTGAATGCCATAACTTGTTTTGGATAAAAGCGCTAGATACTTTAAGCTACCTCCTCTAGATATTTTGATACTTTGCCGCAGCATGTGCAAGCCACACCTAGCCAAATTTAGGACGACTCAATAGATATCTTATTCCAAAATTATATGTATTTTACCCGCTTGCTCTGTGTAGTATCACAGGCCAGCGGAGGTTAAAGTATAGACAGTGGGAAAATTCCTGTCATTTATAGTTGATTGCATAGAAATTGTGGGGCAACGCCCAGTCGTCAGATCCACTGAGTCATCCTAAATTTGTTATATTGAATGGTATAGCTGACATCAGCCAGTTTATTTTGGGATAGCGCATTTTTTATTTTGGACTGCGCAATTTTGATTTTTGATAGCCACCATTTTGTTTTTGATAGCCACCATTTTGTTTTTGATAGCCACCATTTTGTTTTTGATAGCAGCCATTTTGATTTTGATAACAGCCATTTTGTTGTCGTTCAATTCATCCATTTTGTCTCCAGAGACCCTGTGGTAAATTGAGTAACAGGGCCGACGGCCATATTTGATGAGTCATAACTCTGCACTGTATTTGAGTTGACTGCTAATTGGTTTAAGCCTTTTGTATTGGTGAATAAGTATAATAACATTTTGATGTTTTACTGAAATTATTATCCAGCTCATTGCTTATTATAAGAATGACCTTATGAGTTTTGTTTTATATCAAAAGTGCAATATTATATTGTTTTGATATTGTAATATTTATTCGATATTAAATTGATATTTTTATAAATTGGTCCACATTTATTTGCATGTTTAAACCAGTACTGTAAAACCTCGGAAAACAAGCTCACACAGTTAGGCGTATGTTTGTATTTTAGCTCCTCCTATTTTCCCAGGAGCATTACATTTACATTTTTGATTTTATATTTATTTTTAAACAAGTTATACAAACATTGACAAAACGCCCGACATAAGATAAGAGGCAGGGTCAGGTGGTGCAAGAGGGAATAGGGAGGGTCAGGTGCTGCAAGAGGGAATAGGCAGTAGGTGCTGCAAGAGGAAAGGGTCAGGGTCAGGTGGTGAAAGAGGCGGGGTCAGGTGGTGTAGGAGGAAAGAGGCAGGGTCAGGTGGTGCAAGAGGGAAGGGGCAGGGGCAGGTGGTGCAAGAGGGAAGAGGCAGAGTCAGGGGGTGCAAGAGGGAATAGGGAGGGTCAGGTGGTGCAAGAGGAAAGAGGCAGTAGATGCTGCAAGAGGAAAGGGGCAGGGTCAGGTGGTGAAAGAGGCAGGGTCAGGTGGTGCAAGAGGCGGGGTCAGGTGGTGTAGGAGGAAAGAGGCAGGGTCAGGTGGTGCAAGAGGAAAGAGGCAGGGTCAGGTGGTGCAAGAGGTAAGGGACAGAGTCAGGTGGTGCAAGAGGGAAGAGGCAGAGTCAGGTGGTGCAAGAGGGAATAGGGAGGGTCAGGTGGTGCAAGAGGAAAGAGGCAGTAGGTGCTGCAAGAGGAAAGGGGCAGGGTCAGGTGGTGAAAGAGGCAGGGTCAGGTGGTGCAAGAGGAAAGAGGCAGGGTCAGGTGGTGAAAGAGGCAGGGTCAGGTGGTGCAAGAGGAAAGAGGCAGGGTCAGGTGGTGAAAGAGGCGGGGTCATGTGGTGTAGGAGGAAAGAGGCAGGGTCAGGTGGTGCAAGAGGGAAGGGGCAGGGTCAGGTGGTGCAAGAGGGAAGGGGCAGGGTCAGGTGGTGCAAGAGGGAAGGGGCAGGGTCAGGTGGTGCAAGAGGGAAGAGGCAGAGTCAGGTGGTGCAAGAGGGAATAGGGAGGGTCAGGTGGTGCAAGAGGAAAGAGGCAGTAGGTGCTGCAAGAGGAAAGGGGCAGGGTCAGGTGGTGAAAGAGGCAGGGTCAGGTGGTGCAAGAGGAAAGAGGCAGGGTCAGGTGGTGAAAGAGGCGGGGTCAGGTGGTGCAAGAGGAAAGAGGCAGGGTCAGGTGGTGCAAGAGGGAAGAGGGAGGGTCAGGTGGTGCAAGAGGCAGGGTCAGGTGGTGCAAGAGGAAAGAGGCAGGGTCAGGTGGTGCAAGAGGAAAGGGGCAGGGCCAGGTGGTGAAAGAGGCAGGGTCAGGTGGTGCAAGAGGAAAGAGGCAGGGTCAGGTGGTGCAAGAGGCGGGGTCAGGTGGTGCAAGAGGAAAGAGGCAGGGTCAGGTGGTGCAAGAGGGAAGAGGGAGGGTCAGGTGGTGCAAGAGGAAAGGGGCAGGGTCAGGTGGTGAAAGAGGCAGGGTCAGGTGGTGCAAGAGGAAAGAGGCAGGGTCAGGTGGTGCAAGAGGAAATAGGGAGGGTCAGGTGCTGCAAGAGGAAAGGGGCAGACAGTTAAAGGACACCAGAAGTGAGAGGGATATGGAGGCTGTCATATTTATTTTCTTTTAAGCAATACCAGTTGTCTGGCTGTCCTGCTGATCCTCTGCTCTGCATCTAATACTTTTAGCCATAGACCCTGAACAAGCACAACAAGGGCAAAGGGCGATGTCTGCTGTCCTACACGTTTATCCAGGCTGGTCATATTTAAGTTCTGCTGCTCCAGTTCTGTGACTGGAGTTACTGTATATCAATACAACTCTGTGTCTTAAATTCATAATTCCTTGTGTTTGTCCCTTCTGCTGGGTGATCCACAGATGGAAGCATTCATTGGCTGGCTCTGGCTCCGCCCTCTGGACTTTGTGTTGTCTCAGTTGGGTTGGATGGTTCTCCCGGTTGGCACGTAGATTCTCAACAATTCCTCTGAGGAAAATGAATGCCGCATATGAGGCAACCAGATGGATGTGATGATGTCATGCATTATAATGACAGGAGCTAAACAACCGGAGAACAATGCAGCGAGGAAATTCTGTCATGTCTACAAACACAATGCCGTAATCACCAGTTCCCGAAATACACAGCACTCACTTTATCATATAGATCAGCCAGACGCTCGTCCAGATACCTCCAGTCAACAAATCCACTGATGGGAATATCCTTCCAACTTAAAGAGAACCAGACAAAAATATACGATCTTGACATAGGCGACTCCACTCCTCTAGATGGTTCTCAGCTAAAGCGAAAATCTAGAGTGTGTATCGCGTCTCCAATGTGTCAAGTGAGATCAGGGCTGCAAGATTGCCTACGCTGGGCCAACTGTTCTCCTCCTTGCCCCTCCCACTCCACCATGTGCTACAGGTTGTCCCTCCCCTTCCCTCCCATGCGTCTGTAACAGCAATCTACCCGGAGCTGTTGCCCGAAGTTTCAACAGTTAAAGGAGTTGAGAAAGTATATTCAGGGATCACCTGTCACCCTGATGCTGACTGCGTCCTTAGTGTGTCCCCCACTCCCCATGTTCTTTTTAGCTGCGATATGGCTTGTACTAGGCCCCCCCTCCCCCCTCCAATCGGGTCAGGAATACTGCTTATAGTCCTGTATCTTAAAGAGAACCCGAGGTGTGTTTAAAGAATGTTATCTGCATACAGAGGCTGGATCTGCCTATACAGCCCAGCCTCTGTTGCTATCCCAAACCCCACTAAGGTCCCCCTGCACTCTGCAATCCCTCATAAATCACAGCCGTGCTGTGAGGCTGTGTTTACATCTGTAGTGTCAGTCTCAGCTGCTCCCCCGCCTCCTGCATAGCTCCGGTCCCTGCCCCTGTCCCTTCCCTCCAATCAGCAGGGAGGGAAGGGATGCAGGCGGGCACTGGAGTCCTGCAGGAGGTGGGGAGAGCAGCAGACTGACACTATAGAGATAAACACAGCCAGCTCTGACAAGCTGTTTGTCAGCAGCGTGGCTGTGATTTATGAGGGATTGCAGAGTGCAGGGGGACCTTAGGGGGGTTTGGGATAGCAAGAGAGGCTGCGCTGTATAGGCAGATCCAGCCTCTGTATGCAGATAATATTCTTCAAACCCACCTCGGGTTCTCTTTAACCATTTCAGGACCATGCTATTGAACATCTGTCTGTAGACGTTTGTTCTGAAATGAAGCGGATCTTCATAGCAGCGGCCCTGCTGTCCCTGCGCTCCCAGCACTCAAGCTAGCGACGGGTTCTGCTGCTATGGAGGGGAAGAGCGCCGATGGAGCGGCACGGCTGAGGAGTACCGGTACATGAAACCGGCTCGATATGCACTTGGCAAAGATGATC
Source organism: Hyperolius riggenbachi (assembly GCF_040937935.1). Lineage (NCBI taxonomy): Eukaryota > Metazoa > Chordata > Amphibia > Anura > Hyperoliidae > Hyperolius > Hyperolius riggenbachi. Next base: position 294,573,055 of record NC_090654.1, on the reverse strand, counting down.
CACTAGTGCAGATCTCTCATTGACTCATCAGGGGGCGCTGTACACAGGTGAGTTTCTTAGCACAGGTAGACTTGGCTGAGAACCATCTAGCCCAGGCCTGGGCAAACTTGGCCCTCCAGCTGTTAAGGAACTAAAAGTCCCACAATACATTGCAGGAGTCTGACAGCCACAGTCATGACTCATAAAGGCAAATGCATTGTGGGACTTGTAGTTCCTTAACAGCTGGAGGGCCAAGTTTGCCCATGCCTGCTCTAGCATGTGTACACAGTAAACCTGAAGTGAAAATAAACTTGTGCGATAATGAATTGTATGTGTAGTGCAGCTAAGAACTAGAACATTAGCAGCAAAGAAAAGAGCCTCATATTAACTTTCCAGTACAGGAAGAGTTAATAAACTTCAGTTGTTATCTATGCAAAAGAGCGTCTCTGAGCTCTCTGACCCACTGGGCGGAATACAGTCCTGTTTTCTAAAGCTCTTAAACAGGCAAGAAACAGTGAGAGACAGCTTGAGATGAGGTTACTGTCGAGATGTTGAATAAAGATACTGTACAGTGTATAACAATCTTTCTGTATATATAGCTTGTATACATACAGTTACCTCTTCCTGTTCCAATGTCGTGTAGATGTTTCTTTTGCTGAGTCAAAAAACTTGTAATACTGAGCAGCCTAGATTAACTTTACATTTTACTGAATGGGTTGGTCATTTGGATCTTGTATCACATTTATGCAATTATTCTGTCTAAGCTGCTACTCACTGCATTTGATGCGACTGAAGTGATGTGCATTTTTTCTTGTAACTTGTTATATTTTTTCTTTTTCTCCTCACCGGCGTGTGTTGGAACTGGGTTTATTTCTGTTTGTACATTTTGTACTGCTTTAAGAAAATGTCAAGAAAAAGAATTTACAAAAAAAAGGGGGGTCATTATTTCTGCTTTGTTTTATAGCTTAAAAGACAGAGTGTGGTTTTAAAACTGCAACTGTGACAGTATGATGCAATGTTATAAAAGCTATACAACTAAAAATAAAAATATGAGACTCATTTCTTTGCTACTAATGCTCTATTCATTATCCGCACTACACATATAATTCATTATATCATACATTTTGGGGGGGGGGGGGGGTTTCCACTTCAGGTTTGCTGTAAAAGTGATCATGAAGAAGTGAGAGGTATATGGAGGCTGCCATGTTTATTTCCTGTTAAACAATACCAGTTGCCTGGCTGTCCTGCTGATCTATTTGGCTGCAGTAGTGTCTGAATCACACACCAGAAACAAGCACGCAGCTAATCCAGTTACACTTCAGTCACCTGATCTGCTGCATGCTTGTTCAGGGGTTATGGCTAAAAGTATTTGCATTAATTGAAATAAGCAGTATACCACAGAGATAACCATCGCCACTGTTCAGCGTTGTTCTGTCAGTTACGTGTCAGTGTGTAAGTACAAGCGCGTGCAGTGACTTCCTGGCTGAGCGATGCGTCCCCCGACCTTCGCTTTATTTATATCTGCCAGGATATCCTCCGTTCCTAGAAGGAAGTATTGTGCTGTTTGTCTGGTTCCCCCACTGGGAAGATCCACCTGTTCCAACTCCAGAGGAACTCCGAGTCCCAGCATGCCCTGCCAGCAACAGGACAACTTCCTGAGCAGAGTCCAAGGCAGGAGACCTTCAGAGGAACACATGGCACAAGTGGAGAGACAGTGCAGCATTGTGGGTAAGAATGGCAAGGATCAACTTCAGGTTAAAGTGGATCCGAGACAAACTTCTACTCATGGCATAATTGTGTTCCTGAGGGCCCATTCACGATTTTTGCCTGCGTTTTGCAGGAGGGATTTTTCCGCAATTTCACGCGGAAAAATCACTGAACACTGCTGCGATTTTGCAACTATCACGTTTAGCGCTTCTATAGCACTGAAACGCCATCGCCAGGAAATCGCCTGAAAATGGTGCAGGCGACACGTTTGCATTTCACGTTTTTGGGCGCTTTTGGACGATTTCTGGATTAGCGCAAATCGCCCAAGTAAGAACGGGCCCATAGGGTTTCATTACACTAGTGCTTTTAAAAAGCGCTAGCGTTTGAGGGTTTTGCCGAAATCGCGGCAAAACGCTCTAATGTGAATGGGGCCTAACATGTAGTTTATCGGGCATTCCTCAAGCCAAATACTTTTTTTTGTGTTGTTTTAATACCCTAATTCCCTATAAACTAAACAAGCCTCGCCCACAGCTTCTCCGGTGCCTTGGCACTCTCATACTCATCTATAAACTAAACAAGCCTCGCCCACAGCTTCTCCGGTGCCTTGGCACTCTCATACTCATCTATAAACTAAACAAGCCTCGCCCACAGCTTCTCCGGTGCCTTGGCACTCTCATACTCATCTATAAACTAAACAAGCCTCGCCCACAGCTTCTCCGGTGCCTTGGCACTCTCATACTCATGTAGCAAGGGCTTATGGGAGCTCAGTCTGGGCAGGAGGAGGGGGAGGTGTTACTAGCCAGAGATTTCAGAGAATCTTGTCCCTTACATTATCCAGGAAACCTGTGCACAGATAGGGGAGCACAGATATGAACAGTGATATTACACACAGAGCAGGAGGCACAGGAGGGCAAGGTATGGAATGGCCACTACACTGACCTCTGAACTTGGATACACATTAAACGATAAGCAGCCAGGACGTCGTGATGAGCATAAATTTTGCATAATTGTAATTTGCAATTACGATGCAAAATCTTAATGCTATCATCAAAACTGCTAGGTTTGTTAAGGGGAATAGTGGGACACTAGTCAAACTTTTTTTTTTTCAAAAATACCTTATCATTTTTGAGAAACTCTATTTTAAAACTGCAAAAATGCTTCTTAGCGGCAAGCCGCCACATTAAAACTTCATGCTGGAGCCTCTTAACGAACGCCCGCTGCTCGTACCTGTCAGGACTCTGAGATCCGTGATTGGTGAAGGGAACAAGCGTTCCTCTAACCAATCACAATGCCTGGAATGAGTGGACATGACCCTGATCAGGGGCTAAATGTCCATTCATAATAACGAAAGTAGGAAAAGTAGGAAATTGTAAAAGAAAAAAAAAGTGAACACTTCCTAGTAAACCAGGACAGTAAAATTACACACAGACACACGCCATATATTTATAATTAAATATTAATTAAATGAACCCCTTCCACTTCCAAAAGTCCTCCCCGTAAAAACGGGGAAAAAAGCAGTTTAAAAATACATAAATAGTTGCCTTAGGGACTTTTTTTAATATGTATATCATGAAGGTATATTACTGTTATTTTACTATGTAAGGGCTTGTAATTATGGACTGGACACACAAAACAAAAACAGAAAAAATTACACCTATATTTCCAAATAATACATTGTCACCATTTATTGTGCTAGGAACATAATTTAAATCTTGTGATAGTCGGGGCTAACGGGCAAATACAATGTGTGGGATTTATTTAAAGTAGCATTGCTTATTTTAAAACTATAGGGGATGGAATTGGAAAAATAGCGTATTTTTATTTTTTTCTTGTATTTTTGTTCTAATAAAATAAAAAATAAAGTAATTACTGAAAATAAGCATGGCCCACAAAAAGCCTAATTTGTGGTGAAAAAACAAGGTATAGATTATTTTGTTGTGATAAGTAGTAATAAAGTTATTGGTGAATGAAGGGATGAGTGCTGACACAGGTGAAAATTGCTCTGGACGATTAGGGTGAAAACCCCTTTGGGGTGAAGTGGTAAAACTGGCATTTTTCTGAGTTTAAAAAACATTTTTCCTTTGCATTTTTAAAATCAATTTTTTTAAAAATCTTTTTGTACAATTATTGTGACAATAGCATGTATGTGGGCTTTGCTTTTAACAGCTTCAGTTGACACAAAATTATGCAAAATTATGAATGGATTGCACTAAATCAATTGAATGTCCAAAACATAATTATGTATGGCCATACTTGTAAAAATTTGGTGAAATTTATGCGTAATCTTAATTGATTACCATTATCTATATATATAATAGAGCAAGTGCCTCAACCTTCAAACAAGAAGAAGAAGTAGCGCCCCGCCCCCAGGGCCGGTCCAAGCAAGAAGAAGGGGCTGGTCCAAGCAAGAAGAAGAAGTAGTGTCATATCAAACCAAGGGCAAAGAGGGATAATTTGCATATTTAGTAGCAGTGTGTTGTGGGTAACCACAAATGTTCACTTATAGCTGAATTATTGCAGATTTCCTTCTGTTTTAAGAAAGAAAATTACACTAAGCTTTGTTTTTTTTTAGGAGGAGGGCTTTTTGGTCTCTTATATCCACCTATACATTCCGAGTGGTTTGGGTCACCCTGAGCTGCTTGGTTACTCTGTTGTACTGGTCCAAGCCCTATCTCATACAGCCATATCAATCCCTGCTATGCACTGATGAGGGCCAAACGGCTGAAACAGGCTGTCACATGTGGGTTTGATATGACTGTGTAAAACTTAAAGCTATAGGCTTGCTTGGCTTACCAAGGGTGAAAAGGAATAATTTGCATATTTAGTAGCGGTGCATTGTGGGTAATCACAAATGTTCACTTATAGCTGAATTTTTGCATATTTTCTTCTGTTTTAAGAAGGCAAATTACACCAAGCTTTGATTTTTTTTAGTAGAAGGTCTTTTTGGTCCTTTTCATTCACCCATACATTCCGAGTGGTTTGGGTCAGCCTGAGCTGCTTGGTTACTCTGTTGTACTGGTCCAAGCCAGGGGAGGACTGGGAACTTTTGGCCTGGGCGGAAAACACAACCTAGAGGCCCGTTATCATGGCAGCCCCAGCCCAAATGGCGTCATACATGTTCCCTACTTGCTATATGCCGGTAGTCATTTAGGACGCCAATGCGGAAATATAGCAAGGAAACTTGCAGGACAGCGTAACAGGGAAAGTATAACTGCACAGGCATTGGGGGTCACATAATAGATTTGGAGGGAAGACATCCAGTGTTTTCTGCCATGTCTGTCATCCGTGATTATCACACGCCATTACAGCTGTGTACCCGATCGGCCACATCAGCCTGAGATTTCCCGTCATATCAAATTCGACCAATTTCTGCCTGAAATCAGTCAAATCGTCAATTGAGCATGCTTATGGCAACACTGATTTTCATCCAATTTGATAGTAATTATCAAAACAGTTGGCTGATCGCCGAGTCGACAGATGTATGGCCACACACACTTATGTCCAAAGAGGAACTGTCCCTTCAAAAGTGGGACAGTTGGGAGCTATGATGGTAAGAGAGCAGACAGAATTTTTTTTTCTACGGACACTCCAAGCAAGTCTCTGCTCTGCATCTTGCTGTGTACACTTACCAGCTTACCCCTCCTCTAATTGCTATGTAATTGCACTTTTATTTCCCATAGCCAGCCTAGTGTTTCATTGCCTACAAAAAACTGTAATGCAGCAGGCCCTGCACCAGCCCTAAATTGTTAAATGAGAGGCAGCCTGGGGGGAAATGTCCCCCCTCCCCCCCCTGCCAGTCCTCCCCTGGTCCAAGCCCTATCTCATACAGCCATATCAATCCCTGCTATGTACTGATGAGGACCAAAAGTCTGAAACAGGCTGTCACATGTGGGTTTGATATGGCTGTGTAAAATTTAAAGCTATAGGCTTGCAATACACCAGTGGTTCTGGATGCTTGCTTGGCTTACTAAGGGTGAAAGGGAACTATTTGCATATTTAGTAGCAGTGCATTGTGGGTAACCACAAATGTTCACTTATAGCTGAATTATTGCAGATTTCCTTCTGTTTTAGGAAGGCAAATTATACCAAGCTTTGCTTTTTTTAGTAGGAGGTCTTTTTGATCCCTTTTATCCCCCTATACTAGAGATGGGAAGTTCGGATCTTTTCAATGATCCGGATGATTCGAATCGGATCATTGAAAAGATCCGGATCTTTGATCCGAATCTCGGATCATTTTACAAAGGAAGCATTCGGGGGGGGGGGGGGGGGGGGGGGGGTTTGAAATGACTAGCAGGGCAGGAGAAGGAGAGGGGGGTGGACACACAGAGAAGGGGAGAAGATGGACAGAGGGCAGGGAGTGGACAGAGAAGGGAGGAGGGACGAGCAGAGAGCAGAAATGTTTGCACGTAATACCCACATGCTGAAGTCATATGCTTTACATATATTTCACCTACATGTTCATCTGTATACCTTGAATGGAAACGTCGCACAGTGAAAGAAAGCATTCCCAGAAGTAAAGTGCAGCTGTGCTGAGTGCAGGAGGATCATATTACGCTGCAATCACAGTGCCTGCAAAGATACTGAGCTGTGCTGAGCCAAAAGTTTCCATTCCAATGTGATCACTGCAGGGCCGGGCCGAGGCATAGGCTGGAGAGGCTCCAGCCTCAGGGCGCAGTGTAGGAGGGGGCGCACAATTCATTCAGCTATCATTCCTAATTGTGTATGAAGCAGAGAGAAATAAGAAAAGGGGATACATAGCAGTGACTGCAAGCCAGATAACTAGAGATTAAGGTGTTGGGGAGGTTGTGGGCCCTGTGGCGCCTCTTAGTCTAATAGCAATCAGTGTGTGACGGCTGGGGTGGGAGGGATGGGGGAGGGGCCTCTTAGTGTAATAGCAATCAGTGTGTGACAGCTGGGGTGGGAGGGATGGAGGGGCGCATTTTGGTGTCTCAGCCTTGGGTGCTGAAGGACCTTGTCCCGCCTCTGGATCACTGTGCAGCACTACGGAACAGCCAGCCTATAATGGGCAGCACATTGCAGCCAGTATGTGTGCTCTACACATATCTGGCAGTGGCACCCATGTCCCCTCTCTCTCATCTACCTGTCTCCCTGCAAGGCTGCCTCCCTTCTAACAGAGCGATCCATCTCTGCTCTGCTTCCAGGACCCCGCTGCCCGCTGAGAGGGGGCGTGTCGCTCCTGGCCCCGCCCCTTTTGCGATCCGAATCACTCATTTTGATGATTCGGATGATTCGACTCACAAAATAGATTCGGATCAAAGATCCGAATCGTTCATGATCCGGACAACACTACCCTATACATTCTTAGTAGTTTGGGTCACCCTGAGCTGCTTGGTTACTCTGTTGTACTGGTCCAAGCCCAATCTCATACAGCCATATCAATCCCTGCTATGTACTGATGAGGACCAAAAGTCTGAAACAGGCTGTCACATGTGAGTTTGATATGGCTGTGTAAAACTTAAAGCTATATGCTTGCTTGGCTTACCAAGGGGAAAAGGGGTAATTTGCATATTTAGTAGCAGTGCATTGTGGGTAACCACAAATGTTCACTTATAGCTGAATTATTGCAGATTTCCTTCTGTTTTAAAAAGGCAAATTACACCAATACAGTGGGCGGCATTGCAGGAAGTGACAACAGTGGAACGCACGCTGGAACACGGAAGAGGTGAGTCATCCCCGCCCGCTGCCTCTTACTAATAGTGGTGGCTGCTACTGTGCTTAAGCAGGAGGGGGAGCGCACATGGGGGACCAAGGGGGGGGGAGGGGTGTCCAACCCCCCTCCCAGCCGCTGTGCCCTCTACCCTCTTATGTGGCGTATGCTACGCCACGGGTCGGCTAGTTAGTTTTTATTCTTTTAGGTGAGCGCTAACAGTGCAGGAGATTTGGCCGCAGCCGGCGCCACCATAGGTTGTAATTGGAATTACGGCTATAGCGGAGCACAGGGAGTAACTTTGGCGCTGTCAGAAAGCGGAGCTGAAGTTACTTTTAAAACACTGTAATTCGGCCGCCGGCAATAGCAGGAAACCGAATTACATCATTCCCCACCATCCACATGGACCTGGAGGGGGGAGAGTAATGCTGCCGGGAACTTGTGCAGCAGCAGGATCAGCGATATACCGGCTGTATCCTGCGCCCAAGTCTCCCGGCGGCGATTTCATAGGTACGCGCATTTAGGGGGACAAATCAAGCAATACACTATGAAAGATTCAGTCAGCTATTATGGTGTTATTCTACCGTGTATAAAGGTTAAAACTTAAATCTTATAATCTGTCAAAGACATTTTTTTAAACACGTTCACACTACAGTTTCTGTAAAACTTTTTCTTTTTTTAATTTTTCTCTAAGCAATTCCGCATTGTTGTGTTGAATAACGGGCATTTTCCTAAACAGATCAGACCAACACTGCCACCTGCTGACAGTAAGTTAGTATTACATCATATAGAAACCTAGCCAACAGAAGCTGCAATGTCATTTCTTACAATATTTTTTTTTGTTACGCTAATGAAGCTCCAATCTTAGTGGTATAATGTATTTCCTGGAGGCCAGGTTTCTCATTTGTCAATTTACTTTTGTTGACAGCTAAGACACAATCTCCTCTGCACATTGTTAGTTTTAGTAGCAAGCATTATTTTAGCTAGACAGGAGGCACTCACAAAAAACAAAATAATTCAAACTTTAAAAAAAGGTTAAGACTGTCTTTTCAGTTTGGACTTCAATGTCTCCAGGGATGGAGCTGCCTTAATTGGGTGGGGCACGGAGTTTCAAAGGGTGGAGGCAGCATGACAGAAGCCTTTAGCTACGAAGGTTTTGAAGTGAAATGCACTCTGGGGAATGATCACGTTATTACTATTGTCTGAGGTTGTGGGAGTTGTGATGCAGTAAATTGTGTAGAGATTTGAATGTTAGTAGGTCCATTTTGTAGAGGATTCTCCATTCTAGGGGAAGCCAGTGTAGTGAGAGAAGGATTGGTGTTATGTGGCAATGGTGGGGTTGGTAACAGTCTTGCGGCAGCATTCTGTACTAGCTGCAGGTGGTGTAGGTCTTTGTTTGGAAGGATTGGAGTTATGTGACAATGGTGGTGTTGGTAACAGTCTTGTGGCAGCATTCTGTACTAGCTGCAGGCGGTGTAGGTCTTTATTTGGAAGGATTGGTGTTATGTGACAATGGCGGGGTTGGTAACAGTCTTGCGGCAGCATTCTGTACTAGCTGCAGGCGGTGTAGGCCTTTATTTGGAAGTATTGGTGTTATGTGACATTAGCTGGGTTGGTAACAGTCTTGTGGCAGCATTCTATACTAGCTGCAGGTGGTGTAGGTCTTTATTCGGAAGGATTGGTGTTATGTGGCAATGGCGGGGTTGGTAACAGCCTTGCGGCAGCATTCTATACTAGCTACAGGTGGTGTAGGTCTTTATTCGGAAGGATTGGTGTTATGTGACAATGGCGGCGTTGGTAACAGTCTTGTGGCAGCATTCTGTACTAGCTGCAGGCGGTGTAGGTCTTTATTCGGAAGGATTGGTGTTATGTGACAATGGCGGGGTTGGTAACAGCCTTGCGGCAGCATTCTGTACTAGCTGCAGGTGGTGAAGGTCTTTATTTGAAAGGATTGGTGTTATGTGGCAGTGGCGGGGGTTGGCTTGGTAACAGTCTTGCGTCAGCGTTCTGTACTAGCTGCAGGCGGTGCAGGTCTTTATTTGGAAGGATAGGTGTTATGTGGCAATGGCAGGGTTGGTAACAGTCTTGCGGCAGCATTCTATACTAGCTGCAGGTGGTGCCGGTCTTTATTTGGAAGGGTTGGTGTTATGTGGCAATGGCGGGGTTGGTAACAGTCTTGCGGCAGCATTCTGTACTAGCTGCAGGCGGTGTAGGTCTTTATTTGGAAGGATTGGTGTTATGTGACAATGGCGGGGTTGGTAACAGCCTTGCGGCAGCATTCTGTACTAGCTGCAGGCGGTGTAGGTCTTTATTTGGAAGTATTGGTGTTATGTGGCATTGGCGGGGTTGGTAACAGTCTTGCGGCAGCATTCTGTACTAGCTGCAGGCGGTGTAGGCCTTTATTTGGAAGTATTGGTGTTATGTGGCATTGGCGGGGTTGGTAACAGTCTTGTGGCAGCATTCTGTACTAGCTGCAGGCGGTGCAGGTCTTTTTTGGAAGGATTGGTGTCATATGGCAATGGCAGGTTGGTAACAGCATTGCGGCAGCATTCTGTACTAGCTGCAGGCTGTGTAGGTCTGTATTTAGAAGGATTGGTGTTATGTGGCAATGGTGAGGTTGGTAACAGCCTTGCGGCAGCATTCTGTACTAGCTGCAGGCGGTGCAGGTCTTTATTTGGAAGGATTGGTGTTTTGTGGGAATGGCAGGTTGGTAACAGCCTTGCGGCAGCACTCTGTACTGGCTGCAGGCGGTGTAGGTCTTTATTTGGGAGGGTTGGTGTTATGTGGCAATGGTGGGGTTGGTAACAGCCTTGCGGCAGCACTCTGTACTGGCTGCAGGCGGTGTAGGTCTTTATTTGGAACGATTGGTGTTATGTGACAATGGTGGGGTTGGTAACAGCCTTGCGGCAGCATTCTGTACTAGCTGCAGGCGGTGTAGGTCTTTATTTGGAAGGATTGGTGTTATGTGGCAATGGCGGGACTGGTAACAGTCTTGTGGCAGCATTCTGTACTGGCTGCAGGCGGTGTAGGTCTTTATTTGGAAGGATTGGTGTTATGTGACAATGGTGGGGTTGGTAACAGCCTTGCGGCAGCATTCTGTACTGGCTGCAGGCGGTGTAGGTCTTTATTTGGAAGGCCCCATAGAGGGCACTGCAATAGTCCAGCCATAATGTAATGAACAATTAATTAATTTAATTAACATACATTAATGAATGTATACAGAGTGTGAAATGATACCAGTACTCTATAATGCTACCAGCACTGTGCTATCCATAAAAGCAAAGTTAGAAAGAATCTGGTTGATGTGGACAGCCCAGACCATATTGCTCGAAGACACTAAGAAAAGCACCCTGTTGTTTCTTTCACAATGCACAATCGGCTTAATTTTGGCAACATGTTAGAAAAGTAAAAACAGGAAATCATCATAAAATCAGATGCCCTGCTAAGCAGAATTCAGGAAACTGCTCATTCAGCAAAACAGCTCTAGAAAATACTTCAAGCAACCTTTTATACAACAAGGCAACAAAAAAACACACTCAAAGCAATATAAATACTAACAATGATCAAGGCAAAGGTAGTTTATGTAACCAGAACGTACTGCTTGGTCTGGTGAACGATCCCTAGGAATGGATAGCTTTTATATGTTGAAAATGCCACATTTTTGTAGCCCTAAAAGGAGAAAGGTTTGGGAACTGGCATAGGATATGGACAACTGTCTCTTAGAAATACTATCCCCAAAAATAGTACAATTTAAAGCAGATACAAAGAAGTACTGTATATACTCACAGATAAGCTGATAACCTTCTTATACCACAAAACATGGGTACAAAGAGTGTGTGTGTGAGCAAGGGGGGGGGGGGGGATAGGCAGGGCAGTTTCTAGGTTAAATTGCACCCAGGGCACAGGTGTAAAAATTGCACACACACCCATGGACTCACAAAGGTTATTTGTGATGTGGTATTTAACCTACCAGTATAGGTAGCCAGGCATAGGTGCCCCTATTATAGGTAGCCTGGCATAGGTGCCTCAGTATAGGTAGCTGTGCCCCCAGTATAGGTAGCCAGGTATTGTTTCCCCCAGTATCGGTACCCAGGCATAGGTGCCCCAAGTATATGTAGCCAGGTATAGGTGCCTCCAGTGTAAGTTAGCCAGGTATAGGTGCCCTCAGTGTAGGAAGCCAGGTATAGGTGCCCCCAGTATACTGTATGTAGCCAGGTATAGGTGCCTCCAGTATAGGTAGCCTGGTATAGGTTCCAAAGTATAGGTAGCCAGGCATAGGATCCCCCAGTATAGGTAGCCAGGTATAGGTCACCCCAGTATAGGTAGCCTGGTATAGGATCCCCAGTATAGGTAGCCAGGTATAGGTCACCCCAGTATAGGTAGCCTTGTATAGGATCCCCCAGTATAGGTAGCCAGGTATAGGTCACCCCAGTATAGGTAGCCTGGTATAGGATCCCCCAGTATAGGTAGCCAGGTATAGGTGCCCCCAGTATAGGTAGGCAAGTATAGATGTCCCCAGTATAGGTAGCCAGCTATAGGTGCCCCCAGTATAGGTAGCCAGGAATAGGTGCCCCCAGTATAGGTAACCAGGTATAGGTGCCACCAGTATAGGTAGTCAGGTCTATGTGCCCTCAGTATAGGTAGCCAGGTATAGGTCACCCCAGTAAAGGTAGCCTGGTATAGGATCCCCCAGTATAGGTAGCCAGGTATAGGTCACCCCAGTATAGGTAGCCTGGTATAGGTTCCCCAGTATAGGTAGCCTGGTATACGTGCCCATAGTATAGGTACTCAGGCATAGATTCCCCCCAGTATAGGTGGCCAGGTATAGGTCACCCCAGTATAGGTAGCCAGGTATAGGTGCCCCTAGTATAGGTAGCCAGGCATAGGTGCCCCCAGTATAGGTAGCCCGGTATAGTTACCCCCAGAATAGGTTAGCCATGTATAGATACCCCCACTATAGGTAGCCAGGTATAGGTGTCCCCAGTATATGTAGCCAGGTATAGGTGCCCCCAGTATAGATAGCCAGGCATAGGTGCCCCCAGTATAGGTAGCCAGGTACAGTTACTCCCAGAATAGGTTAGCCATGTATAGATACCCCCAGTATAGGTAGCCAGGTATAGGTTGCCCCCAGTATAGGTAGTCAGGTGTAGGTGCCCCCAGTATAGGTAGCCAGGCATAGGTGTCCCCAGTATAGGTAGCCAGGCATATGTGCCCCCAGTATAGGTAGCCAGGTACAGTTACCCCCAGAATAGGTTAGCCATGTATAGATACCCCCAGTATAGGTAGCCAGGTATAGGTGCCCCCAGTATAGGTAGCCAGGTATAGGTGCCCCAGTATAGGTAGCCAGGCTTTGGTGCCCCAGTAAAGGTAGCCAGGCATAGGTGCCCCCAGTATCGGTAGCCAGGCATAGGTGCCCCAAGTACAGGTAGCCAGGCATTGTAGGGTGAGCTTATCTGCAGGTCACATGTCTTTGCCATTTTCAAGGCAACGGAGTGTTTGTGGGGAAGGGGGTGGGCTTATCAGTGAGGGGGCTTATCAGTGAGGGGGCTTATCAGTGAGGGGCTTATCAATGGGTACACACGGTACACTTCTGCCAGAGTGAAATAGGCTATAGATTTATTTTCTCCTACATTGCTGTCACTTACAATAGGTACTAAATATCTGAAGTTTTGGACTAGTCCATCTGCTCATGGGGGATTTATAGTATTTCCTTTATTTTTTTACAAAAGCACTTCATGGAAAGAATCTATACGAAGATGCCGGCCTTCCTACCTGCATGCACACTATTCTGGCAGGCCGACTGAGTGGCTGCCTTTCAGGATGTGCTTTTGTAAATAAAGAAAACCCTGAGAATACCCCATGGGGAGATGGACTGGTCCAAAGCCTGTCTGATTTTTTTTTACAACCTACTGTAAGTGACAGCAAGATCAGAGAAAAGTAATTAACAGTGCATTTTACTCTGGGACAAATATACACTAAATATGTATTATGCATAAACGTGAATTTAAAATGTTACAATTGTTTGCTATAATGTTCCTTTAACCTCCTACACAGAATTTAGCTGACTACTGAGACAGGATCAAGTCATGTGAGATGTCAGATTTCTTAATATTTTCTCAAGTTTAAAGGACAACTGAAGTGAGAGGGATATGGAGGCTGCCATATTTATTTCCTTTTAAGCAATACCAGTTGCCTGGCTGTCCTGCTGATCCTCTGCCTCTAATACTTTTAGCCATAGCCCCTGAACAAGCATGCAGCAGATCAGGTGTTTCTGACATTATTGTCAGATCTGACAAGATTAGCTGCATGCTTGTTCCTGGTGTGATTCAGACACCTCTGCAGCCAAATAGACCACCAGGGCTGTCAGGCGACTGGTATTGTTTAAAAGGAAATAAATATGGCACCCTCCATATCCCTCTCACTTAAAGGATACCCGAGGTGACATGTGACATGATGAGACAGACATGTGTATGTACAGTGCCAAGCACACAAATAACTAGGCTGTGTTCCTTTTTTTCCTTTCTCTGCCTGAAAGAGTTAAATATCAGGTATGTAAGTGGCTGACTCAGTCCTGACTCAGACAGGAAGTGACTACAGTGTGACCCTCACTGATAAGAATTTCCAACTATAAAACACTTTCCTAGCAGAAAATGGCTTCTGAGAGCAGGAAAGAGATAAAAATGGCCAATAGTTCATAGATTTCCGCTCTGGCATACTTCAATGAATGTGTTATTGAGCAAAATCAATAAAACAGTTAAAACTTAAAAAGTAGATTTAAACATAAAATAAAACTGTAAAGCATCTTAAAAAGTGATTTTTAGGAGAAGGAAGATAGAAACAGTCGTTTATTTCATTCGTTTATTTTTGACTCGGGTGTCCTTTAAGTTGTCCTTTAAGCTTTTACTATATACATATATTTTTATATTCCTTCGAGTGACCCCCATTGGATGCAAGAAATGTCTGTCTAAGCTGCTCATAAATAAATGAATGGTTTGGCTCTCTCTCCAGTATAATGTGGTCAAGTTATTCCATTTCACAGAACATGTTTTAGATCTCTTCAATCTCTCCCATTCAGTTAATGGGTAGAATCATCGTACAGATGGGGCCATTTTTGCTGGAAACTGGGCTTTTGTAGGCTTTTTAGACCATGCAAGTATTTTCTCAATGCTCACATTGTTAAAATGGTCGGATTTTAGTGTACAAACAATTTTTGGGGGATGTTGTTTGGCATTCCTGTGCAACAACCCAGGTAGCAAGCCTATCGCTGTTTTCAGTAACAGTCTCTTTGTCTCCTCTCTCCTTTGTAGAACAGGTGTTTCCTCCAAAAACAACGTGTATTTGACCTTCATTGGGCTGCACATCCAGTTTTGTATTCCTATTAAGTCTTGTCTTCATTCAGTGTACGAGATTCAGAGTACGAGGTGTCCTGATATGTTGGTTATAAATGATTTTGGGTAAACAGTACAACATTTTCTACCTAAAGTCTTTCTTCTAGTTTTAGAACTATGTAAATATGTGTGGCAGAAAAGTATGGACCTTTAGTGGCCTATGTCAAGTTCCTTGCTTGTCTGGGAGTTAAGAAAACTCAAGTCCACCTCTGCTGCAGCATTCCCAGGTCTAGGTGACAATTTTAAAACCCTTGATTGGAAAGTAGAGATTTTTTTCAACAAATATGAAGAAAGCTGACCTCAGCATAGCTTTGGTCAAGAGACGGATTTCTTCTTCTTTTGTCCATCAAGGTAAAGTGACGTCTGTGTCGTGTTCAAAGAAGAATCCATTTGCATGGAAGGGCCCCTCCCTCTGTATCTGCCTAGCAGCTGAAGGTAAACTGCTTTTGCTTTCTTTCTGAACTGGTTTCCAACTATAACGTAAAGAAGTGGATTGAGACAACTGTTACTGAAGCCAATGTAGGTCGATATCTGGTTGAAAACTTCATTGGGTACGTCTACGGAGCACGGTGGGAATAGGCGGTATCGGTTCAGCGTGTCTATGAAGGTAGAGATTTGAAAGGGGAGCCAGCAAGCTATGAAGACCAGCAGCACCGATAAGACCAACCAGGTGGCCTTTTTTTCGGTCTTGATTTCCTTAAAGTTCTGCATTGTGTTATTTCTCAAAGTCTTTATAATGTGAAACGTGCAAAAGCCAATGACAACGACGGGTATCAAAAAACAGACAATGTTAAGGATGAAATTATTGGCGATATCCAAATTTGGAGGTGCGTCTACGTAACAGACAGTGGTATTAAACCATTTGTGGAATTCCGCTTTCCGAAAAATAACTTTGGGTATGCTTACTACTCCGGCAAAGATCCAAATGAGGATGCAAACGATTTTGGCCCACCGAGTGGTTCTCATGCGCCCAACAGACATGGTCTTCACCAGAACCAGATATCGATCGATGCTGACCATCATGAGGAAGTAGATGCTGCTGAACAGGTTGAGAATAGTAAGTGAGCTCACAGCAACGCACAGGAAATGGCCAAACGGCCAGTTGAATCCTCTGGAGACCGAGATGGCGAAGAAAGGTAGACTACTCACGAAGACTAAATCGGCAGCTGCCATATTCCCCAGGTAGATCTCTGCAATTGTGCATCGTTTTTTATGGAGCAAGAATACCAGAATGACAAAAAGATTCTCCAAGAACCCGAAGATAAAGATGAACCACATGTAGGCTGGTTGGTATTTCGTAAGCCATGCAAAGTCTGCACCAGAGAAGCAGCTGTCAATGGGAGTGGAATTCCCTTCCATAATGAAGGCCGTCTGGGTTCCTGTTAAAAACAAAATATGATTAAGAAGATTTTGGGGGATCATCTTACTTCCAGCCTCTTACATAGTATTCTAAGACAATAGGTATCGTACAGTGACATCCTATACATACATCTCATCCATGTATTGACTGCATCTCACCCAAGGGGACTGGACAAGCAATATCTGCAGAGATTCTCCAAATGCGCAGCCCAATATAGCTACATAAAGACTAAAATCTAGGTTACCTTATGCCTTACTTTAGGCAAGTGGAAAGGCAAGCGTGTCCAATCTAAGCACAGTTAAAGGGACTCCGAGCTCAAATAAAAAAAGAAAGTTGTACTCACCCGGGGCTTTTTCCAGCCCAGTGCTGGTCGGGAGGTCCCACGACGGCGTCCTGGCTCCTCTCCTAGTCCCCGCTCCGGAATGGCTGACCGGCCGCAGCCCGGGCGACACTCTGCTGAGTGTCGGGCTGTTCCTTCCGCGTATGATGCGGCTGACGTCACACGCCGGCCGCCTCGCTTCATCACGGTGGCCGGCGTGGCAGTACGGCGCATGCTCGCTTTAATCGCGCATGCGCAGTACTTTCACGCCGGCCGCCGTGATGACGCGAGGCGGCCGGCGTGTGACATCAGCCGCGTCATACGCGGAAGGTACAGCCCGACACTCAGCAGAGTGTCGCCCGGGCTGCGGCCGGTCAGCCATTCCGGAGCGGGGACTAGGAGAGGAGCCAGGACGCCGTCGTGGGACCTCCCGACCAGCACTGGGCTGGAAAAAGCCCCGGGTGAGTACAACTTTCTTTTTTTACTTGAGCTCGGAGTCCCTTTAAGGGGACAATTGTTGGACAACTGTCCTTTTGTGCACAGAGGAAAAATCCTACACAGTGTGCCCATGCCCGTAAATGTGTCAGTGCTCGTAAACTGACAGGGACGCCGCCTCAAGAACTTATTAGAGAAGCCTTTGTCAAATGTGTTCAGAATGCCCCAATGTTGGATCAGTGGGATTGAGGAGGATGAGGAAGCCATTATCCAGAGGCTTCCCACTTCTGGTAAGTATACTATTTTGTTTATTTTTTTTCACTTCAGGTACCCTTTTACACAATGCAGATTACCCTGTCTGGTGCCTGATGGGCCACAGTGCCACCCTGGCCGGCACCCATGCACAACAATCACTCATTGGACTCTTTTACTATAGGAAGGCCACTTGAAAGTAAAAGGACCCTCCATCATTACAACACTGGAAAAAGACTGTCTGCATGCCTGGCTAGGGGGTGTCCTCTCCAATATGAAAACATATGGAAACCATGGAATCTCTAACAAAGACTCTAAGGCCACATACACACATCAGACCATAGTCTTTTGAAAATGAAAGATCACAGACCAATCTTACCACCCTTCATGTAGTATGAGAGCCATACTCTACACAGTCTTTTCTATGGAGCTGAACTCCCCATCAGTAAAAAATCTTTGCAAGATGCTGCACACACAGATGCTGTACAGACACAAAAGATCAGTATCTGCAAAAGATCTGTTCCTGCCAAAAATCCATTCCTGCAAATTGCAATGATTGTCTATGAGATCTGCAGATCATCATACACACATGATTTAACTGACATTCATCTGCAGATCAGATCCACCAGGATGGATTTTCAGATCTGCAGATGATTGCTTGATCTGCAGAGGAATGTCAGTTAAATCATGTGTGTATGATGATCTGCAGATCTCATAGACTGTCATTGCAATTTGCAGGAATGGATTTTTGGCAGGAACAGATCTTTTGCAGATACTGATCTTTTGTGTCTGTACAGCATCTGTGTGTTCAGCATCTTGCAAAGATTTTTTTCTGATGTGGAGTTCAGCTCCATAGAAAAGACTGTGTAGAGTATGGCTCTCATACTACATGAAGGGTGGTAAGATTGGTCTGTGATCTTTCATTTTCCAAAGACTATAGTCTGATGTGTGTATGAGCCTTAACTAAACTCGCTGTACAGGTGAAATATAACTGCTCTGTAGCAACCTTGGCTTAGCAACACTTCCATAGGATACCCAGACTACCTGTACTGAATGGTAGCAGGGTTGAAATGTGGGTGGGGCAGGGGGCGGGGATAGGAGGGCAATCCGGTGCTGCAATATTGCAAATAAGGGGCTATAATTAGTGAAATAGTCTAAATGAATGCAAATCAAATAAAGTTATATAAATATGTGTATATATATATATACACACACACACACACACACACACACACACACACACACACACACTGTACTATTTATTTATTTTAAGTATTTATTTATATAGTGCCGACATATTACGCAGCGCTGTACAGAGTATATTGTCACTAGTTACATAATTGTCCATCAGAAGGGCTCACAATCTAATCCCTACCATAGTCGTATGTAACTTATCTGTATGTTTTGGGGGACGTGTGAGGAAACCGGAGTGCCCGGAGGAAAGCCACACAGACACGGGGAGAACATACAAACTCCTTGCAGCTTTTAACGACAGTAGCACGTTTTATTTTAAGACTATAATGGCTGAACTAAAGAATAATGAATTTTTCCCATTTTATTTCTTATTATTCCCCTTAAAATGCATTTAGAATAAAATAATTTTTATCAAAAAGTACCACCCAAAGAAAGCCTAATTGGTGGCGAAAAAACGAGATATAGATAATTTCATTGTGATAAGTAGTTATAAAGTTATTGACGACTGAATGGGAGGAGCACTGAAATGTGAAAATTGCTCTGGTCCATACAACCTGCAATGGTCAAGTGGTTAAACAAGTATGTATACTAAACTCCAAATGTCTTGCTTAAGAGGAACCATAACCACATATAGTAGAATGCATTAAATTATTTAGGATACCCTTTACATTAAATATCCTGGTAACAGCATCAGAAATACTTCCTGTATCTATATATTGCTGTATATTGTATGTAACCCCCCCCCCCCCTCCCAGTGATGTCACAGCCTAGGCTGTTTATTATCGGGAATTCTCCCCCCTGCCACTAAATGGTCAAACACTGGCTGAATAACTTATAAACGACTGCTGGGAAAAAAATGCATTTTTTTTCATTATGATATTTTGACTACAGTTTCACTTTAACCGTTTTTACCTTTTGAACATGACTTTTAGGTCCAAGAGGCTGCTGTGTTCCCGTGCGTGCCCCCCGTTAGCCCGGAGATCAATCAATGGTAACATTGTTCCCATTCATCGATCTAAGCCCCCGGTAGAAAAAACGACCGCTTCTTTTCAAAGGTCACGGTCTTTCTGAAAAAATAAATAAATTACGTCCTCCTTGTAGTTCCTGTGAGCGGACGTGATCGCTCACAGGATAGAAAACACAAAATCTCACTGTGGTCATCTTGTGGCCAAATAGTAAAACTACATGCACATACTGTACATTTTTTATTACAAATAGACACAATAAATTACATTTAAAATTAACTGTTTACCTCCCACAGCCCAAAAAAAAAAACAAAAAAAAACACATAAATAGTTACATAAGGGTCTTAACTTTTTTAATATGCATGTGAAGAGGGTATACAACTATATTTTAAAAAAAAAATTAAATTATTATTATTTTTATTGGTGATAAAATCGCTCAAGTGTGAACAGGCCCTTAGAGGTAGAGGACCAGCAGGGTTGCCAGGCAACTGCTATTGTTTAACCACTTAAGCCTGTCTGGACGAACATTCTCATCCAGATAGGCTGTGCACACTCCCGCTGGCCGCGCGCACTCTCCCATGTGCGCTCCCGCCGCCGGCCGTTAGTCCAGCGATCAATGAATGGGATTATAGCGCCCATTCGTTGATCAAAGTCCCCCGCAGAACAGAGGCTGTGGTTTTTCTGAGTTAAAAAAAGTGTTTCGTCCTCATTCATATTCCTGGAAGTATGATCGTACGCTTCCAGGACTTTTTGACTCTGGTCATCTTGTGGCCAAATAGTAAAACTACACCCACATCCATTTTTCATTAAATAAATACATTATTTTACATTTAAAATTAGATGTTTATCTCCCACACCAAAAATTACCCAAATAACATTTTTAATGAAAAAAAAAATACAATTAAAAAAAAAAACATAAATAGTTACATAAGGGTCTGAACTTTTTTAATATGCATGTGAAGGGGGTATACAAGTAATATTTTTTAAATTATAAGCTTGTAAATAGTGATGGACGCAAGACTAAAAAAATGCACCTTTATTTCCAAATAAAATATTGTCGCCATACATTGTGATAGGGACATAATTTAAATGGTGTAATAACCGGGACAAACGGGCAAATAAAATACGTGAGTTTTAATTACGGTAGCATGTATTATTTTAAAGTTATAATGGCTGAAAACTGAGAACTAATGAATTTTTTCCATTTTTTTCTTTATTAACCACTTGAGGACTACAGTCTTTCTAACCCTTAAGGACCAGGCACTTTTTTTCCATTCAGACCACTGCAGCTTTCACGGTTTATTGCTCGCTCATACAACCTACCACCTAAATGAATTTTGGCTCCTTTTCTTGTCACTAATAAAGCTTTCTTTTGGTGCTATTTGATTGCTCCTGCGATTTTTACTTTTTATTATATTCATCAAAAAAGACATGAATTTTGGCAAAAAAATGATTTTTTTAACTTTCTGTGCTGACAGTTTTCAAATAAAGTAAAATTTCTGTATACATGCAGCGCGAAAAATGTGCACAAACATGTTTTTGATTAAAAAAAAAACCATTCAGTGTATATTTATTGGTTTGGGTAAAAGTTATAGCGTTTACAAACTATGGTGCAAAAAGTGAATTTTCCCATTTTCAAGCATCTATGACTTTTCTGACCCCCTGTCATGTTTCATGAGGGGCTAGAATTCCAGGATAGTATAAATACCCCCCAAATGACCCCATTTTGGAAAGAAGACATCCCAAAGTATTCACTGAGAGGCATAGTGAGTTCATAGAAGATATTATTTTTTGTCACAAGTAAGCGGAAAATGACACTTAATGACAAAAAAAAAAAAAAAAAAAAGTTTCCATTTCTGCTAACTTGCGACAAAAAAAAAATGAAATCTGCCACGGACTCACCATGCCCCTCTCTGAATACCTTGAAGTGTCTACTTTCCAAAATGGGGTCATTTGTGGGGTGTGTTTACTGTCCTGACATTTTGGGGGGTGCTAAATTGTAAGCACCCCTGTAAAGCCTAAAGGTGCTCATTGGACTTTGGACCCCTTAGCGCAGTTAGGGTGCAAAAAAGTGC
This sequence comes from Hyperolius riggenbachi, assembly GCF_040937935.1. NCBI lineage: Eukaryota > Metazoa > Chordata > Amphibia > Anura > Hyperoliidae > Hyperolius > Hyperolius riggenbachi. Next base: position 294,551,713 of record NC_090654.1, on the reverse strand, counting down.
CACACATGTGGTATTGCCATACTCAGTAGAAGTACTATAATGTGTTTTGGGGTGTATTTTTACACATACCCATACTTGGTGGGAGAAATACCTCTGTAAATGACAATCTTTTGATTTTTTTACACACAATTGTCCATTTACAGAGTTATTTCTCCCACCCAGCATCGGTATGTGTAAAAATACACCCCAAAACACATTGTACTACTTCTCCCGAGTACGGCGATACCACATGTGTGGCACTTTTTTGCACCCTAACTGCGCTAAAGGGCCCAAAGTCCAATGAGTACCTTTAGGATTTCACAGGTCATTTTGCGGAATTTGATTTCCAGACTACTCCTCACGGTTTAGGGCTCCTAAAATGCCAGGGCAGTATAGGAACCCCACAAATGACCCCATTTTAGAAAGAAGACACCCCAAGGTATTCCGTTAGGAGTATGGTAAGTTCATAGAAGATTTTATTTTTTGTCAAAAATTAGCAGAAAATTGATTTTTATTGTTTTTTTCACAAAGTGTCATTTTCCACTAACTTGTGACAAAAAATAAAATCTTCTATGAACTCGCCATACACCTAACGGAATACCTTGGGGTGTCTTCTTTCTAAAATGGGGTCATTTGTGGGGTTCCTATACTGCCCTGGCATTTTAGGGGCCCTAAACCGTGAGGAGTAGTCTGGAAATCAAATTCCGCAAAATGACCTGTGAAATCCTAAAGGTACTCATTGGACTTTGGGCCCTTTAGCGCAGTTAGGGTGCAAAAAAGTGCCACACATGTGGTATTGCCGTACTCGGGAGAAGTAGTAAAATGTGTTTTGGGGTGTATTTTTACACATACCCATGCTGGGTGGGAGAAATAACTCTGTAAATGGACAATTGTGTGTAAAAAAATCAAAAGAGTGTCATTTACAGAGGTATTTCTCCCACCCAGCATGGGTATGTGTAAAAATACACCACAAAACACATTGTACTACTTCTCCCGAGTACGGCGATACCACATGTGTGGCACTTTTTTGCACCCTAACTGCGCTAAAGGGCCCAAAGTCCAATGAGTACCTTTAGGATTTCACAGGTCATTTTGCGGAATTTGATTTCCAGACTACTCCTCACGGTTTAGGGCCCCTAAAATGCCAGGGCAGTATAGGAACCCCACAAATGACCCCATTTTAGAAAGAAGACACCCCAAGGTATTCCGTTAGGTGTATGGCGAGTTCATAGAAGATTTTATTTTTTGTCACAAGTTAGTGGAAAATGACACTTTGTGAAAAAAACAATAAAAATCAATTTTCCGCTAACTTTTGACAAAAAATAAAATCTTCTATGAACTTACCATACTCCTAACGGAATACCTTGGGGTGTCTTCTTTCTAAAATGGGGTCATTTGTGGGGTTCCTATACTGCCCTGGCATTTTAGGGGCCCTAAACCGTGAGGAGTAGTCTGGAAATCAAATTCCGCAAAATGACCTGTGAAATCCTAAAGGTACTCATTGGACTTTGGGCCCTTTAGCGCAGTTAGGGTGCAAAAAAGTGCCACACATGTGGTATTGCCGTACTCGGGAGAAGTAGTACAATGTTTTTTGGGGTGTATTTTTACACATACCCATGCTGGGTGGGAGAAATAACTCTGTAAATGGACAATTGTGTGTAAAAAAATCAAAAGATTGTCATTTACAGAGGTATTTCTCCCACCCAGCATGGGTATGTGTAAAAATACACCACAAAACACATTGTACTACTTCTCCCGAGTACGGCGATACCACATGTGTGGCACTTTTTTGCACCCTAACTGCGCTAAAGGGCCCAAAGTCCAATGAGTACCTTTAGGATTTCACAGGTCATTTTGCGGAATTTGATTTCCAGACTACTCCTCACGGTTTAGGGCCCCTAAAATGCCAGGGCAGTATAGGAACCCCACAAATGACCCCATTTTAGAAAGAAGACACCCCAAGGTATTCCGTTAGGAGTATGGTGAGTTCATAGAAGATTTTATTTTTTGTCACAAGTTAGTGGAAAATGACACTTTGTGAAAAAAACAATAAAAATCAATTTTCCGCTAACTTTTGACAAAAAATAAAATCTTCTATGAACTTACCATACTCCTAACGGAATACCTTGGGGTGTCTTCTTTCTAAAATGGGGTCATTTGTGGGGTTCCTATACTGCCCTGGCATTTTAGGGTCCCTAAACCGTGAGGAGTAGTCTGGAAATCAAATTCCGCAAAATGACCTGTGAAATCCTAAAGGTACTCATTGGACTTTGGGCCCTTTAGCGCAGTTAGGGTGCAAAAAAGTGCCACACATGTGGTATCGCCGTACTCGGGAGAAGTAGTACAATGTGTTTTGGGGTGTATTTTTACACATACCCATGCTGGGTGGGAGAAATACCTCTGTAAATGACAATCTTTTGATTTTTTTACACACAATTGTCCATTTACAGAGTTATTTCTCCCACCCAGCATGGGTATGTGTAAAAATACACCCCAAAACACATTTTACTACTTCTCCCGAGTACGGCAATACCACATGTGTGGCACTTTTTTGCACCCTAACTGCGCTAAAGGGCCCAAAGTCCAATGAGTACCTTTAGGATTTCACAGGTCATTTTGCGGAATTTGATTTCCAGACTACTCCTCACGGTTTAGGGCCCCTAAAATGCCAGGGCAGTATAGGAACCCCACAAATGACCCCATTTTAGAAAGAAGACACCCCAAGGTATTCCGTTAGGAGTATGGTGAGTTCATAGAAGATTTTATTTTTTGTCACAAGTTAGTGGAAAATGACACTTTGTGAAAAAAACAATAAAAATCAATTTTCCGCTAACTTTTGACAAAAAATAAAATCTTCTATGAACTCACCATACTCCTAACGGAATACCTTGGGGTGTCTTCTTTCTAAAATGGGGTCATTTGTGGGGTTCCTATACTGCCCTGGCATTTTAGGGGCCCTAAACCGTGAGGAGTAGTCTGGAAATCAAATTCCGCAAAATGACCTGTGAAATCCTAAAGGTACTCATTGGACTTTGGGCCCTTTAGCGCAGTTAGGGTGCAAAAAAGTGCCACACATGTGGTATCGCCGTACTCGGGAGAAGTAGTACAATGTGTTTTGGGGTGTATTTTTACACATACCCATGCTGGGTGGGAGAAATAACTCTGTAAATGGACAATTGTGTGTAAAAAAATCAAAAGATTGTCATTTACAGAGGTATTTCTCCCACCCAGCATGGGTATGTGTAAAAATACACCACAAAACACATTGTACTACTTCTCCCGAGTACGGCGATACCACATGTGTGGCACTTTTTTGCACCCTAACTGCGCTAAGGGGCCCAGAGTCCAATGAGTACCTTTAGGCTTTACAGGGGTGCTCAAAATTTAGCACCCCGCCCACTTGCCAGGACAGTTAACAAACCCCACAAATGACCCCATTTTGGAAAGAATACACGCTAAGGTATTCCATGAGGGCCATGGTGAGTTCATAGAAAATGTTATTTTTTGTCACAAGTTAGCGGAAAATGACATTTTGTGAAAAAACAAAAAAAAACCACAAAACCACAATTTCTGCTAACTTGTGACAAAAAATAAAACATTCTATGAACTCACCATGCACCTCACGGAATACTTTTGGGTGTCCTCTTTCCAAAATGGCATCATTCGTGGGGTCTGTCCTGGCATTTTAGGGTCTCTGCAATCATTACATGTATGGCCAGTATTAGGAGTTTCTGCTATACTCCTTATATTGGGCATAAGGGTAATGCACTGTGGGCTGAAAGGAAAAATTTACGTCAAACAATCAATCAATGTGGATGAAAAAATATCTGCCAAAAAATTTTGGAGAAAAAAAAAAAAAAAAAAAAAAAAGAGGAAGGCGTCTGCCAGGACATAGGAGCTGCCGCCCCAAAAATCCAAACCCACCAGCTCGTATGCCCTGGCAAACCTGATTTATCCATTCACACCGATCGATGTGGATGAACAAATCATTGCCAGAGTTCTTTTTTGATACAAAGTGTTTGCCAAAGCATATGAATCCCCAACACCACTCCTCGGCCCATATGCCTCGGCAAACGTATCTTTTTGACTGCGGAGGAGAAATCTCGTCCTGCAGCGCTGCATGCACCGACTTATGTGTAAGCTGACAGACGCGCATTGTTCTGTCAGGATGCACCATCAGTGCTGCAGCTGATTGGTCGGTCTGGATAGAAAAAAGAGAGAAGAAAAAAGACAAAACAATACAAAAAGGAGGAGAAGGCGTCTGCCAGGACATAGGAGCTGCCGCCCCAAAAATCCAAACCCACCAGCTCGTATGCCCTGGCAAACCTGATTTATCCATTCACACCGATCGATGTGGATGAACAAATCATTGCCAGAGTTCTTTTTTGATACAAAGTGTTTGCCAAAGCATATGAATCCCCAACACCACTCCTCGGCCCATATGCCTCGGCAAACGTATCTTTTTGACTGCGGAGGAGAAATCTCGTCCTGCAGCGCTGCATGCACCGACTTATGTGTAAGCTGACAGACGCGCAATGTTCTGTCAGGATGCACCATCAGTGCTGCAGCTGGTTAGTCGTTCGCTCGGTCCACCTGGAAGGTTATTGGATGGAAAAAGGAAAAAAAATACAAAAAAAAACAAAAAACAGGCAAGCAGCAAAGCAATTACTTCATTAACATTAATAAACTGAACTTTTTTAATAAAAACCTTAACATTGCAAACTAAACATTAGCTTCTTTGCTTACCTGTTTTTTGTTTTTTTTTGTTTTTTTTAACTTACCTCCCGAGGACAAACCTCTCCTCCCCCATGGGACAATGTGCGAAGTGCAAATCGCACAGAGTTGTGGCGAAGTACATTACGCATTTTGTCCCAAGTGAAAGGAGAGGTTTCTGGCAGCCCTGTGTATTACGCTCTCTCAAAACCAGATGTTTGGTTTCACACTGCATATTGACATATCCGGTGGGTCGAGCCCGCCGCACCGTATCGTCCAAAACAGACCTTCAGGGAATACCACAAGAGTAGCATTCGGCCTAGTAATGAACTGCGTCGCCATAGACTAACATGACTTCCGGGCCGATCGAAATTGCCACAGAAGCCACGCAGTAACGTAGGCATGCACTAGTGTTAAGTCAAGCACTTCCGGCGTAGGGGGGGACCGCAAAGTGTGACTTTCGCTAGGCATTTTGCCCTAACGCATCGCAGCAGTGTGAAATAGCACTGAGAGACCCTTGTGTGCCTACCGCTGTGTCTGTAGTTCCCTACTCTCTAATAGTGTACCTGCTCATGGTACCTCTCAAAACACTCCCCTAGGCATAGTCCAGGCTGGTCAGGGCAGCGGGGACAATAAACAGTGGTGTCACGCCTTGTTCCAGCCCTGCTGCAGACACGACAGCGTTTTCTTCGGATTCGGTGACCTGGGGTACTTGGAATCGGATAGGCGTAATGCCTTCCATGCAGCCTGCTAGTTGCATCTTGGGGTTGGGCCCGGGCACCTCCTGGATACAGGAGTTCCATAGTGATCTGTCTCTGAAATTGTAGAAACGATCCAGTTCTCCCAGCCTTACTGTAGAGAACAAAGCTGTTGTAAACTGCCAATTGAATTAAATAAAAGGACACTTTTTTATACCAGCGCCTTGTTTTGCGGGAAAGTAAATAGGGCGCTAACCTCTGGTCATTGAAGTCCACCCCTCCCATGTTGGTATTATACTCGTGGACGACAAGGGGTTTTTCAATGACCTCAGTTCGCCGTTGAATTTGGACTGTCGTGTCTGCGTGAATGGTGGACAGAAAGTAAACGTCCCTCTTGTCCTTCCATTTCACCGCGAGCAGGTCGTCAGCACTCAATGCGGCCCTCTGCCCCCGTTGAAGTTTGGTGGTAATGAGCCGTTGGGGGAAGCCCCGGCGACTATGCCGCACGGTGCCACAGCATCGGATTCCTTCTAACTTTAAGTGCTGATAGAGGGCCACACTTGAGTAGTAATTGTCCACATAAAGATGGTACCCCTTCTGGAACAAGGGTGACGCCAAGTCCCACACAACCTTTCCACTGCTCCCCAGGTAGTCAGGGCATCCGACCGGCTCCAATTTGGAGTCTTTTCCCTCATAGACTCTAAAATAAGATGTATAGCCTGTGGCCCTTTCACAGAGCTTATACAGTTTCACCCCATACCGGGCGCGCTTGCTTGGGATGTACTGTTTGATGCCAAGGCGCCCGGTAAAACGTATGAGGGACTCATCTACGCAGATTTGCTGTTCAGGGGTATAAGCATCTGCAAATTTTGATGACAGGTGGTCTATGAGGGGCCGCATTTTGTGGAGCCGGTCAAAAGCAGGGTGGTCACTTTCATGACAGGTTTCATCATCATTGAAGTGCAGGAAGCGCAGGATGTTCTCAAATCGTGTCCTGGACATGGCAGCAGAGTACAAGGGAACATGTTGTGATGGGTCTGTAGACCAATAAGACCGCAACACATTTTGTTTGATTTGACCCATGTTTAAGAGAAGGCCCAAAAAAATTTTAAGTTCGGAAACTTGGACTGGTTTCCACCGAAATGGCTGGGCAAGGAAGACATTCGGATTGGCGGTTAGAAATTGTGTGGCTTTACGGTTGGTCTCTGCCACGACTAGGTCTAAGAGATCCTGGGTGATGAACAGATAAAAAAAGTCTAGGGGCGATCCTAGATTATCTGTCATCACCTGGACTCCAGACTGGGCGGTGAAAGGGGGCAGTACGGGTGCGGCGGTATCAGGGGATTGCCAATTTGGATTTGCCAGCACCTCTGGTAAACTAGGGGTAGTACGGGCCCGTCTACTTGATGGCTGCGACTGGGGTGTTACTACACGTGCCACCGAACCAGTTTCAACTTCCACGCTGGTGCTCGCCACTTCACCAGGGTGTACGGAAGTACTGGTTCTAGGTCCAGGAGATGCTGTGCTGCCTGCCCCACCATGAAATCTCAGACCAGCACGAGCACCACTCTGCTGCCCTTGAGGCTGATCCTGCGCCACCTGCTGTCCAACGACATGGGGTGTGGTACGGCTGGCTCTAGCCGGGACCTCAACCTCGTCATCACTATCGGTCAGTGAGCCACTGCTCAATTCAGGTACAAACTCTGACCCAGATGATTCGTCGAATGGTTCGTCCCAATCGTCCTCATCCGACTGGGCCATGTACCTGAGAACCTCATCATCGGAATACCCCTTTTTTGCCATGGTGGACTGCTAAATTTAGGGGGTATTCCTCTGAGACTACCCAGAAAAAAGAGCACCTACTTAGCGAAAGGGAGTATTTGAGCGGTAGAAAGCTGTGATCACTGAGTTTTGATTAAAAAAAAAATCAAAACTGATGTTTACAGTGCACAGCTAGTGTACAGTGGTTTTTGCAGTGATCAGAAAAAAAAATTCTGTCACTGCGGTGGGGTGGGCTGAACGCAAGTGCAGGCGAGCGATCAGACCTGATCGGGCAAACACTGCGTTTTTTAGTGGATCCTAGTGACCCTAATAGATCTGACTGCGATCAGTAATGATCACTTACAGATACTATATAGTAACAATGTTGATTAGCGACAGTGATGACGCTAATTAGTGACTGTGGTGCAGTGGGCTGAGCACTAACTGACACTAACAAAGGGGCCTAGCTAACTGGCCTAACTGCTAACACTAGTGATACTAAAAAAGTGACAGTTTCCACTGATCACTGTTTTTAGATCACTAGGATAGTGACAGGGGGGTGGTGGCGAGTGGGGAATCAGAAGCAATCAGAAACAATCACAGGCCAATCACGGGACAATCAAAGCCAATCACAGGCCAATCACGGGACAATCACAGGCCAATCACGGGACAATCACAGGCCAATCACGGGACAATCACAGGCCAATCACGGGCCAATCACAGGCCAATCACGGGGCAATCACAGGCCAATCACGGGACAATCACAGGCCAATCACGGGACAATCACAGGCCAATCACGGGACAATCACAGGCCAATCACGGGACAATCACGGGCCAATCACGGGACAATCACAGGACAATCACAGGCCAATCACGGGACAATCACAGGCCAATCACGGGACAATCACAGGCCAATCACGGGACAATCACAGGCCAATCACGGGACAATCACAGGCCAATCACGGGACAATCACAGGCCAATCACGGGACAATCACAGGCCAATCACGGGACAATCACAGGCCAATCACGGGACAATCAAATACAATTACGGGACAATCAAATACAATGACAGCACAATATGACAGCACAATCAAATACAATGCACTGGGAAGGTGATTGGGGGGGGGGGGGGGGGGTCTGAGGGCGATCTGAGGGTGAGGGGGGTTGATTAGGTGCCCGCACGGGGCAGATTGGGTCCTGATCTGATGGGTGGCAGACACAGGGGGTGACCGATGGGAGGTCAGTGAGTGATTACAGGGGAGAATAGATGTAAACAATGCACTGGGGAGGTTATCAGGGGGGGGGTCTGAGGACAATCTGGGGGTCTGGGTGGGTGATCAGGTGCCCCCAAGGGACAGTTTAGGGTCTGCTCTGATGGGTGGTGGTGACAAGTGACAGACAGGTGATAGACAGGTGGTCAGTGGGTGAGGCAGATGCAGTACAGTATACAGTATACAGGGGTGGGGGGCTGGGGGGGGGGTCTGGGGGGATCTGAGGGTAGGGGGGGGTGATCAAGGGACCCTAGGGGGCAGTTAGGGACCTAATCTAAATAATAGCGTCGGCAGATAGTGGCAGGGGGTGATTGATAGGTTTATTAGGGGGTGCTTGGGTGCAAACTTGGGTCTGCTGGGGTGGTCAGGGGGGGTTCTGAAGGCTGGGGTGGGCGATCGGGGGGTCTGTGGGTGTAAAAAACCTGTTCTGTGCTTGCTCTAACAGGGCTGCCTCCTCCTCCGAGATCCGTGCGAAGATGCGTGCAGAGGAGGAGGAGGCAGCCTGTATAATACACTTTGTTACGTAAACAAAGTGTATTATACAATACTATTGGCCAGATCGTATTTTTAAACCCCGCCGGCGCTGCTAATTGGCCGGCGGGGTATCGGGCAAGGTGGGCGGGACCTTTCGCCGCGGGGAGCGCGCGTCATAGATGACGCGATCGCTCCCCGGACACGCCTTAAGGACCCGCCGCCGTCAGGCGTATTGCGGTCCTTAAGGCGTCCACTTTGCCGCCGCCCATGGGCTGTGGGCGGTCGGCAAGTGGTTAAACAATATTCCCGTTAAAATGCATTTAGAAAAAAATAATTCTTAGCAAAATGTACCACCCAAAGAAAGCCTTATTGGTGGTGGAAGAAACAAGATATAGATCAATTCATTGTGATAAGTAGTGATAAAGTTATTGGCGAATGAATGGGAGGTGCAATTTGCTCAAATACATACGGTGAAAAATGACTGAAGGCTGAAGTGGTTAAAGGAATCATCAGGCATAATATGCTGCCCCCTGATATACCATATATTTCCAGTTAAAATACAGAGTTTGGGATATACTCTCTGTACAAGACTACCCCTCTTCTAACACACACCAAATAAAAATTAAAAAAAAATCATATTTTGGTGCTATGTATGAACAGATACTGGTGCTGTACTGTATGTGGTACCCAGTATATAACAGTATATAGAGACTGGTTGGATTGGTCATCTCTCCCTCTCCCTAAGCGGATTGGTCAGCTCTCCTTGTCTACCTGTTTATCAGAGCGGTATGGAAGAATAGATTGCGCTGTGTCCATAAAACACGCCTCATTCACCCTTCTGGCCCCGCCCTTGTATCCTATTTACCTCCTTCTCTGCCTCTCAGATCTCGCACATGTGCGCCTGCGCCGCTTCACTACAGTCCTCAGCAGCGAGGTCTGAGAGGCGGTAACTGGATAGGGCATATCACCCGGCATCAATGACACCCGGCGTATAAGACCACCCCTGACTTTTCAGAAGATTTTCAAGAGTTAAAAAGTAAAGTCTTATACACCATGATATACAGTATTTACCCGGGGCTTCCTCCTTACAGCCGACACGTCCCTCGCAGCATCTCCGCTCCCAGCCGCTGGTTCGGGGTCACCGCCGTTGTAATCAAGCCTGCACAGTACACAACAGAAAATGTGGGGTTAACTGACAGCGGCGCTTGTGCAGACGCAGTAGATGAGGTCGGCCTCTGCACCGGCAGGGAGAGTGGAGCTGCAGCGTGGGACATGTCGGCTGTAAGGGGCTGGAGGAAGCCCCGTGTAAGTATATCAGGGGGCAGCATATTGTGCCTGATGATTCCTTTATAAAACCAGCGACACCCATGCTAACCTAGAAATAAAAAACACACATATATAAGTAGACCTAAGATGGCGCCTGGATAGGAAGCCACGGCCACAGGGCTCCGACAATAACTTATCTTTTCTCCTTTCCTGGGTTCCCCCCTGGCCATGGCTCACCACAGAGGCTCCCTCCAGCTCCCTCACTCCGTTGCTGTAGAGTGCGGTCTGACGGCTTCCCGGGCTCCGGGCCCCCAGCGCTCGCTTGCCACATGGGAGACACCAGCTGATTTTGACCCCACATGACGCTGCCGATGCTGGCCCCGCAGCTGTATCCGTGCTTCATGCGGATGTCGCTACTGAGGCCTGCCGGTCAGGACCCTGGACCATCTGCTCTCTCCCTACCGGACATGCAGACCGCGCCGGTGTGCAGCCAGCTGATCAAGCCACGTGCTGATCAGCTGGCCTGCGATGGTTCCTGGCTGCCCTGTCCCGCGGCCTCTGGTTTGCCACTCACCGCCGATCGGATTCCCACCACCGCCACGTACCATGGAAGTCCTTCTGTGCTGTCAGAGGGTCCCATGCCGCTGCACTGAACAGGGAAGAGAAGCAGCGGCATGTCTTTAGCCCCATCCACCAGCTGATCAGGAGCAAGTATTGGCAGCACAGCCCTGCCTGGATCCAGCTAGGAGGAGGAAATCGCAGCTGTCCGGCTCCATTCACCAGAGGACCAGCTCCAGGACAAGGCAAGTGTGCCCTGCCATCCTCCTCCATGTCAGACCCTGCCAGCCTGCACTCTGGCCTGGATTATGACAACTTTCGGCGCGGCCTCCCAGGGGTCTGCGTTCTCCTCAATCGCCATTGCTGTCTGTCTGGAGACCCCTGATCTCTCCATACTAGGCTGCAACCAGGTGCTAAATTTAGGTGCGGCCTGGATCCTTCAGTTGCCGTTTCACCGCACCAGTCATCTGCCACCCTTATCGCATTCAAGCAGCTCACATGGGACTTTTTTGGCCAGCCAACCAGAACACCAACCAAACACCAATCAGCCAGATTCCACCGCAACCCCAAGGAGACACTCTTCTCTCTCTCTCTCTCTCTCCCCAAGGACAGTCTGCGGGGCATCTGATTCAAGTATCACTGCAAAGTGTTTGAGTGCCTAGACGGCAGCGGATTACCCCCTGGTTCCTCTCCTTGGACTTTCTTTTGTATCTCTTATCCATGTATAACTTTGTATAATTTTCTGGATCTACTGTATACTTGAAGTACTGCCTACTGTACCACTGTACTCTTTGTGTTTTCTGTGTCACTTTATGTTTACTGTACCATTGCCGACCCTGAAGTGCCAAAACCAATTCCGGGTACAATCCCTGTTGTACTTGGCGAAATAAACTGATTCTGATTCTGAGATAAATACTACTTCTACTTACATAACAGATGTATTGTGCTATCCACATAATGATTACTGTGAATTTTATAAAGGAAAAGCAGAAAATCCTATTCTAGGCAGTGGCCATCTTGCCAAGCTAATGCTGACATCATATCCTCCCTGACTCTTGTTTTCCCCCCTCCCTTCTCTTGCTCATTGTGTATTCATTAGCTGCCCTCCTCCCAGAGTCTTCAGACACTCCCACGGAGGTGTATACAAGGAACTACACTGTCTTATCCTCCAATCGCTGAGTCACCTCAGCCTTGCTTGTAACACAAGTGAGCAGGGGATCGTGTTTCTGATAAGCAGCTAGGCAGGAAAATAAATGGAAGAGGAGGAATATATTATAGATCAAAAGAACTCCCAGCATTCAACTGTTTGGCAGTAGAGCCAGTGCTCCTAAAGTATGTGATAACTCCAAACCATAACAGCAGAAAAAGTTTTGCAAGTTTTGAATGCAGGATTAGCATCTTTATCACTTAATACAATCAGACCAGTTGCTGTTGAAATTTGATTTTTATGGTGACAATACCGCTTTAAGTATCTCGTCTTCATATCTGTTGCACAAGTACCTTGTGTTTCCCAATCTACTGCTTAATTACACACGGCTTGCTTTGATTTCATGACAGTAATCCTGAGTGATGAGCTCGTGGGAGGACATTAAATACAGCGGGTTTAGGCTTCATTAATCTGAGTTCTGTACAGAACCAGAGACTCGACATTAGTATCTGCAGGTCAGATGGTGGGAATCCAGCACATGCTGGTACCAGGACAGGGCAATGCATGATGGGAATCCAGCACATGGACAGAGCAATGTGTGAAGTCTGTCTGCTGGGAAATGAGGCGTGGCTGATCTATCATCTTTAGGGAATTGTTACTACCATGCTTGGACAGTCTGCCCATTGTGACTTCTATCACAACCTGCAGCCTCAGTACAGCCTGTCCTCGCTTAGAATACATCTCCTCTCCTTTCCCACAGTCACTCCTCTATGCCTATAAGAACTCTCAGACCATTGCTTTCTTTTTTTCTTTTTTCTTTTTTTTTTAACAATCTTTCAGTATTCCTTAACCAGTTCGCATTCAGTCGTTTTTCGCTTCATGCATCCGAACAATGTTCACCTCCCATTCATTAGCCTATAACTTTATTACTACTTATCACAATGAACTGATCTATATCTTGTTTTTTCCGCCACCAATTAGGCTTTCTTTGGGGGGTACATTTTACTTAGAGCCACTTTACTGTAAATGCATTTTAAAAGGAAGAATAAGAAAAAAACGGAAAGAAATCATTATTTCTCACTTTTCGGCAATTATAGTTTTAAAATAATACATGCCTCCATAATTAAAACCCACGTATTGTATATGCCCATTTGTCCTGGTTATTACACCATTTAAATTATGTCCCTATCACAATGTATGGCGACAATATTTTATTTGGAAATAAAAGTGCATTTTTTCCGTTTTGCATTCATCACTATTTACAAGCTTATAATAAAAAAAAAAAAAGAAATATTTCATCTTTACATTGATATTTAAAAAGTTTAGACCCTTAGGTAAATATTTGTGTTTTTTTTTTTTTTTTTATTGTAATGTTTTTTTTGTTTTTTTTAATTAAACATTTTATGTGGGTATTTTTGGGAGGGTGGGATTGAAATTGTATTTTTTTTTTTTGTAAATATATGTGTATTTTTATTTTTATTTAACTTTTAGATGTAGTTTACTTTTTGGCCACAAAATGGCAGCCATGAGTTGTTTACAGTGACGTCACTCTAAGCGTACCACGTACGCTTAGAGCGACATAGGAAGCAGAAAAAGCGTAGCTTCCGAGAGAAGCTGTCGCTTTTTCTGCGGGGGCGAGGAATCAGTGATCGGGCACCGTTGCCCGATTCACTGATTCACTGGCTAACAACCCGCCGGCCGGGAGCACGCGTGCACGCGCGCGATCGGCCGCGTGGACGCGCAGGAGCGCACATGGCTTCCTGGACGTGAGTTTCACGTCCAGGAATGTCAAATAGTTAAAGGACCACTTTCGCGAAAAACTGTAAAATTTAAAATACATGTAAACACACACTGCGTTGGGGCTTTTTTATACTTCATGCAGTTTGCTGCATTTTACGATTTTAAAGAGAAACTCCGACCAAGAATTGAACTTTATCCCAATCAGTAGCTGATACCCCCTTTTACATGAGAAATATGTTCCTTTTCACAAACAGACCATCAGGGGGCGCTGTATGACTGATATTGTGGTGAAACTCCTCCCACAAGAAGCTCTGAGTACCGAGGTACTCCTGGCAGTTTCTTGTCTGTGAACCTTGTTGCATTGTGGGAAATAGCTGTTTACAGCTGTTTCCAACTGCCAAAAAAGCATGCAGCAGCTACATCACCTGCCAGCAGTAAAAATGTCACCATGTAATAAATGTCAGAATGTAAATCAGGGATTTAAAAGATATCACAATGGGCAAACACTGACTAAATCATTTATACATAATTATTGTAAAAATGAAGCACTTTTTTATTACATTATTTTCACTGGAGTTCCTCTTTAAGAACCAATTTGCACTGATCCAATACGATTCTGCCTTATCACTAATTTCGGCCCTGCTGCATTTTTGGAGCATTTGCAGGTGTGTAGATAGTATGAGCACAAAGAAAATCGAGGACAAAACTCATTATGTTGTGATTTATTTTTTGGGTGAATTACCCATAGAGACTTTCCTTGGCAACAGAAAATGTTGTCTGTTATCATGCTGCTACATTGAGTGTAATGTATACAGTATTTATGTGAATGTTTTTCGATGCACTGGCACTTTGTGTGGAAACACTAGGTCACTTTCACCCCTGACAAAGCCTCCACTGAAGGCAAAACATGTATGGAATTTTTAGTTTTATAGTTTTGTAAACAGTAGCAATTGATTTGAGCTGAGAGAGAAGAGAGACAGAAATATTTATGGCACAAAGCCTGCTTTTACCTTTTGAGAGACAATCTCCTCCCCAGTTTTGTTGAAATGTAGAGGTATGTCAACCTATTAAAAAAAATGTTTATGAAATATGAAAGGTTAAGTTTTTTTTAATTATTTTTGAACTTTACCCAAACGTTCCCTAAATAATCAATTATTGTTGCAGGTTTTGGGGTAGTCACAGAGCCGGGACAAGGTCCTCCAGCACCCAAGGCTGAGACCCCAAAGTGCGCCCCTCCATCACCCCCCACCCCAGCTGTCACACACTGATTACTATTACTAAGAGGTGCCCGAGGGCCCCCAACACCTTAATCTCTAGTTATCTGGCTTGCAGTCACTGCCATGTATCCCCTTTTCTTATTTCTCTCTGCTTCATACACAATAGGGTGAATGATAGCTGAGTGAGTTGTGCGCCCCCTCCTACACTGCGCCCTGAGGCTGGAGCCTCTCTCGCCTCTGCCTTGGCCCAGCCCTGCGCCCCCTCTTACACTGCGCCCTGAGGCTGGAGCCTCTCTCGCCTCTGCCTCGGCCCGGCCCTGGGTAGTCAGGGTCCTTTCACACTTGTTGCGGTTTGGAACAATCGCAACGCAGTCGAAGTCGCACCACGAGTTATAGCCATGGTGTGAAAAAATATATTACCATAGATCTTCGGGTGCACTTCTGGGATTACCGTGGAAGTAACACAATAATGCACGGCAGCTTCTGCGTTACCCGGAGCACTTCCGCCGCTTCGCGTGGCATCGCAGGCACTGTGTCATGTTCCGTTGCCTGTAATGGCCGTTGCAATGAGCTGCAGTAGGAGAGTGTACTATGACACTATGCTGTAAAGGCCCTTACCCACAACGCAATTTTCCAGACAATTTTTGCGACAACCAGCGATTTTTTTTGGACTGACGAGGGATCATTTCCACATTCTTGCGACGTGGGTACATCATGCAAACGACGTTTAGCAACGCACATCGATGACGACCGTCATGGTGGATCAGATCTTTAAGATCCCTGATGACTTGACTTCCCGTTCCCGCCCGTTGTGCGGCGTGTACCTGCCGATTGGAAGATGGTTTGTGGAACGCTGGACGTCAGAGGGATGTCGCTGGATCCATCTACCTCTGTCGGGTGGCCAGTATTTAGCTTTAGTGTACAAGGGCCCTGAGTGTTACTTGATTTCTGTCACCCCAGCAAGTCAAAACTTTTTTGCATAGTTCAGTTAAAACAATGTTCTGTGTTATTATTATTATTATTATTATTGATTTATAAAGAGCCAACATATTCCATGACGCTGTACAAAGTAAGAAGCAAACATGGGGTACATAATGATACAGACAATGGTGTACACCAATATACAAGATACATAATTAGTGACAACAACATACAAAGAATGATACTAAATATAGAATTGGTAATGACAGTGATAAAAGTAACATGATAAATTTATAATAACTTTCAAGACACAAAAAGGGGGGGGGGGGGGAGAGAGCCCTGCCCTTGGGAACTTACAATCTAAAGGGAATGGAGGGGAAACAAGAGGAGGGGTAGTATGCAGCAAATATATAGAGGCAGTGTTGTAAAGAATAGCGGAGATGCCGCCGCATGGGCAAGCGGCAGGGTGGCCATTTCCACGTTCCAACCGGCGGCTTCTGCTGTGCAGCTACATGTCACTGGTTAGCCTGGTCCTTCTAGTGCACACAGATTGAGAGCTACGCGCGCGCCAGGCGACAGGACCTTTATGCAAGTAGAAGGGGAGTCAGCTGATCAGGCCGATCAGCTGACTCCAGCTATGCTCCGGATTGACTGAGTGACTGGGGCGGCGTGTTAAGCGCTCTGGGTATTCATAGGACTTGCCTGTCAGTTGCAAGTTGTCTGCTGTTGCGAATGCTTACATGTGAGCAATCAGACCCTAGTCAGATCTTACAGTGTGTTAGAACCAGCTAGTCAGATTCCGTTGATAGCCTTAAAGCGGAATATAACCCTGCATTTCAACTTTGCTCTAAAACATTATTTACAGTATAATTAATTATATACAACCAGCATTTTTTTTACTAGACCAGCATTGGAAGGGTTACACAGTCACAGATACACAGAGCTTTAAAGTTCCTGGAGAGAACTGCAGACGCATACAAAGCTGACATAGATACATGTTGTTTACATAAATGTATCTAAGTGTGGAATGTGATGTGACTCACTCTCTCTGACTGTGCAGGAGCTGGAGGAGAGCCAAAGAGTGTGTAACATTTATCACTTGTTACATTCTATTTAGTTAAAAGTATCTATCTGAACTTCTGCATATCTCTCCACGGACCTTTAAACCTCTGTGTTTAACCCTTCCAATGCTGGTCTAGTAAAAAAAAAAAATGCTGGTTGCATATAATATGCTGTAAATAATGTTTTAGAGCAAAGTTGTAATGCTGGGTTATATTCCGCTTTAAGTACTATTATATTGTAAGACATGTGTACCATTCTTTAGTCTAGTTCCCAGGTGTTGAAACCAAGGACTTCACACCTAGACTAGGATATTGCTATATTACTACTGTTTATCTGTTATGATCTCTCGCTCTCCTGACTACTCTCTTGCTTACTGATTCAGTACTTCTGCCTATCTGATAACTGTTGCCTGTACCTAGATACCGAATCAGTCTTCCGCCTCTGTACTGTATCTGTCCGTTCGTTGCTGACCTTGCTTGTCTGACCTTTCTGCCCTCACTAGTGGGTCTCGCCACTAGTGAGGGAATTCTTAAGGGCTGTCACCTAACTCCTAGGTGATCAGCCTTGCTGTACTGTCTGTGACACTTGTTCCTCAGGTGTCTGTTAGCTGCATGCAGTGTCTGTTGATCACCTGCTCCTCAGGAGATCATCTTGCAGCACAGTCAGTGGTCCCGATTCCTCAGGGGTCCACTGGCTGCAGTACATTCCCTGCTCCTCGGGGAATCCTTGGCTGTAGTACAGTCATAATCACTCATTCCACCTGTGACCACACTTGCAGCACAGTCAGTGGTCCCTGCTCCTCAGGTGTCCACTGGCTGCAGTGCTACCTGAATTCCCTGGTCTTCAGGGAATTCTTGGCTGCAGTATAGTCTGTATTCCCTGCTCCTCAGGGGATCCGAGGCTATTGCTTAGTCTTGATCACCTGCCCTTCAGGTGATCATCCTCTCACATACTGTCAGTGGACCCTGCTCCTCAGGCATCCACTGGTTGCAGTACAGTCTGTATCCCCTGCCCCTCAGGGGATCCTTGGCTGCAATACTGTCTGTATCTCCCGCTTCTCGGGAGATAACTTATCTGATTACTGTTGCACCAAACACAATACCACATTGGTTGTCCTGTGTCTAGCTATACTAGTATTATTGGTGATTCTGCAGGTCACCAATAATCAGAAAAATCTGTGTTGCTGACACCAATCGTTACAAGTGTGTTTTAGGATACCTAGTAGGAGTGCAATTTGGTCTTAGGACAAAGGGAAGTGCCCTAAGGTAGAGCATATGCTTGTCGGAACAAATGAGTTTTTAGAGAGCGTTTAAAGGTAACAAAGGTTGGCGAGTGACGAATGTGTTGTGGGAGGGCATTCCAGAGGAGGGGTGAAGCACATGCAAAATCATGTAAATGTGAGGAGGTAATTCTAGAGGAGGACAACAGAAGATCGTGTGCAGATCTGAGATTGCGGCTGGGTTGGTATTTTGAAAATAGTGAGGAGATGTACCGGGGAGAGAGATTGTGGAGAACTTTGTTATATGTATATGGGTGGGATATAGGGTGAGGGGTGACCCTAATTGGGCGCAAAATGTAAATTTGGTTCCTATTGTTCTGTTAATACCACGGTATGGAGCACCGAGCTGCTGGAAGTTGTAATACAATAAAGGAAAGGTTGAGTTATTGTTTTAGTTGAGTGATTTCGGAGCAGCAAGTGTCGGCCATAGGAAGACCCCTAACTGACGTTCCTTCCCAATAAACACTTGAGAGGTCAGACCCCCGAGGGGCAGCTTGGCAGCTGACGGTACTCCAGGCTTCTGTAAACACTGCTATCTATTCATTGCTGGGATGATTCCTGGATCAGCAGGCCGCAGTTTGCCAGGAAAGATCTCTGGCGGCCAGACGAGAAACCGCCAGGGGAGACAAACATCCCACGATTAACATCGCCACACCCTGCGCCGCTTTCCTTTCTAACAATCGCCTAACCGCTTAATATAGCAAATCCCTCGACCATGGATCACAGGCTGAGGATCGCTGGTATTTATATCCACTATTTATTACCCTAGTCTGCTATTTCACAGTCCGTTATTTATAGCGGACCTGAACTCAGGACTTCCTCTGCTCTAAAAGATAATAAGCAACAGCATAATAACCTTTACAGAAAAACATTTCTTTGTTACATTGGATACAAATCCTGCAATAAATCTGCACTGTTTCTACTTCCTGCTTTCATGGGAGCAGGAAGTAGAAACAGCATATTGTTAACATCTGCCATGGCAGTCAAGGGAAAGATCAAATTACTGTCTAATCCGCCCTCATTTGGGATTAGACACAGGTGAAGGGGCATTAGACAGGCTAACTCTCTAAATACACACAAGGTGCATTTCTCTGTTTTCCTTCTGTCCTGTGCAAGAGTTCAGGTCCACTTTAAGGAAACTTATCTGCACAGATAAAGAGAAAAGCATGGTACACAAATCCAATTTTGATTGGCCAGTGAGTTACAAGTGCTGCCACTTCCATGTACTATGAGATCTGACCTGTACAATGGCCTCAATTCACTATGGGCAGTTCAGTAAAATAAACTAAGTCAGTAAAATACAGCATTTGGTATTCTACACTTTTTTATTCAAATTCACGAAGTCGGTAATATATCCGCATGCTTCAATTCAGGAAGCCCTGCTCAGTAAGTCTCACCAGCTGCCGAGCAGGTCAGGCAGGAAGCTGTGGGTCCTCCCACAAGTGGTGAGCATTAGTCGGGTGTTTTTCTGTCCAGTGTATCCCCGGCATCCCTTTAGATGTGCTGCAGCCACTATAGTGAGCTTTTCTGTGTATTAGTATACAGATATGCACATCTAAAGGGATACAGAACCTTTTTTAAATGTCTCCTTCACCTGCTCTGCCGTTTTGAAGTCCCACCCTCCAGATTATTGGATCTAATGGGGTGAGAAGCAGGGCTGCCTGGCTCTCCCCATTTGGCTGTCTGCTACATCTGTCAGTGTTACCGCATGGAGAGCACTTTTACTTGATTTAACTGAATACTTAAACCTTTGTGAATTGCATTTTCTTGACATTTCTTGAGACGTTTACCACTCAAGTATTATTGCGCTATTACTGCGATTATACTGCCCGGCACGTTGCATCGCAGTGCTTCACTGTGAAAGTAGCCAAAGCGTAGAGAGGAATTCACTTCTTGTTATCGGTGATTCCAAATAAGATATATACTGTGTGTGTGTATATATATATATATATATATATATATATATATATATATATATATATATATATATATATATATATATATATATATATAATCTATCTTCGATTGTTTTGGACAGAGTGAAATTCTTCAAGAAGCTCCCAATTTCTCTGTCTCAGTTTTCATCTGGGCTACCTTTCCCATTCTAGAAGTTTTCCTAATTTACTCTAAATCGATCAGCCATCGCTTCCAACTTGTATGTTTACAGCACTCCTTGTATTCTCATGCAGGTACAAGAAGAGTAGGTTGGCAGCAGCAGTTCCACAGTATAAAAAAGCTTTACTGTTTATTGTATGAATAAAACATAACAGTTAGCATAAGATTCCTACCCAAATCCTAATCGCTGTGGGGTGAGGAGGGAGCGGAGCTTTTTTATACTGTGGAACTGCTGGTGCCAACCTACTCTTCTTGTACCTGCATGAGATAATCCTTCTAATGTATCAGGTTTGAGCGCGCAGTATATGGTACTGAGTACCCAATCCTCACTCTTCAGATCATCCATCCTAACACTATCCTTGTACACAATTACTGCGAGCTGTAGTGTCTGTACTTTTACCTCTTTTCGTTGGCTCCTTGTATTCTGACGCAACCTTCTTGGAATTTTGGGTTTGGTTCCTAATCGCTCTAGCTTGTAATTTCTCTGGTTTATTGCCGAATCAATAGATTTCTTATTTCTATTTTTTATTCTATTTTTTTTGCATAATTACGTCCTTCTGACCCTCTTTCCTAGACTCTTTAACCCGTTCCTGACCGCCTAATGCCGATCGGCTTCAAGAGCAGTGGGTGGAGATTTGCGGGGATCATGTCCGCACCTCCTAGCTGAATGAGGGAGCGGAGCTCTGGCATCAGCCTGCCAGCCCGTGATCACGGCTAGCAGGCTGTTAGAAATTTAAAAAAAACGTTTCTAGCGGTTGTACAGCGCTGCGATCTAGTGCTCTGTCACTGATCTGTCCCCAGGAGGCGCTCACAAACGATCAACACTGATGTATAATGGAGACTAGAGAGATTAGACAGTGCTGAGCAGCAGTTTTTATGACTTCACAAAGCTCCTGTCCTGAATGAATAGTTTATTATGCATTTTGATCTAATTTTCCGCTAATCATTTCCATATGGAAGAGGAAAAAAGGCCCCGATACACAAATATCAGGTTACCCAAAATGGCTTGCGATACAACCAGAATAACGAGTACCAATAAATCAACAGCTCTCTGGAATAGCACAGGGACATTCCATTACTACTCAGAGACGGGCATGCTATCAGTCTCTTTGCATTATCAGGATTCGTTGATGACCTCATTCAGCTGCTTACATAGAAGCATTAAAATGCCTGCGCAAAATCGTTTTTCCCTGTCCAGATCAGATGTGGAGAATGGATAACAAATCCCTGCTCTGTGGGGTGGACTGCCTAGAAATGTCTGTGTGCAGCTAATGACTCCTGCAGCAAGGTGAGGGGTACACATTCCAACATTAAAGGACAACAGAAGGGAGAAGTATGTGGAGGCTGCCATATTTAATTTATTTTAAACAATACCAGTTACCTGACAGCCCTGCTGTGCCTCTGCCTCTTAGGGACCGTGCACTTGAGCGATTTTATCACCAATAAAAATAATAATAATAATTTTAAAGAAATTGGAGAAAAAAATGTGCGTCCCTATCTCATTTTGGCTAATCCCCCGCTGTATCAAAGTTTTCATCTTGCCCAGCGCTAGGTGAATCTATTTCTAGCACAATAGAAAGTATATGGCAGTGATCTCACTGCCGCAATTGGTACTGAACGTGGGCGATTTGTGATTAGCATCAATCGTAAAGCGCGTTACATGCAGCATTTTGCTGCGATTCGTGGTACATCGCTCAATAAAGCCTTCTGGTGATTTGCACTCCACTGCGCGCTCATTCACAAAACCTGTATGAAACAACTCCACATAGTGTAATACTGTATGACCAACCGGTATAAATCATACTCCACAGTGCAGGTGATGAAAGTGCTCACGCGTGATCCTCACTGCCCTAGAAGTTAAAAGGCTCACCAGATGGAAACCACCGTATCACAGGTGGCAATCTCACATCAGTATATACTGTATGTATCACTCAGGACATCAGTGACCATATCCAGTTCCGGTAAAAAACAGCCTTTAATAAAACATATATGACAACATCATCGCGCAGCATGTCAGTTCCAGAATAAAAACACACTGCGCCTCTCGCGCACTCAGGCAACTTACAAGATCCCAATGGGGATAGATTAGCATGTCACAGCGGCAAGTCCCTCCGATTTATGTCTCTCTCAGCCGTTCACGGCGTCCCACTCTATCGGCTCCCGCGCCTCCGGACTTCCGCGTCTCCAACCACGTGACCTGCATCAGGCGTACTGGCTCCGCCCTACCATATGGTTAATGTGTTAGGGGTAGGATGTACTGTCGAAATTGTATTTTAATGTGGTAATATTAGGGTAGCAGTTAGTGTCAATTTTAAGATTGTGAGGCATATGATGGCGGCAAGACCGACTGGTATGGTAATTAGAGGGGAGGGGTTGACGGCAAGCAGTATTTCTGCAGCTGGCGTACTGGCAACGCTAGCCCCTGATGAGTCCTGGTGACGAAACGCGTAGGGTGGAGCCAGTACGCCTGGAGACGCGGAAGTCCGGAGGCGCGGGAGCCGATAGAGTGGGACGCCGTGAACGGCTGAGAAAGACATAGCACATCTAAATCGGAGGGACTTGCCGCTGTGACATGCTAATCTATCCCCATTGGGATCTTGTAAGTTGCCTGAGTGATACATACAGTATATACTGATGTGAGATTGCCACCTGTGATACGGTGGTTTCCATCTGGTGAGCCTTTTAACTTCTAGGGCAGTGAGGATCACGCGTGAGCACTTTCATCACCTGCACTGTGGAGTATGATATACCTGTTGGTCATACAGTATTACACTATGTGGAGTTGTTTTATGCAGGTTATGTTATGTGAATGAGCGCGCAGTGGAGTGCATAGCACCAGAAGGAATTATACTTTCAACAGGAGGAACCACAGCGCACTTGTTGGACTTGATGTGACCAAGTTGATCTCTTTGTACATTTATTCGTGTATTTTAGACACATTTTTCTTCATTGAAGGAGGGTTGATATTAATTGGGCAGCGCAGCATTTTTAGATTAGAGTGCTTAATAAAGCGCTGATCACGATCGCTCTGAATCGCGGAAGTGTGAGCAGTGAATTACTGCACTAATCGCGGCAAAATCACCCACGCAAAATGGTAGCACGAAGCGCTACCGTTTTGCGATTTATAGCGTGAATGAGCCCTACTACGTTTAGACATAGACCCTGAACAAGCATGCAGCATATCAGGTGCCCTGACTGACATGTGACTGAATTAGCTGCATGCTAGTTTCAGGCGAGACAACTCAAAACGGCGAAGGGAAATTTGTGCGCACCCTGCGCCGCCAACGGCCGGAATGTGAATTGCGGCTGTATCCGGGGCTCAGACAGTAATCTGGGCACCGTCAAAAGACTGAGCCAAATATCACTATAAAAACAGCGCAATTTGTCTGCCAGCCCCGAGTCCATGGCGGTCTGGAGGGGGAATAGTAATTAACACCCCTGGGATTTTTGCAGGAGCAAGGGGAGACGTTTTTTGGCTTTGTCCTTCACAGAAATTTCCCAGGACCATTTTGGCAGACTTGATTCAGACACTACTGCAGCCAAAGAGATCAGCAGGACAGCCAGGGAACTGGTATTGTTTAACAGGACATAAATATGGCAGCCATCATATCTCACTCACTTCAATTGTCCTTTAACTACAAACCATGAGACACCCCACCCCAGCAGAACTTTTGGTCTTTTAAAGCGTTACCCCACAGCTAGTTTCTCCATTCTGCCCAAGCACATTCTAGAGTCTCTTTATCTACAATGGAGTACCTCTGACCGGCTCCAGCATAAATAAAACCATTTTTCCCCACACGATCAGCACTGTGTAATAACAACACCAAGTCCATAGTCAGAAGCATCTGTAGCAGTGGCTGGATAGTGTACTGGATAAGGGCTCTGCCTCTGACACCAGAGACCCGGGTTTGAATCTCGGCTCCTCCTAGTTCAGTAAGCCAGCACCTATTCAGTAGGAGACCTTGGGCAAGTCTCCCTAACACTGTTACTGCCTATAGAGCGCGTCCTAGTGGCTGCAGCTCTGGTGCTTTGAGTCTGCCAGGAGAAAAGCGTGATATAAATGTTCTGTATTGTTTAAGCTGTTCTCTGCCCAGGACCAGCTTGTGGATCTGAATGGCAGATCCACAAGCACAAGTTCGCTCTCGGTTGTTCCAAAACTGAGGTGACTTTGTGAAAACATTTGTAATATCATGAAGTTCTCAGAAAGCACGTGAGGTCTGGGGGTCAGTGGGCTCCAGATGTTGGTATAACAGCTTTCACATGGTCGGCGGCGGCGCCAGTACTAGAACATCTTGTCACATAACATGAATCACAAATGACAGAGGTTGTCAGAAGTGACATTTAGGCAGGTTCAGTTTCAGCCCTCCAGGCTTTAGTACTAATCAGAACCACTTTTGGTTAAAAACTTTATTAATCATTAAAACCAGGAGGAATTTTTACAGCCAAATATGGTCAGAGAAATCCACTTATCTGTTGTGTTGAGAAAGATAAAACTGTACTTAAAATACCATTGTGAAGAAGGTTACAGAATCAAATACACATTTTGTTACAGAGTCTAGCATTCATTTCTGCCATTCTTGCCAGGCTGATGTAAACCAGTGCATGGTATTAAGGCCTGGTTTAAAGAACAAGTGACAGATGTGTTGCACTGTCCACAATATGAATCCTGTGAATTTTATAAAGGAAAAGCAGTGAATCCTATTCTAAAAAGTTTTCATCTGAATGAAGCTAATCCTGACATAATGTCCTCCCTCACTCTTTTTTCTCCTCTTGCTAATTGTGTATTCGTTACCCGCCCTCCTCCCAGAGTCTTCAGACACTCCCACTGAGGTCTATACTAGGAAGTGCACGGTCTTATGTCATTAGAAGGAGGGGAAATAAAGGGAAGAGGAGGAATATATTATAGACTAGCTGGACGCCCAGCGTTGCCCGGGTATATATTTGGCTAGTGTTCGCTCTGCCCACTTTTCCTAACCCTAACACACAATTACTTAATGACCAAGTATGTGAGCTTTGCGGTCTTTGGCATCAATAATTTGCAATGAAATAAAATTAATCTGATTGGATGTGGCTCCACCCCTTTTCTGAATTTGAACCCCAATCACCCAATGGCCAACTGTACCAGGTTTAAGGCTTGTGCCATTAACAGTGCAAGAATGGTAGCAATTACATATTCCCCTTGAAAAACAATAGATGAATTTTGATTGGCTTTTGTAGGCTCCACCTACTTCTCTGAATATTAATCCCAGTCACCCAGTGACCAATTGTGCAAAGTTTGAGAACCCTACCATTAAAAGTGTAAGAATTGCTGCAGTTTACATTTTCTCAGTGAAATTTGTATTTGTCTCCTCCTACTGATGTCCCGGCATTGCCCGCTTATGTATTTGGCTGGTGCTGGCTGCGCCCACTTTTCCTAACCCTAACACACAATTAATCAATTACTCAATGACCAAGCTTGTTAGCTTTGCAGTCTTTGGCATCAATAACCTGCATTAAAATGAAACAAATCATATTGGCTGTGTGTGGCTCCACCCTGTTTTATGAATGTAAACCCCAGTCACGCAATGATCAACTGTACCAGGTTTGAGGCTTGTGCCATTAACAGTGCAAGAATGGCAGCAATGAAATATTCTCCTGAAAAATCAATAGGTAGTTTTTGATTGCCTTTTGTAGGCTCCACCCACTTTTCTGAATATTAACCCCAGTCACCCAGTAACCGACTGTGCAAAGTTTGAGAACCCTGCCAGTAACAGTGTAAGAATGGCTGCTGTTTACATTTTCCCAGAAAATTTGTATTTGTCCCCGCCCACTTATGACCCGACATTGCCTGCTTATGTATTTGGCTGGTGTTGGCTCCGCCTACTTTTCTAACCCTAACACAATTAATCAATTACCAAGTTTGTGAGCTTTGCGGTGTTTGGCATCAATAATTTGCATAGAAATGAAACAAATCTTATTGGCTGTGGCTCCACCCCATTTCTGAAATTGAACCCTAGTCACCCAATGATCAACTGTACCAGGTTTGAGGCTTGTGCCATTAACAGTGCAAGAATGGCAGCAATGTAAATATTCCCCTTGAAAATCAATAGGTTAATTTTGATTGGCTTTTATAAGCTCCACCCACTTTTCTGAATATTAATCCCAGTCACCCAGTAACCAACTGTGCAAAGTTTGAGAACCCTGCCATTAACAGTGTAAGAATGGCTGCAGTTTACATTTTCCCAGTAAAATTTTTATTTGTCTCCGCCCACTTATGACCCGGTGTTGCCCGCTTATGTATTTGGCTGGTGTTGGCTGTGCCTACTTTCCCAACCCTAACACACAATTAATAAATTACCAAGTTTGTGATCTTTGCGGTGTTTGGCATCAATAATTTGCATTGAAATGAAACAAATCTGATTGGCTGTTTGTGGCCCCACCCCCTTTCTGAAATTGAACCCCAGTCACCCAATGATCAACTGTACCAGGTTTGAGGCTTGTGCCATTAACAGTGCAAGAATGGCAGCAATGTAAATATTCCCCTTGAAAATCAATAAGTGAATTTTGATTGGCTTTTATAGACTCCACCCACCTTTCTGAATATTAATCCCAGTCACCCAGCGACCAGCTGTGCAAAGTTTGAGAACACTGTTATAAACTGTTCTTATCACCTTGCTTCGACACCATCGTCTCACAGACTGTGAGATCACTTGACTCTCCACACAGCAAACAGGAGATAGACTTCCTCAGGCTTTTTCAATGTTCACGTTATTTATTCAGGAAACAGGAATACAGATAGATACATTCATCATATCCTAGCCATGCCAATCTTCATGTTGCGTTATAAGCTCATGATTAGACTCCCTCTTGAAGTCAATCAGGTACCTTCTTCCTAACTACGTTACACTAAACTACCTATGTACAGCATACATTATATCAGATTACAGAAAGGACGAACACGCTTAGGTCCCAGTCGGCCTTGCGAGCTAGTGCAGAAGGAAGAAGCAGAAGTGAGTTCTCCATTGCTTGCTCCAGCTTTAATACCGGCTAGGAAAGAGTTAAATATGACATCATCTTCGCCACCCCCTATATCAGTCTATTGGTGGACCCACTCATGGTGTCATCATACCCGCCTACTCGATTAATAATCGATGAGACATTTGACATACATGCAGGAATGTGAATATTTACAAAACATGACTGATGTTTATTGTTCCAGGCCCAGGTCAGGGAGACCTGCGGCCTTGATCAGAACAGCTTCTTGGTATGTTCTAGTTCTGCTGACAGAACTGCAGATTTTCTCTCTTCAGAGAAAATCCCCTTAAAAGGCAGGTCTGCTCATCAAGCCTTTTTGACTAACTCAGTCCAAATAACTGAGGCCTACTTAAATTATAACAATCCCCCCTAAAACGGCTTGACCCGCAGATCCCAGCGTCTGAACCTCCCAGTACCTGGTTTCTTTCGTTTATGTTTCACTTTTCGATGTTCGTGCTCACACAACTTCTCTGCTCTCGGTGGTTACCCCTGGAAGAGAGAGAGCAAGACCTCTTGGTCTTCCTGTAACCAGGCTCTCTGGGGAAGCCCTACTTCTAAGTCCCTCAATACCACATGCTCAGCATTTGCGTCACTTGCGTATCACTCACAAACTTGCATGACCACAGAAAAGTGAAACTCGTTTGGTTGTTACAAGACGGAGCAGTGCCAGGTGCCTTCTAAAAGAGCGCCTTTATACAATCAGCTCCTAGGTACTACTAAACCTATACCCGTAACCCTGTATATCCCTTAATTTAAACTATTGGTTCCGGAGATTGTTTATGAGGCACCAATCTCTGGACCAGGTTAATTTATTTTACGTAATTTTAACCCGCAACCTCACCTGGATAACGATGCCTAAAGTTGTCATCCCCATCCAGACGACCAGTGGGTGTAGAAAGAACTTTGGAACTGCAGATGCCCCGTCCGAGTGTCCCTGGAACATCACCGGAACCTTTGTCGTGAATAAGGCCAGAGCTGGACTGAGAGGTCTATGCTGGGCTGGAGCTGTTTTGTGTGCGTTTTTTTTCGTCCACTGATTGGTCAAATATGTTTTTTCCAGCTCCTATCAATTGTAGCACAAAGAACAAGGACTGACAACAGTTCATGGGGCAATTATACAGATGATAGAATTGCCGTTTACAGAGTGACAGTGTATCAGTACGCTGTTTGCCATGTGACTACCTTCCATGTGGGCATTCAGGGATCTGCATACAGGCATATGACGCTGGTATGCTTAGCCAGGGGCGCCGCCAGGCACCAAGCAGACCAAGCGGCCGCTTGGGGCCTCATGTCTTTAGGGGCCTCGGATGCTATGTGACGTCATTGTGACGTTTTTTTAATTTCCTCCGCTCTCCCCCTGCATTGCTCGGAACTCCCTGGCCGTGTCTCCCTCTGTGACGTCCCCAGTGACGTCACACGCAGCTGCCGCACCACCGCGCAGCGTGCATTTTCAGTGGAACGCAGAGCCAGGCCAGCCAGATCCATTCGTTGGTGATGGGTGAGGAGGAGGACTGTCCGACTGCGGTAACATTAACTCCGCCCCCCCATTGAAGCCTATTGGATGGGTTCAGCCAGGCCACGTGCTAGCTCAGTGCCTGCTAGCAACTTCCCCCGCCTGCCATACAGGGCGAGAGAATCCACAACTGCACGGATTAGCCAGGTCCCTGACGGAGCAGAGCCACAAAGCTTGGGGG
This sequence comes from Hyperolius riggenbachi, assembly GCF_040937935.1. Taxonomy (NCBI): domain Eukaryota; kingdom Metazoa; phylum Chordata; class Amphibia; order Anura; family Hyperoliidae; genus Hyperolius; species Hyperolius riggenbachi. Next base: position 294,522,803 of record NC_090654.1, on the reverse strand, counting down.
AGATTTAAAATGTAAAGGACTGGTGCTGTACACCTCCGGTGCGGGGAACACGTGACCGCGTCGCAGAAGTTACACAGAAGCCTGGTCTGGGGAACCAGGTAAGATTGGTCTCTAGTCTCATTCCATGCAGCAGCCTCCACTGTTTGCCTCTCTTGTCCCCTGCATCTTCAATCAGCCCATGCTCTCTCATCCTGCTATAGTGCCCTATAACCAGCACTTTCCTCTCAGAACCCCCAATGTGCCCTCATGTACTCCTACCCACCACTTACAATGCTCTATTGCTCTGTCACCACTCAGTGTGCCCTCACTCTCTCTCATCCTCCCCCTGCATCCAGAAAGTGCCCACCCAAGTACCCTCAATGTGCCCTCACTCTCTCACCTCCAAGCAACCTCGAATTTCCCTCACTTCCTCCCCAGCTTACCTCCCCCCCCCCCCCCCCCCAGTCGTGCACACCTACTGTGAGGAAACGCGGAAAAGCCGCCGTCTCTCGAGGTGAGGCGGCTGTTTCCGCGTCCAGCATGGCGTCACAACGCGGAAAAAACGCCGCATGCCGCATGGGCAGTGCGGCGGAATCCGCATTGGTAACGGCGGAATCCACATCAGAGGCGACCCCCGCATTAGATACATTGCAAAACAGTACTGGTGTGGCTGGGACTGATAGTCCACCAAGATTCAGACTTACACGCGCGCGAGCACAGAGGCAGAGTTTAAATAGCAGTTAGAAGGGTGTCGGCTGACCAGCTGGGTCAGCTGACAAATTCCACTGCTCCCATTGGACCAGCAATTAGGGAGGTCCTGGAAAGGTCCTAGAGTATATATACTGCTGGTTGTTCACTTGCTCTTTGTCTGGCGTGCGATCACATACGTGGGAGCACCCAGATCCGTAGTCAGATCCTGAAGTGTGCCGGGACCAGCTGGAGCTGTAATCCTACACTTAGCTAGATATTTGATAGCTAAAGTACTAGTTTGATTGTGATTATATGTTATGACTTTTGCCTGCCTCGACTATCCTCCTGAACTCTGATCTTGCACCTCGATATTTCTGATACTCTGTTGCCGAACCCCGGCTCGTTCCTTGACTCTGCTTCTGCCTCCTGATTTTGTACCCCGATATTTCTGATACCCCGTTGCTGAACCCTGCCTGTACTTTGACTCTGCCTTTGCCTCCCGATCCTGTACTTTATCTGTCCGTGTGTGTACGACCTGGCTTGTCCGACCTCGAGAACCGACCTTACCGTTAGAGGCGGTTCCTCGCTCTGTTAGCGATCCTTCCTCCTGAGGGTCACTTTCAGATATTCCTTCCTACTATCAGTCTGACTCCTCCCGTCTTGGAGAGCTCAGGTCTGCGGAAGGAATCTGTGCAGTACTCCTTACTGCATTGAGGCCTTGTCCTCTTAGTGTTACAGTTACACCAAACACTACACTCTACTCGGGTGATCAGAGGTTAGTTTGTATATCGGATTATCGGTGAGACTGCAGTTCACTTATAATCTGGTATATATCTGTATTTCCGGTGATACTGCAGATCACCGGTAATCAGATACTCTCTGCGCCCACCGATCGTTACAGAACGCCAGACCAAAAAACAAAATGGACGCAAACACTGGTCGTCTGGGTATGCTTGCCACTTCGGTGGATAACCTTCATCAAGCACTGGGCCAGCACAAAGCTTTGATTGATGCCCTTTCAGGCTCTGTGCAAACCCTCCAGACGTCAGTTGATTCAGTGCGATCCCCTCCTAGTGATGACATACGTATGCCTGTACCTGATAAATTTTCCGGCCACAAGTCTGACTTCCGGAATTTCAAGAGTAGAGTGTTGTCATACTTCGAGTTAAGACCCCGATCCTCGGGGACTGAGACCCAACGGGTCATTTTCATTAAAACACTGTTAACTGGTGATTCCCAGTCCTGGGCATACAACCTGTCCCCCACTAGTTTAGCTCTGACCTCAGTCGAGGAATTTTTTAAGGCTATGGCCGTAATATACGACGACCCTGACCTTGCGGCAACTTCAGAGCGAAAGCTCAAACTTTTGCGGCAAGGCAGAGGGTCGGTCGAGGATTACGCAGCAGAATTTCGTAGGTGGTCTGTTACCGCCAGATTCGACAATTTTGCTCTGATGGATTATTTTCTATCTGGGTTGTCGGAGGAGGTCTCTGATTTGATGCTAACCTTACCCGAGCCCGCAACAGTCGATGAGGCCATATCATCGGCCATCAGAGTCGATCGTCGACTACGCCATCAGAGGCAGACTAGGGGCAGTCACCGGGTCAGGGTGACTTCGTATGTGGCACCTTCTGGTACGCCCGCAGTAACGGCATCTCCACCGGTGTCACCCTCTCCAGCCTCACCACCACCCGAACCCATGCAAATTGGTCGATCAAGATTGACCCAGGTGGAACGTAGGCGGAGAATAACAGAACAACTGTGCCTGTATTGTGCAGAAGCAGGGCACAGGGTGCGAAACTGCCCTAACAAGTCGGGAAACGGGTCTGCCTAGGAGTAGTGGGGGGTGACACCCTAGGCACTTCATTCTCACCCCAAAAAGAGAAGAAGTTACTTCTCCCCTGTACTATTACGTGGGAGGATAAGTCTGTGGACACTGAAGCTTTTATTGACTCTGGCTCAGCGGCCAATTTTATGAACCTTGAATTTGCTCGGGAGTTGGGTTTTCCTCTCACTCCAGTAAGTCCCCCCATTCAGGTCACGGCAGTAGACGATTCCCCGCTGCAACGGGATCGTCCCCTGTCTCAGACTCCGCAGGTGAGGGTCACGATAGGGGTATTGCATGGGGAACAGTTACAGTTTTTCGTTTTGAACATGTCAACCTCCACTATTATCTTAGGTATGCCTTGGTTACAGGCCCACTCTCCACAAATCGACTGGGCCACGGGTCAGGTAACCAGATGGTCTGATCGTTGTCACCAACAGTGTCTAGGAAAGGTGACATTGGGTCAGACCAAGGTGTATGTGGAGGGTGTTCCCGAGGTGTATTCCGATTTTTCTGATGTCTTTTGTCCCAAGTCTGCTGATCAATTACCTCCTCATCGCCCGTTCGATTGCCCCATTGATCTCCGTGCTGGTTGTATGCCCCCTAGGGGTCACCTGTATAACTTGTCCGGTCCCGAGAAGTTGGCCATGCAGGAGTACATTCGTGACAACCTGGCCAAGGGGTTTATTCGGCCCTCTCGGTCACCTGCTGGGGCCGGTTTCTTTTTCGTTAAGAAAAAAGACGGGGGTCTTCGACCTTGTATCGACTACCGAGGTCTCAATAAAATCACGGTAAAGAATCGCTATCCGTTACCATTGATAGACGACTTATTCACGCAGGTCACTACTGCAAAGATCTTTTCTAAGTTAGATCTGAGGGGGGCATACAACCTAATCCGCATTAGAAGGGGCGATGAATGGAAGACGGCCTTTAACACACCCGACGGGCATTACGAATACTTAGTGATGCCCTTCGGGTTGTGCAATGCGCCCGCCGTCTTCCAGGAACTAATCAATGAGGTATTCCGGGAGGTATTGGGTAAATTCGTACTGGTATACCTCGATGATATATTAATTTATTCCAATAACCTCCTTGAACACAGGGTCCATGTGAAATTTGTCCTAAACAAATTAAGACAGAATAGACTCTACGCCAAGTTAGAAAAGTGTATTTTTGAGGTGACATCCGTCACGTTTCTGGGGTATGTGATTTCTACCTCAGGTCTGTCAATGGACCCTGCTAAAGTCACAGCTGTCCTAGAATGGCCGCAACCTGTGGGTCTGAAAGCCCTCCAGAGATTCCTGGGTTTTGCAAATTATTATAGGAGGTTTATAAAAGGGTACTCCACGATCATTGCACCCCTTACCAGTCTCACAAAAAAGGGGGCAGATACTACCCACTGGTCTCCGGAGGCTCAGAATGCATTTTCTAGTCTGAAAAAATTGTTTTGTTCCGCACCAATCCTGAGACATGTCGACACCGCTTATCCGTTCATTGTTGAGGTCGATGCCTCGGAGGTCGGGGTAGGGGCTGTGCTGTCTCAGCGATCAGGGTTACAGGGAAGACTACACCCCTGTGCGTACTTTTCCCGTAGGTTCTCTCCGGCAGAGAGAAACTACGATATAGGCAACAGAGAGCTCCTGGCCATTAAATTGGCATTTGAGGAGTGGCGCCACTGGCTGGAGGGGGCAGAGCACACGATCACTGTTTACACCGACCACAAGAACTTGGAGTACATCGAGGGGGCTAAGAGGCTTAGTCCTCGTCAGGCCCGGTGGTCCTTGTTTTTTACGAGATTCAGGTTTATAATCACATACACTCCAGGTAGCAAAAACATCAAGGCAGATGCCCTCTCCAGGTGTTTCGAACCTGAGACAGCACAGCCTCACACTCCTGAATCCATCATTCCGCAGAAACTGGTGTTAGCCGCCACGGAGTCTTGGGAAGAGTGGACAGAGATCTTGGGTCCCTTTCAGCAGGAGGTTCCTGAAGGGAAACCCGAAGGGGTCTTGTTCATACCACTACCATTCCGGTTACAGGTTCTGCAACTCTTTCACGCCCATAAGAATGCTGGTCATCCTGGAGCTGCCAGAACGCAGGATCTGATTGCCAGGTGTGCTTGGTGGCCTTCCTTGGCAACAGATTGCAAGGAGTATGTTAGGGAGTGTGCGGTGTGCGCCCGGAGTAAGCCCTCCCGGCTGGCATCTGTAGGAAGGTTGCAGCCTTTGCCCACCCCGAGTGAGCCATGGACCCACTTGTCCATGGATTTTGTGGGGGAATTGCCCAGGTCTGAAGGCATGTCGGTCATTTGGGTGGTAGTCGATCGGTTTAGCAAAATGGCCCATTTTGTGCCCCTGAAAGGACTCCCCTCGGCTCAAGAACTGGCTGAATTGTTTATCATTCACATCTTCCGGCTGCATGGCATTCCGGAAGACATCGTGTCTGATAGGGGAGTCCAGTTTGTGTCTGGATTCTGGAGGGCATTTTGCCACCAAATGGGCATGAAATTGTCTTTCTCGTCAGGCTACCACCCACAGACCAATGGGCAGACAGAACGCATTAACCAATCCCTGGAGCAATTTCTGAGATGCTACGTTTCTGAGGCGCAGAGTGACTGGGTGAAATTTTTGCCCTTCGCGGAATTCGCTCAAAATAATTTAAAGAATTCCTCGTCTGGGTTTTCCCCATTTCAGATTGTAACAGGGAGGTCACCCAAATTTTCCCCTTTTCCAGTTGTCTCGTCTCCATTTCCAGCACTGGAAAATTGGCAGAGATCACTCAGGGACAATTGGGGAATTGTTAAGGGGAATTTACAGAAGGCGTTCCAGAGTCAGAAGGGTCAAGCAGATAAGAGACGGTCCGTGGAATGGAAGTTTCGGCCAGGGGATCTAGTCTGGGTGTCCACACGTCACTTGACCCTGAAGCAGCCATCTGCCAAACTGGGTCCCAGGTTTGTGGGCCCATTTTCCGTGACCAAGAAGATTAATAATGTTACTTATTCCATTGACCTTCCCACCAGCATGCGGGGGGTGAGGTCCTTCCACGTGTCCCTTCTTAAACCAGCAGTCCAGGTAGGTCCTACTCCTCCTCCTCCCGTGTTGGTGGATGCCCAACCCGAGTACGAAGTGGAGAAGATCATAGATTCACGTACTGTACAGAACTCGGTACAGTACCTCGTACATTGGAAGGGGTACGGGATTGAGGAGAGGCAATGGGTACCTAGGAACCGCATGCATGCGGACGAGTTAGTGAAGGAATTTCATGCTGTACATCCCGAGAAGCCTGGTGGGAGTTGTCCGGAGTCCACTCCTCGGGAGGGGGGTACTGTGAGGAAACGCGGAAAAGCCGCCGTCTCTCGAGGTGAGGCGGCTGTTTCCGCGTCCAGCATGGCGTCACAACGCGGAAAAAACGCCGCATGCCGCATGGGCAGTGCGGCGGAATCCGCATTGGTAACGGCGGAATCCACATCAGAGGCGACCCCCGCATTAGATACATTGCAAAACAGTACTGGTGTGGCTGGGACTGATAGTCCACCAAGATTCAGACTTACACGCGCGCGAGCACAGAGGCAGAGTTTAAATAGCAGTTAGAAGGGTGTCGGCTGACCAGCTGGGTCAGCTGACAAATTCCACTGCTCCCATTGGACCAGCAATTAGGGAGGTCCTGGAAAGGTCCTAGAGTATATATACTGCTGGTTGTTCACTTGCTCTTTGTCTGGCGTGCGATCACATACGTGGGAGCACCCAGATCCGTAGTCAGATCCTGAAGTGTGCCGGGACCAGCTGGAGCTGTAATCCTACACTTAGCTAGATATTTGATAGCTAAAGTACTAGTTTGATTGTGATTATATGTTATGACTTTTGCCTGCCTCGACTATCCTCCTGAACTCTGATCTTGCACCTCGATATTTCTGATACTCTGTTGCCGAACCCCGGCTCGTTCCTTGACTCTGCTTCTGCCTCCTGATTTTGTACCCCGATATTTCTGATACCCCGTTGCTGAACCCTGCCTGTACTTTGACTCTGCCTTTGCCTCCCGATCCTGTACTTTATCTGTCCGTGTGTGTACGACCTGGCTTGTCCGACCTCGAGAACCGACCTTACCGTTAGAGGCGGTTCCTCGCTCTGTTAGCGATCCTTCCTCCTGAGGGTCACTTTCAGATATTCCTTCCTACTATCAGTCTGACTCCTCCCGTCTTGGAGAGCTCAGGTCTGCGGAAGGAATCTGTGCAGTACTCCTTACTGCATTGAGGCCTTGTCCTCTTAGTGTTACAGTTACACCAAACACTACACTCTACTCGGGTGATCAGAGGTTAGTTTGTATATCGGATTATCGGTGAGACTGCAGTTCACTTATAATCTGGTATATATCTGTATTTCCGGTGATACTGCAGATCACCGGTAATCAGATACTCTCTGCGCCCACCGATCGTTACACCTTCACTCTCCAGCCATGCGCTCCTTCCCTTACCAGCCTCAACACCCCACCCCCCCTCGGTCGTGCGCTCCTTCCCTCCCCAGCCCCCTCGGTCGTGCGCTCCTTCCCTTTCCCAGCCCCCTCGGTCGTGCGCTCCTTCCCTCCCCAGCCCCCTCGGTCGTGCGCTCCTTTCCTCCCCAGCCCCCTCGGTCGTGCGCTCCTTCCCTCCCCAGCCCCCTCGGTCGTGCGCTCCTTCCCTCCCCAGCCCCCTCGGTCGTGCGCTCCTTCCCTCCCCAGCCCCCTCGGTCGTGCGCTCCTTCCCTCCCCTGCCCCCTCGGTCGTGCGCTCCTTCCCTCCCCAGCCCCCTCGGTCGTGCGCTCCTTCCCTCCCCAGCTCCACATTGTGATGCGTGGAAACGCCCATTTTTGCTCACCGCAGGACTGTCAGGATGGGGAGGGCGCAAAAAACTGTCTGTCCCCGGGCGCTGAAAACCCTAGCTACGCCTCTGGGTCACACTGTTGTCCGCACTGGGCTTGCGCCCGGCAGAGCAGCGCTACGGGAAGATGGTGTCCGAAGCCCTGTACTGAAGACTATTTGTGTCTCCAGTATAGGGCTTCGGGCGCCATCTTCCCGTAGCCCTGCTATTCAGTTCAGCGCGGGAGATTGCAGTCTGGGGAAGCTGCGCGCCAGAGGCTGACCGGGAGAGAAGACTTCTGTCAGGTGAGTAAATTCTTTTTTTTTTTTTCTGAAATGTGGCCCACATTGCGTTTGTTTTCTGCTGAAATGTGGCCCACATTGCGTTTGTTTTCTGCTGAAATGTGGCCCAAATTGCGTTTGTTTTCTGCTGAAATGTGACCTAAATTGCGTTTTTCTGCTGAAGTGTTGCCCAAATTGCGTTTGTTTTCTGCTGAAATGTGACCTAAATTGCATTTGTTTTCTGCTAAAATGTGGCCTAAATTGCGTTTTTCTGCTGAAGTGTTGCCCAAATTGCATTTGTTTTCTGCTGAAATGTGGCCTAAATTGCGTTTGTTTTCTGCTGAAATGTGGCCCAAATTGCGTTTGTTTTCTGCTGAAATGTGGCCTAAATTGCGTTTGTTTTCTGCTGAAATGTGGCCCAAATTGCGTTTGTTTTCTGCTGAAATGTGGCCCAAATTGCATTTGTTTTCTGCTAAAATGTGGCCTAAATTGCGTTTGTTTTCTGCTGAAGTGTTGCCCAAATTGCATTTGTTTTCTGCTGAAATGTGGCCTAAATTGTATTTGTTTTCTGCTGAAATGTGGCCCAAATTGCGTTTGTTTTCTGCTGAAATGTGGCCTAAATTGCGTTTGTTTTCTGCTGAAATGTGGCTCAAATTGCATTTGTTTTCTGCTGAAATGTGGCCCAAATTGCATTTGTTTTCTGCTGAAATGTGGCTTAAATTGCATTTTTCTGCTGACATGTTGCCCAAATTGCGTTTTCTGCTGAAAATGTTGCCCACATTGCATTTATTTTCAATGTCATGGCAACGGCCATGGCAAACACCCCCCACGCCCACTTTTCGGCGCAAACACGCCCCGTCCCATCCCCCTGCTCCACCCACCTGTTATGCCACGCCCACTTTTGGCGGGATAACCACACCCATTTTTTGCCGCGGCGCGCTTCGCAAGCCGCAGGATAGGGCCACTTCCTGCAGTCCGCTTGGGGCCACAGAAACCTTAGCTGCACCCCTGTGCTTAGCCCTGCACCCTGTGTAGTTTAAGTGCAAAGTGCTCCTTCCTACAGGGAGGCAGCCAGTTTTTTTGGTAGTTTAGGTGGTGGCACGGCAAACATTGGTCAGAGGGTACAACACACAGAACTTCTAGCAGAGCTGGTATCGCGATGAAGTTCTAGATAAGTAAATGCGATAATGAGTAAGAGCATTGCAGGCTCACCTGCAAAGCAGCATCAGGTGTGGCATCCGTAATCTGTGCATGCGACGGCCGCGCATGGACAGATAAGGGGGGATGTGGAGTGAGCTGCAATGGGGTGAGAGCTTCCAAAGGTGAAGCGAGCTTCCATAGGTGAAGTCCGCGGGAGCATATTTTAAACAGGTAAGTACTGAGGATAGTACTGAGGTAGGGGGGTGAAGTTTAACTCCAATCTACCAATAAGAGTAAACAGAGTTCAGGAGAACCATAAAGCAACGAGATCAATTACGATATATATTGATCAATTTAAAGTGTAAAGAGTACAAGCCGCAGGGCGAATCCCAAATCATTAATAAGAATTGATTTGTTTGTATTTCGATTTCAGGTGTTTGGCAATATGGAATTGAGACAGCTGCAGTGCTGGCAGCAAAGCTGGAGATGTCAGTCGGATAAGCGAAAGGTTCCAGATGCCAATCTAAGCTTGGAGGAACACGAGATTCCTGAAATCGGAAAGAGACTAAAACACGAGATTCCTGAAATCGGAAAGAGACTAACAAAACTGTCGAAGCAAGGTGATAAGAACAGTTTATAACAGTGGTGCCTGAAATCCTTCCCTGCCTAACTATACAGGCAGACGGGGCCGGGGCCGACGGAAAATGGTTTCAAGATATTCCACAGCAAAACAAGCGGAATAGACGGACACGGACTGTAAAGCTTATCAAGCTGAGACTGATAAGCTGGTGTGCGTAGTGTGTGGGAGCCGAGAACACACGGGCACGGGCTGCAATTCGTGAGAACCAGCGGCGACACTCGTGGATGTTAAACTTTGACTGACAGTGCACATCAGTCCTTGCCTAAACCGGGTCACAGGTGTCTGGAAGCTCCGAGGCCGGCTGGCAGCTGCCGCTGGAGATGATCCGCTGAGCCAGTGTGGGTACACAGAGCTGACGCTCAGTAGTTCCAGAGATCCACTCAGTGTCGTGGAAAGTTGCCAAAAGCTGGTCGAATTCGCAGGCTTACAAAGTCTTCTGCTCAGGCAAGTATGTTTTACGTGGTTGTGTTGCATTATCTTTATTGTATGAGAGGAGGGTAATGTGTTAATGTGTATATTCTGTGTTAATTGCAGCATGGAGGCTGCAGGCTTCCCATCTCTCCTGTGCGTGGAGAGAGGGGTGAGGAGAGGGGGCAGCTCCGATGTAAATACAGAATGTGTTTTCAGAGTTTATGTGCTTTGTTTTTTTTTCTTTTCTTCGGATTCAAGTTTTCTGTGTGGCAGATGTTTTGTTTTTCTCTCCCTGTCCAGAGACTGGGCAGGATGATAGATAAGGGGGGGGGGGGTCCCCCGCGGCAGAGGTAGCAGAGTAGACAGGAGAGAACAGTTGTGAAACTTAGAAGTACGTTTTTCCCGGGTTTCGGCACCACTGTTATAAACTGTTCTTATCACCTTGCTTCGACACCATCGTCTCACAGACTGTGAGATCACTTGACTCTCCACACAGCAAACAGGAGATAGACTTCCTCAGGCTTTTTCAATGTTCACGTTATTTATTCAGGAAACAGGAATACAGATAGATACATTCATCATATCCTAGCCATGCCAATCTTCAGGTTGCGTTATAAGCTCATGATTAGACTCCCTCTTGAAGTCAATCAGGTACCTTCTTCCTAACTACGTTACACTAAACTACCTATGTACAGCATACATTATATCAGATTACAGAAAGGACGAACATGCTTAGGTCCCAGTCGGCCTTGTGAGCTAGTGCAGAAGGAAGAAGCAGAAGTGAGTTCTCCATTGCTTGCTCCAGCTTTAATACCGGCTAGGAAAGAGTTAAATATGACATCATCTTCGCCACCCCCTATATCAGTCTATTGGTGGACCCACTCATGGTGTCATCATACCCGCCTACTCGATTAATAATCGATGAGACATTTGACATACATGCAGGAATGTGAATATTTACAAAACATGACTGATGTTTATTGTTCCAGGCCCAGGTCAGGGAGACCTGCGGCCTTGTTCAGAACAGCTTCTTGGTATGTTCTAGTTCTGCTGACAGAACTGCAGATTTTCTCTCTTCAGAGAAAATCCCCTTAAAGGGCAGGTCTGCTCATCAAGCCTTTTTGACTAACTCAGTCCAAATAACTGAGGCCTACTTAAATTATAACAAACCCTACCATTACCAGTGTAAGAATGGCTGCAGTTTACATTTTCCAGTGAAATTCGTATTTGTCTCTTTTTGGTTATGGGAATAAAAAGTATCCTATACTTTATTCCAGGTAATGTACTATGTGTGTGCCAAATTTCATTCAAATCCGTTCAGCCGTTTTTGCGTGATCGAGTAACAAACATCCAAACATCCAAACATCCGAACTTTCCCATTTATTATATTAGTAGGATAAAAAGACTCCACAGCATGCAACTGTGTTGCCAGCCGATGCCAATGGCAATTAAAGGGCCAGTGCTCCTAAGGTATATGATAACTCAAAACCATAGCAGCAGAAAAAGTTTTGAAAGTTTTGAATGCAGGATTAGCGTCTTTTCACTTAATTCAATCAGACCAGTTGCTGTTGAAATTAAATTTTCATGGTGACAATCCCGCTTTCAGGTAAAATACAGCCCTGGGTTAAAATGAACATGCTTCCTCCACCCCCACCTCCCCATGTAGCAATATTGGGCAGCCTTTGGAATGACGGTATCTCTGATGAAATGTCACACCAGGAGCCACATGCAATTCACTCTTTCTCTGGAGTTTTCTCCTAGGAGATCATTTTTCATTTTAATTTAGAATAACTTTTTAGTGTTCTTCAATGGAATGAGTTTCAAACAAATAGGTGAAAAATTATTGCCTATATTATGTTGAGTATTTTTTTACTTGCTAGTGATTTAAAAGACATTTTGACAAGTTTAAAGAAATATCGCCTAGGAGTGGTATAACCTCCCTGGCGGTCAATTGATTTTGGACTGCACGGCCGCGGGAGGTATTTTTAACCTAATTTTTTTTATGTAGCTAGCCTATCGCTAGCTACATGATTCCCCCCTCCCTGCGACGTCCCTCCCACCCCTCCGATCGCTGCCTTGCCCATAAGGAAATCACGTTCTGATGCCAGCATCTTTACTGCTTGCAAGGTGAATCGCAGAGAGATGTCTCTCCCTCTACCCCCATCTATGTAGTGAGAAGTGATGTCAGTTAATCTCAGAGGGCAGTGTGACATCACAGCCTAGGCTGTGAAATCACTGGGAGGGCAGAGTTAGGCCTCTTGCACACTGCAAGCATTTCAGATTCAGATTCCGCTTTTTAATCAGTTTTTACCTCCGATTCAGATTCAGATTTGCAGTGTGCAAGGAGCAAACTGCAAATCTGAATCTGAATCGGAAGTAAAAACAGATTAAAAAGCGGAATCTGAATCTGAATTGCTTGCAGTGTGCAAGAGGCCTTACATAGCAATATACAGTATTATATAGCTGTAGGACGTGTTTCTGATGCTGAAATATAAAAGTGGGTATCCTGAACAGCATATGTTCTGTTATATGTTATTACAGGTCCTCTTTAAGTACTCTACAGTATCTTCCCTGCTGCCTACCAGCGATGTACGGTGACGGTCCTAATACCAGGCGGGGCGCCATGTCCCATCCACATCTCTTCTTGGTGCATGTATAGAGGTGTGAAGATCAGAGTCCCCTCCCCAGGAGGCAGATGTGTTCACATAGAACTTCCTTGGCTTGTGGGCCAATCTCTTCTCCTGGGGATGTATAAAAGGTGTGGCCACCATGAACCCCACCCCCAATAACAGGACAGCCACCGAGACTCTCCCCAACCTATAACAAGTCTGACCAACAACAACAACAAACATTTGTAAAGCGCTTTTCTCCTGTAGGACTCAAAGTGCATAAGCATGGCTCAGACTAGGATTTGGTTGATTGGTAAATATTGGTATAGAGGAAGAATTCTACAAGTCCACAAATGTCAGGCTAAACAGATGACTTTTCAATCTGGATGCAAATAGTTCCAGGGGTGGGGCTGTCTTTACTGGGTGTGGCAGGGAGTTCCAAAGGGTAGGGGCAGCATGACAAAAAGCTCTGGCTCCAAAGGTTTTGAGGAGCACTCTGGGAGTGACCGGGTTTATGGAACCTGCTGATCTGAGCTTGTGAGAGGTGTGGTGCAGCTTCAGCAAGTCCTTCATGTATCCAGGGCCCACATTGTATAGGGATTTAAATGGTATGTCCAAACTTGAAGAGTATTCTCCATTTTACAGGTAATTTTACATTTTACAGTGCAATTAGCGAGGAATCGGTGTAATGTGACAGTAGCGAGGCTAGTTTGTTAGCAATCTGGTAACAGCATTCTGTACTAATTGCAGGCAGTGCAGGTCCTTGTTTGGGAGGCCAGCATAGATGGCATTGCAGTAGTCCAGCCGTGATGTGATGAAGGTGTGAACCAGGGCTGGAAGATCCTCTAGGGAATGAGATGTTTAATTTTTGCAATGTTCCTCAGATGGAAGTAGGAAGATTTGACTACAGCCGAGACTTGGTTTCTGAAGCTCAATTCCCCATCGATTACCACACGAGGTCAGAGCTGTTTATGTCTGAATTCCCAATCCTGATTGGTGTTGATTTAGGGTAGAGCTGTTTCAATGCCAAGCGGTGGCTTAGGACAACAAGGACCTCAGTTTTGTCAGCAGTCTGTTTTAGCCAGTTGACATTCATCCACTATTGTAGCTCAGTTAGGCAAGAGTTTATTTTTGGAGTAGGGTCCGTTCCACCAGGTTTGAAGGACAATTATAGCTGAGTGTCATCGGCATAAAACAACATATCAGCATAACAGAACCTGCTCTGGAATGAACACAAGGAATTCAGCGGAGGAGATTTGGGTGCAGCCGGCACCACCATAGGTCCTAATAGGAATTACGATTATAAGGGGCGCACAGTGAGTAACTTTGGCGTCGTCAGAAGACAGACCTGAAATTACTTTCAAAACACTGTAATTCGTCTGCCAGCAATAGCTGGAAGCTGAATGACATAATTCCCCACCATTCTCGTGGACCTGGAGGGGGAATAGTAATGAACGCCGCCAAGACTTGTGTAGGAGCAGGGTGAGCCGTATGTCGGCTGTATCCTGCGCCCAAGTCTCCCAGCTGCGATTTCCTTCGCACTCCTCTGGAGGGGAGGGACTGTTGCATTGGAGGGACAGAGGGTGCAGCTCTGGGCCGCATCAGGGTGCAAGGACTGCGCTTCCAGTAGTTGTCCCTACACGGGCCTGGTAGAGGAATGGGTAGAGTGGACCCCCTTTTTCTTTTCTTTTTATCAGTTCACCAAAGGCACCGTATGTGGCTCACTGCGCTGGGAACTGTCTGGTTATATTAAATAGACAAAATTTCACAGTAGAACTTTAACATACAGTATCAATGACTGATATCTACTTCATATGAATACTACCAGTGAAGCTGAGTCAGCTGACCTGAATTGGGGCCACACACGATATCACTTATGGTTTTTCTAACATATGCTATTAGTGATAAAGCGTCTGTCAGCGAGTCAGTCTAGTCACTCCTTGGTCTGCACGCAATGGCCAGCTTGGGTTGTGCGGTTGCATATTTTAGTATTTTTTGGCACTATGCCTTCTGAAGGGGAAAGAACATTGTATTTGGATTCTCTTTACAGAGTAGCAATAGTCATTAGAGGGAACCTAAACTGAGAAGGATATGGATTTTTCCTTTTAAAATAATGCCATATAAGGCAACCTGACTCCCCTGCTGATCCTGTGTCTCTAATACTTTTAGCCACAGCCTCTGAACAAGCATGCAGATCAGGTGCTCTGACTGAAGTCAGACTGGATTAGCTGCATGCTTGTTTCAGGTGTATGATTCAGCCACTACTGCAGCCAAAGAGATCAGCAGGACTGCCAGGGAACTGGTATTGTTTAAAAGGAAACATCCATATCCCTCTCAGTTTAGGTTCCCTTTAAAGACAATGCACTATTTAATCTCATTACGCCTTGCACTAAGGGCCCACTCAGGCGATCAGTGGGTGATTCCACTAATCGCCAAAGGGTTATCGCTTTTAAAAAGCGCTAGCACAATTGTAACCATATGGCAGTGATCTCACTGTAGTGATTGCCGCCGATCGTGGGCATTTCATGATTAGCGCCAATCGCAAAACGTGTTGCCTGCAGCATTTTCCTGCGATTCTGGAGCGATGGCGACAGAGTGCATAAAAAAGTGCTGATCGCGACCGTTGGGAATCGGGAGAGTGTACAGTGATTTTACCCCGCTAATTGTGGTAAAATCTTCCGCACAAAATGATAGCGCTAAGTGCTACCGGTTTGCGCTTTTACGTGAGTACAGGCCCTAAGTGTTTTTTCAATAAGGGGTCAAGTATCACTCTAGCTTCTTGAAAAACAGCTTTTCTTCCAAAATACATTTGGAAAGTATCTCGTTTTTTTTGCTTTGTTAACCGGCCATAGACACACTTTGGGTTTTGGGGTTTTTTTTGGCATGTGTGTCTTGCCTTCAAAGACCTAAAGGGATGATTTCCATATGCAGGTGTGGTGCATCATGGGAGTTCTTGCTCACACAATGCTGAATATTTGCAAATACCTACCTTTTTTAAGAGGAAAAATTTAGCTTTACCCATCTTCTCATCCAATCATACTATCATGTTTTTGTACAATGTACTTGCATAGCTCAGTGAGATAGAGCGTCTCACAACAGTGAGTACACCTCTCCCATTTTTGGTAATATTTTATTCTATTTTTTGGGACAACACTGAGGATATGACACTCTGATACAACGTAAAATAGTCAGTGTACAGCATCAGGGACCGACTTACCATTAAAGAACCTAAATCAAGTGATTCAGGCAGCAAAATCTAGGGGGCGGCGTTTGGACAAACAGTTTGGGCTACCTGGCGCCTCCTCTCCGCTCTCCCGCCCGCCTTCCTGGCTCACACACTACCCTCCTCATCCACACATCCCCAAATCCCTGTCCTCGCTCAACCAGTAGCACCTGCCGTAACCAGATGCCCGCTGCTCCTTCTGATAACTGGTGCCGATGGTCTTGTGGGCAGGATCACTGGGCCAATCACTGCTCTCGATCAGCAGCAGCAACATCTGATAAGTCTCTTCTACTGATCGAGTGCAGTGATTGGCCCAATAAAGATGCCATAGTTACCCCCGCAAGACCATCGGCACCAGTCAGTAAAAGAAGCAACGGGCAGCTGTGATTGGCCGGTCTGGTCCCAGCACCCCCACCTGATTGGTCTCATGCCAAAGCTTCCCCTCTGATTGGCCATGGTGATCTCTCGCCAGTGATTGGGCTTGAATGGGGGGGTATATATGACATGAGGTATATATGATGGGGTATATATATATATATGCATTTCCGGGTGGGGGGCTGGGAGGACGGCACATCCTCTGCAGTTTGGCGCAAAAAGTCTAGAACCGGCCCTGTATAGCTTGTATTACACTGTAAATTTGCTATCCCATCAAAATAGCTCAACAAACAGCCATTAATGTCTGATCCGCTGGCAACAAAAGTGAGGACATCTCTAAGTAAAGAATGTCAAAGCTGTGCCTTAGCTGTCAGTATTTTGTTTGCTCACCATTCGTTTCCAGCACTGCTGGAGGTGTATTTACTTTTGTGAGATACTGGGCTTTACTGGTTAATTTGCAGGAATAAAAGCTCTGTCTCACTTTTTACCGACAAGCGTACGCTCCAACTAATGCTGGGTACACACTATGAGATTTTATGGCCGATTTACTGTCAGATTATTTCCAACACGTTCGATTTGCTTTCCGATCGATTTCCGAGCATTTTCCGATCGATTTCTTATTAAAGTGACCGGAAATCGATCGGAAAATGCTCGGAGATCGATCGGAAAACAAATCGAACATGTTGGAAATAATCTGGCAGTAAATCGGACATAAAATCTCATAGTGTGTACCTAGCATAAGGCCATTCTCCCTTCAACCTCTGGCCTAGATAACCTGAAAACACACTGCCTCTAGGGCAGGAATGGGCAAACTTGGCCCTCCAGCTGTTGAGGAACTACAAGTCTCACAATGCATTGCAGGAGTCTTACAGCCACAGTCATGACTCATAAAGGCAAATGCATTGTGGGATTTGTAGTTCCTTAACAGCTGGAGGGCCAGGTTTGCCCATGCCTGCTCCAGGGCATACATGTCAAACTATGGCCTGCAGGCCAAATTTGGCCCTCTGAGCCATTCAATTTGGCCCTCAAGTGGTTTCCCCTCTTTGCTTTATGTTTGGCCCACTCTAGACCACCAGGGAAGCTATACTGGAGGGTAAGCCCCAGATCACCAGGGAAGCCATATGGGGGAGGTGGGAGAAATGCACTAAATACTAGAGAACTGAATTGGGGAAGGGTTGGGGCCACTAGACCACCAGGGAAGCTATACTGGAGGGTAAGCCCTAGATCACCAGGGAAGCCATATGGGGGAGGTGGGAGAAATGCACTAAATACGAGAGAACTGAATTGGGGAAGGGTTAGGGCCACTAGACACCAGGGGACTGCATAGTTGTGGGAGGGGGGCCATTAGACACAAGGGAACTTTACAAGGTAGGAAGGTGGCCAGTAGACATTGAGGATGGACCACCACTAGGTCCCAGTGTACAATTGCAGCCCACTTAGTATTTGAGTTTGACACCCCTGCTCTGGGGATATACTGTATATTATATGTTATTATTATTATTTTTTTATATAACACCAACATCTTCCGTAGCGCTGTACATAGTACAAAACAAATAATGGGGAACAAATATACATAGGAAATACAAGACACTGTACAGTCATGGCATTCAATAGTAGAAATAAAAATACATACATAGTTAATGTGTAGTTTGAGATATCTCTAAAGTTGGTACATGTGCATATGTTACATTACAGCAGTATGAGAACCACTAGGAGGAGGTCCCTCACACATTTTATTTGCCCATTTGTTCCATTTATTACAACATTTACATTTTGTCCCTAGTACAATGTTTGGCGACAATATTTTATTTGGAAATAAAGATGTATTTTGATTGTACTCTGCAAATAAGGGCTTGTAATTATTGATAAACATAACAATAATATACCCTCACAGCATACATGTACAAAAAGCTAAGTCCCTAATGAAACAATTTATGTATTCTCTTTTAAATTCCATTAAATTCCATCTTTTTCTTTTCTTTTTTTTATTTTTATACATTTGTAGTTTTGTAAACAATTGTTTTATTTATTTTGGTAACTGTGGCCAGCTTCAAGTGGACATGAACTCTTGCACAGAACAGAAGTAAAACATAGAGGAATGAACCCTGTATGTATTTAGAGAGTTTAGCCTGTCGAATCCCCCCTCATTTGTGTCTAATCGCAAGTTGTAATTTGATCTGCCCCCTGTGTCACATGATTGCCATGGCAGATAAGCTCATTTGAAAGCACAGGATTTTAATATGTCTGCTTCCATGAATCAGGAAGTAGAAACTGTGCAGGTTTATTGCAGGATTTGTATACAGAGAAATGGTTTTTGTTTAAAGGTTATTATGCTGTTGTGTATCTTTTAGAGCAGAGAGGACATTCTGAGTTCAGATCAGCTTTAAGGGAGAAAGGGTTACTGGCTTTTAATCACTTATTTATTTATTTTTAACACATTGTAATATTAAATGTGGCCACTAGATGCCGCCTGCTTAGAATGCTTTAGCTAGATGAAAGTAAAAGTTTTTTTCTTTTTCACGTGCTCTCATTGATTGATCAGTGCTGTTTGGTACTGATCATTCATGATCTAGGCACTACAGATTGGCTTTGTAGTGTAGTTCACCAATCTCAGCAGTAACAGAAGTCACATGTATGTGTGCGCGCCATGCCTAGAGAGTCAGAGGCATATCTACGTCCCTGGGGTTAAGATGAAGTCCTGTGGGGTGTAGATATACGGCCTAAATTTCAATAACTGGTAAAAGTGAATGTAATCCGAAGTTAAAACAAACAAACTAGATACTCACCTAAGGAAAGGAAAGGCTCTGGGTCCAATAGAGTCTTCCCTCTCCTCTCATGGTCCACTTGTTCCAGCGCTGCCACCCCCATAGCAGTATCTGACCGAAGGGCTGAATACTGCTCTGTGCCGCCGCGGGAGGCTGCGGAAGTCATTGGGAGCCTGCGTGCTCCTGAAGACGGGCGGCTCTGTACTGTGCCTGGCGCTCTCTCTCACGCATGCACAGTATATTCCGTCTTTGGGAACATTTGAGCTCCCGAAGACTTCCGAAGCAGCAAATTGGAACGCCGGTGACAGCGTTGGAACGTGGGGACTGTCAGAGGAACGGGAAGGCTCTAGGACCCAGTCCCTTCCCTCTTCTTAAATGCAGAGGCGGGACGAGGACCTCCAGCACCCAAGGCTGAGACACCAAAGTGCGCCCCTCCATCCCTTCCCCCCCAGCCGTCACACACTGATTGCTATTAGACTATGAGGTGCCCCAGGGCTCCCAACACCTTAATCTCTAGTTATCTGGCTTGCAGTCACTGCCATGTATCCCCTTTTCTTATTTCTCTCCGCTTCAAACACAATAGGGGAATGATAGCTGAGTGAGTTGTGTGCCCCCTCATACACTGCGCCCTGAGGCTGGAGCCTCTCTCGCCTCTGCCCCGCCCTGCGCCCCCTCCTACACTGCGTCCTGAGGCTGGAGCACCTCTCGCCTCTGTCTCGGACCGGCCCTGCCCCCCACCTACACTGCGCCCGGAGGCTGGTGCCTCTCTCGCCTCTGCCCCGCCCTGCGCCCCCTCCTACACTGCGCCCTGAGGCTGGAGCCTCTCTCGCCTCTGCCCCGCCCTGTGCCCCCTCCTACACTGCGCCCTGAGGCTGGAGCCTCTCTCGCCTCTGTCTCGGACCGGCCCTGCCCTCCACCTACACTGCGTCCTGAGGCTGGAGCCTCTCTCGCCTCTGCCCGGCCCTGCTTAGATGAGTATCTGTTTGCTTGTTTTTTGTTTGTTTTTTTTCAATTTACATTTGCTTTATCCTCCTTGTGACCGCATGTAGTAAATCCTAAGCCGCACTTGTGACTGCCTAAGCCTGATGCGGCGTAGGATTTACGCCACCTGCTTTTTCCACTTCTGCCATGAACCCAAGAAGGGGATATTAAGCTGTCATATGACAGCTGACATCTCCCCTCACTGATCAGGAGCCATGGCGATTCGCTCCTGATCATGTGATCAGTATGATCGCCAGCCAATCATAGTGATCACTGAAAGCAGCGGCGGTAGCAGGGGAAGAAGAAGACCGGGACTCACCTTCCTGACGTTCCCCCTGGCAATCGTCACTCCCCTCCGCTCTGCCTGGCATCCCCGCTCGTACTGGGCAGAGGCCGAGGGGAGGGGGGGGGCTGGAAGAGCTGCTCATCGCTGGAGCTGGGGAGGTGCTGGAGAGATATGTAGAGGGTGCACTTCTCGTACGCCAGACTGGCTGTGACTGACGGGAGATGGGACCTGGTTCCAGAAGCTGCAAGCAGCGGATTATGGCGGCGTGGGAGCAATTGGAGCTGATGGAGGAAGCCCCAGGTATGTATAAAATCTTTGTCATTTTACAGCTCTGGTACACTTTAAAGTTAGGCTGCTGTTCCCCAGGAGGTTAAAGGGGCAATTCAGCGAAAAAAACGAACATTTTAAAATATAAGGAATAAAAGCCTTGCTGAGAATCCGCTATGAAGAGATGGACTAGTCCAAAACCTGTCACGTCTGTCAGATTTCTATAACCTACTATAAGTGACAGCAACATAGGAGAAAAGTCATTTATGGTTCATTTTACTCTGGAAAAAACATACTTCTTATTTGTATATATTTGCACATTTTACAGTTTTTTCGCTGTAGTGCCCCTGATTGTTCCCAAACAATCGAGCCCTCTCTGCCTGACATACTGACCTGATCACCTGCTGACTTGCAGTCTTGGCTGGTGGCTTTGGCTGTTTCAGTCGTAGCTGTGTGTTGTCGTGGTGACGGCAGTGTCACACCGCTCGCGGATAAATTACAGTGAGAATGCCGACCTTGGCACTGGGTGGAATTTTTATCCAGCTGCAGACATTTACCCTCGAGGTCATGTTGTAAAATGTATTTCCACCAGGGCTCAATAGACTTTCTGTGCAACTGTACAGATGATTATTATTGATTTATAAAGCACAACACAGGGCAGTTTCTAGGCAAAATTGCACCCAAGACTGTAAAAATTGCGCCCCCCCCCCACCCCCATCCCTGTGGACAGGCGACCCCTGACTCTTTAGGGACAGTCACACAGCCACAGGGCACAAGTAGATCTGCCTACTTACTAGTGACCAGCCGCTCATCCAGGAGGGAGCAGGGACCAGGAAACACACAGGCGAAGAGAGCCAAGAAAGCCGACTCCTCTATGGGCACCACGCACTGACAGACTGCAGTACCACTACAGGACATCAGGTGTCATCCCACGGTGGTGACAGCCTGCAGTACCGCTACAGGACATCAGGTGTCATCACACGGTGGTGACAGCCTGCAGTACCGCTACAGGACATCAGGTGTCATCACGTGGTGGTGACAGCCTGCAGTACCGCTACAGGACATCAGGTGTCATCACGCGGAGGTGACAGCCTGCAGTACCGCTACAGGACATCAGGTGTCATCACACGGTGGTGACAGCCTGCAGTACCGCTACAGGACATCAGGTGTCATCACACGGTGGTGACAGCCTGCAGTACCGCTACAGGACATCAGGTCTCATCATGCGGTGGTGACAGCCTGCAGTACCGCTACAGGACATCAGGTGTCATCACGCGGTGGTGACAGCCTGCAGTACCGCTACAGGACATCAGGTGTCATCACGCGGTGGTGACAGCCTGCAGTACCGCTACAGGACACCAGGTGTCATCACGCGGTGGTGACAGCCTGCAGTACTGCTACAGGACATCAGGTGTCATCACACGGTGGTGACAGCCTGCAGTACCGCTACAGGACATCAGGTCTCATCATGCGGTGGTGACAGCCTGCAGTACCGCTACAGGACATCAGGTGTCATCACGCGGTGGTGACAGCCTGCAGTACCGCTACAGGACATCAGGTGTCATCACGCGGTGGTGACAGCCTGCAGTACCGCTACAGGACACCAGGTGTCATCACGCGGTGGTGACAGCCTGCAGTACCGCTACAGGACATCAGGTGTCATCACGCGGTGGTGACAGCCTGCAGTACCGCTACAGGACATCAGGTCTCATCATGCGGTGGTGACAGCCTGCAGTACCGCTACAGGACATCAGGTGTCATCACGCGGTGGTGACAGCCTGCAGTACCGCTACAGGACATCAGGTGTCATCACGCGGTGGTGACAGCCTGCAGTACCGCTACAGGACATCAGGTGTCATCACGCGGTGGTGACAGCCTGCAGTACCGCTACAGGACATCAGGTGTCATCACGCGGTGGTGACAGCCTGCAGTACCGCTACAGGACATCAGGTGTCATCACGCGGTGGTGACAGCCTGCAGTACCGCTACAGGACATCAGGTGTCATCACGCGGTGGTGACAGCCTGCAGTACCGCTACAGGACATCAGGTGTCATCACGCGGTGGTGACAGCCTGCAGTACCGCTACAGGACATCAGGTGTCATCACGCGGTGGTGACAGCCTGCAGTAACGCTACAGGACATCAGGTGTCATCACGTGGTGGTGACAGCCTGCAGTACTGCTACAGGACATCAGGTGTCATCACGCGGTGGTGACAGCCTGCAGTACCGCTACAGGACACCAGGTGTCATCACGCGGAGGTGACAACCTGCAGTACCGCTACAGAACATCAGGTGTCATCACGCGGTGCTGACAGCCTGCAGTACCGCTACAGGACACCAGGTGTCATCACGCGGTGGTGACAGCCTTCAGTACCGCTACAGGACATCAGGCGTCATCACGCGGAGGTGACAGCCTGCAGTACTGCTACAGGACATCAGGTCTCATCATGTGGTGGTGACAGCCTGCAGTAACGCTACAGGACATCAGGTGTCATCACGCGGTGGTGACAGCCTGCAGTACCGCTACAGGACATCAGGTGACATCACGCGATGGTGACAGCCTGCAGTACCGCTACAGGACATCAGGTGTCATCACGCGGTGGTGACAGCCTGCAGTACCGCTACAGGACATCAGGTGTCATCACGCGGTGGTGATAGCCTGCAGTAACGCTACAGGACATCAGGTGTCATCACGCTGTGGTGACAGCCTGCAGTACCGCTACAGGACACCAGGTGTCATCACGCGGAGGTGACAGCCTGCAGTACTGCTACAGGACATCAGGTCTCATCATGCGGTGGTGACAGCCTGCAGTACTGCTACAGGACATCAGGTGTCATCACGCGATGGTGACCGGATGCAGTACCGCTACATGACACCAGGTGTCATCAGGCGGAGGTGAAAACCTGCAGTACCGCTACAGAACATCAGGTGTCATCACGCGGTGCTGACAGCCTGCAGTACCGCTACAGGACACCAGGTGTCATCACGTGGTGGTGACAGCCTGCAGTATCAGGCGTCATCACGCGGCGGTGACAGCCTGCAGTACTGCTACAGGACATCAGGTCTCATCATGTGGTGGTGACAGCCTGCAGTAACGCTACAGGACATCAGGTGTCATCACGCGGTGGTGACAGCCTGCAGTACCGCTACAGGACATCAGGTGTCATCACGCGATGGTGACGGGATGCAGTACCACTACAGGACATCAGGTGTCATCACGCAGTGGTGACAGCCTGCAGTACCGCTACAGGACACCAGGTGTCATCAGGCGGAGGTGACAACCTGCAGTACCGCTACAGAACATCAGGTGTCATCACGCGGTGCTGACAGCCTGCAGTACCGCTACAGGACACCAGGTGTCATCACGCGGTGGTGACAGCCTGCAGTACCACTACAGGACATCAGGTGTCATCACGTAGTGGTGACAGCCTGCAGTACCGCTACAGGACACCAGGTGTCATCAGGCGGAGGTGACAACCTGCAGTACCGCTACAGAACATCAGGTGTCATCACGCGGTGCTGACAGCCTGCAGTACCGCTACAGGACACCAGGTGTCATCACGCGGTGGTGACAGCCTGCAGTACCGCTACAGGACATCAGGCGTCATCACGCGGAGGTGACAGCCTGCAGTACTACTACAGGACATCCGGTGTCATCCCGCGGTGGTGACAGCCTGCAGTAACGCTACAGGACATCAGGTGTCATCACGCGGTGGTGACAGCCTGCAGTACCGCTACAGGACATCAGGTGACATCACGCGGTGGTGACAGCCTGCAGTACCGCTACAGGACATCAGGTGTCATCACGCGGTAGTGACAGCCTGCAGTACCGCTACAGGACATCAGGTGTCATCACGCGGTGGTGACAGCCTGCAGTACTGCTACAGGACACCAGGTGTCATCACGCGGTGGTGATGTGATGATGACTTGATGTGTGATGCAGGCAGCCTAGGAGGAGTCAAGGAAGGTGATCGCGCTGGTAATAGTTCTTTCTTCTTCCATTTGGCTGCACCGCGCGTCACCAGCTCCCTAGCGGTTATGTCTGCAGCCGCTCTGTGCCGCCCCGTGACAAACCGATCCTCCGGTCCCCCACAGCGACCCATTGTAGTTTGTGGCGACTCATCGAAAGTAGGTCGCTGCAGGGGGCCCAAGGATCGTTATGTCCCGGCGCTGGCACAGGGTAGCTGCAGGGGGCCAGTAGAAGTCCCTGGTAAGTTAAACTGTTTTTTTTTCCATTAGGTTTCCTTTAAGAAACTTCAGTTGCTATCTATGCAAAAGAGCTTCTCTGAGCTCTTCCACACACTGGGTTACTTGGGTTGAAAAAAGACATATGTCCATTGAGTTCAACCAGGGTTGAATGCAGTCCTATTTTCTGAAGCAGTTATACATCAAAGAAATGGTGAGAGACAGCTTGAGATCAGGTTTTACTGCAGGGAAGTTCAAAGAGTCATTAGCAAAAAAAGCTATAAAACTGAAAGTAAAAATTTGAGACTCTTTTCTTTGCTGTTTATGTTCTATTAATCATCTGTACTACACATGCAACTCCTTAAATCATCAGTTTTTTTTTTTTATTTAGTGTCACGTTAAAGTAGTAAATTTACTAATGGTGCCCATACACACACAGATATAATCGCACAGAGATGCGCTGCAATAGTTCTTCATATTGGCTCGGTAGTGTCTCGTTCCTTTGCAATAATGTTGTGCGCTATTGGACAAGGCATACATGAATAATGCTGGGAATACACCATGAGTTTTTTCAGTCGATTTTCCGTCTAATCGATTTTTGATTTGACTTCCCGCTCGATTGTCTTATCTTCTCTTATTAATTTCCATTTACTTCTATCAGAAATCGAGCAGTAAAACGATCGAAAGTAATATCGGACATGTCGTAAACTATCTATCGAACCATCTATCTGCCAGAAAAACGCATGGTGTATTCTCAGCATAAGGCACATATACTTGCAGGGGCGTAACAATAGACCCTGCAATGGATGCAGCCGCAGGGGGGCCCAGAAGCCACAGGGGCCCAGAAGCCACAGGGGCCCAGTCCTGAAAAACTGACAACTAAGG